>NC_138770.1:640027425-640422425 GCF_965119305.1 Pelophylax lessonae | reverse complement strand
CGGTCCTCAGGGCCCACTAACAGGCCAGATTTTAAGTATTACCTTGGGGAGATGCAGACTAGAATACTGCAATCACTGAGCTGCAAATTATATCACCTGGGATGTATTTCAGTTATCTTGCAAACCTGGCCTGTTAGTGGGCCCTGAGGACCAGGGTTGAGGACCACTGCTCTAGGTAACTGCTTTTGAGGTCTGCAGTCAGCTAGGATTAAAGTGAACGGAGGATTACTTTAATAGCCTGGTTGACAGGCTTCAATGGGCAAATGCAGCACGTTTTTTTGAGATCTGATACCTTTGAGGTGCAGTTGGTGCAATTTAGCTGCTTTTGCATTCTCACAGGCTTGACTTATAAGGAGAGAAGCGCAGTGTGTCTGTTACCAAAAGTAACAAAATTGAAATATTAACAAGAGTATACAATATGAGCACAACAGTTACAGTTCTAGTTGTGGTATATTAAATCGTAGTGCCTGCAGTGCTATAATGGCAAACTGAATGACTTATGCAAAAAATGTCAAATATGGTATACTAAGGCACAAATAGAGTAGCAGCTTTTAGGCCAACATAAGCCCGTAGAAACTGGCCGAAGGTTGCCCTAGGGCTCAGAGTGTTGGTTATTGTACAGGCCAGTTCCATTCTTTGGGATAGTTCTTCTTTGGCATATTTAGGCATAGTCACAAAGCAAGCAGTCTGTGGCGCATTGAGAAGCTTTTGTTGGGGAAGCAATGATTAAACAAGGTTTTGAAACCTGTAGATAATTTTTCTTTAAATATTGGTTGGCAGTGGGGTGTCTTTTATAGAAACCCAATATGTTCTTGATACTATGGCTCAGCAAGCATATACAACATATATACTCCTGTCAAAAAATAATTTTACAATAGGAACTCAGAATAAATATTTACAGAAAATACATTAAGGTTTCCTGTAAAGTTTATCTTCTTCCTCTTCTCTTCTGTCAATAAGTGAAACCTTCAGCTACCATTTTTATTTTTGTTGAAGCTTTTATCCGTGCCAAAATACAGTCTGAGAAATACAAAACGATTAATTAAATGCAAATATTTGCCAGATGTATAAACTTCTCTTTTTGGAAGAAAACGGGCATCCTGCCAGAAATATGCCTTTACCCTCACGCCAGTTTCCATGCCTAGTCTGCTTTAGACTATTGAGTATGAGTAGACTGAAGAAAGTGCCTTCTTTACGCTTGGCTTGCTCATAAACATTGACCTAGCTGATTTTAGCATCTTTTGTTGAGTGATGTGTGAACCTCTGTCGGGAAGACGGTGAGACCCAGACACAGCCGCTCAGTTGTTTTCAGGTGTTGTAAGGTTACGTTGATGATTGAGACTGGTTGATCAAAGAAAGTGCTGTTTCCAGATGTCTTGATGGCATGAAAATGCTTGATTGTATATGTTAGAGGTGTGCTGAGTAATATACATATATACACTAGTGTGCCAACTAGCTATTAAGTCCTGTTGCACTAATTGAAGCTTAACTCCTGTTAGGGAAGGGTTTGAACCTCTGCTAACAATATATTGATGTCTACATCATCATTTAGGTGATTTTTTTCTTCTGTATAATAACACAGAAATTGGGAAGGACCTTCCCAGAAGAGACACAGACAATGACAAAACACTGGAATGAACAAACAAAAGAAGTTGCACCAGCCTAGTGACTTATTCCATGATATTTATTAAGAAATAGTAGTCCTAAATTATACTCAAACATATAAATTAAAATCGCATGTCAAGCTACTCGTCTGTAGCCCTGTAGTCCTAGGTACAGAAAATTCCAGAGTACAGGGGGACCTCGCCGGGGTCTTTATGGTTAACGCGTTTTAAAGGCAACACCTTCTTCCTCAGAGCCCACTATTAAATATCATGGAATAATGCACTAGGCTGGCGTGTGGTGGGTTTGTTTTTTGTAGTGTGTAGTGGGCGTTCCCAGTCCGAGAGGACAGAAAGGCTTGAGGCTATGTCGCCGTGTCATGGAGTCATTCTCAATACCTTTTACTGGGATGCCACACTTTTGCACAGGAGATTTTCTAATGAAAAAACACGGAGGTTTTCACCCTTCCTTATTCTGCAAAAAAAAAAAGTGCATTTATCGGTGCATGTGTCCCTGTTATAGAGATTGTGCTTACTTCCTATCTCTTTGACTACACAGGCAGTAAGAATAAAATCTCCCAAGTGGACATGGATAGCAATTCTAACCCATATTTACTGTGTCCAAAGATAAACAAAATGTTTGGGCTGGAGTTGAGCTGAAGCAAACCTTACTTGGTTGATAGTCCTCAGGTTCCTACTAATAATTTGCATGATCTTGAAACCAGCTTAATCATATATATATATATATATATATATATATATATATATATACATACACTGTGTATATGTATATATATAAATTTAACCATGTAGTAGAATATTTACCCTACTGAGATGACAAGTGCGAGTCTATTCTTCTGCTGTGAATTCAGAATAGTAGAAGGATGTAAGAAGGTTACACATAGCTGAGTCAGCATAAAATGTTCTTTCATTCTTCTTTTCTGTTTTTTTTTTTTTTGGATAGTGTTTGTGTTGCACTGCCCCCCTAAATTATGACTCAAATAATGTCAATAATAATAAAGGTGAACATACAACAAGTCCACTGCGACTTATGGCGCTTTTCCAAGAAAAGCTTCTTTCTTCCGCTTGAAGAAAGAAGAGACAGAGGGGATATGATAGAAACTTTTAAATACATAAAGGGAATCAACTCGGTAAAGGAGGAGAGCATATTTAAAAGAAGAAAAACTACCACAAGAGGACACAGTTTTAAATTAGAGGGGCAAAGGTTTAAAAGTAATATGAGGAAGTATTACTTTACTGAGAGAGTAGTGGATGCATGGAATAACCTTCCTGCAGAAGTGGTAGCTGCAAATACAGTGAAGGAGTTTAAGCATGCATGGGATAGGCATAAGGCTATCCTTCATATAAGATAGGGCCAGGGACTATTCATAGGATTCAGATATATTGGGCAGACTAGATGGGCCAAATGGTTCTTATCTGCCGACACATTCTATGTTTCTATGTTTCCACTGCATGGAACCGAACGGTTCGGCTCGCTTTTGTGCTTTTCCACTGCTGGTACCGCATGGTACGGTGTAGGAACGGTGCGGTGCTTTTCCACTGCATGGAATCGAACGGTACGGCTCTCAAAAACAGTACCACCTCGATTGTGGTTCCAAGAGGTACCATACCCGGTACCCTATCCCACAATCCTTTGCAAGCAGTCACTACTAGCCACTGATTTGTCAGAGAATCCCACCCACCCCGTTGTTATCCCACCCACTTAACTTTAGTACTACTTTAGTGGAAAAGCAAACCATACCAAACTGTACCAAACCGTTCCAACACCGTACCATGCGGTACCAGCAGTGGAAAAGCAAACCGGGCCGAGTAGAGCCGAGCTGGTACTTGCAGTGGAAAAGTGCCATAAATCTGTAATTCTACTAACCTATGTATAAAAATATAAACCAACAATCAGGTGATCCACAGTGCAAAAGAGAGTCCATAAATTCTGTGACCGCATTCCAAACAATTTGCGTTATCTTAAATTAAATCATCTCCAGTGCTCCACCACCTTTTCAAAATGAAAGGCACCACAACGCATGTTACGTAACATACCCCACTGTGTCACGAAGTCTAAATGGGCCATTTAAACTGATACTAAACACACACTGTTTAATTTACATTGTCCTTTCTATTTCTGTATATGGTTGATGCTGACACTGTAATTTATTTTAATTTAAAAAAATAGAATTACCTTTTTCCTAATCAATATTTAGCTGTCACATGATCCAGCTCTTTCTCAGGCTGTCTGCAGGGAAACATAAGTAGGGGGAGCTTCTAGTCGTCTGCTGCTAGTTAAAAAAAAAAAAAAAAAACCCTTTGGAATACGTAGTAAAAATAAATAATTGATATCAATAAACTGTTTTAAATTGTCTTACAAATGTATATATTTGAAATCAAATCATATCATAACATAACATGGTGTGGGTGGATTTCTGCCAGTCACAGACTGTCACGCCCCTCCAGCCTGTGTTTTAGAATAGGAGGGAAGTGAAGCCTCCATCAATCTACAGATAATATTCCCCCCCCCCATTGTGTTTAGCTGGTTAGTGGGCATTGAGGAAAGGAAGGGAAGGGAGTAGGCTGTCAATTACCACTGTGTATACACTCACATGTGTGACTCTCTAGTCACATGGGCTGCTCAGATGTGATAGGGGGGGAAATTCTCAGCATAGAAACTCACTGAAAACTGAGCATGTGCAGAGTTGCTAACACTGCTCTGCAAAATCCCTTAGCTAAGTTAGGGACATGAACAGAAGGGGGATATAGATAACAGCAGGATCAACGAGTTGTTTTTGCAGAATACAGAAAAAAAATCTCATAGTGACTTGTCAAAATACTGGTGGTTAGTCTCTGCTCTGTGCCACATCCCTCAAATGACTACAAGAAAAAAACAGTTTCCCTAGTTGTTGGGACTTTGAAGGCATCTTGTTTTTTTTGGAACATACAAAAAAGTATATAAAATATTACATTTTATTTATACATGATAAAAAATTCAAAATATACTTAAGAATGTTAGAAGACACAATGTATACATGGTATGATCAACTATGGGTAAAACTGACTGTGACGGATGATTATGGTAAAGTTGTAACTTCCTCCACCCAACGCATTTCAGAGAGTGAATCTCTCCTTCATTGGGGTTATTGTAGGTGTCACTGAACTAGGAAATATATAAATCAGAACATATGTATATATATAATATACAAGCATCTTAATGGCATTATTGCCCGAAAAAGGACTTACAATCAATCATATGGTATTGCAAGTGAACATTCCATGTATTCTTTTAAAAACAAAACTTGGAAATTCTGTTTGACCACCCAGATTTTCACATACTCTATGTAGCTTTATTTGTTGTATTCAGATGAGAAGGATTTTTTAGATTTTATTAGGCTCCTTAGGGTTTAACACCCTAAGTCCAAAGGACAGGTATCACTGAGACCTAGGAGACCCCATCCTAGGAAGGAAGGTATAAGAGAGAGAGGATTTTTTGTTGGTTATTATATAATTTAGATTCTGCTCTTTTGACTGGACATATAGGTATATACAAAACCTATAATATGAAACACCTGGCTTAACCTAGAATTCCGCAGGCATAGTACGCATGCTTAATTGAGTATAGTGTTTGATTCACTGGAGACTTATTGTCCTCTAGAAGACAAATCATATATACATATAAATGCATATATATATATATATATATATATATATATATATATATATATATATATATAACATGCATAGCTCCATGCACAATATGCACACAAATAGTCCCTAGCAGGGCATATTGGACAAAATCCTATTGATTCTGGTGTGATGTGATTAAAGCTATACCAAATATCCAGGGGTTGTAAAATGTTTATAGCCATTAATGTGCCCATGTCATTAAAAAAGAGAGACTGCTAGATATATATTATTGTTTCTGTCTATGTCTATAGATGCTGGTTAAAGGTTCAGAGCCGGTTCACACTGAGGCAATCCGACTTCTGGGGGCGACCTGTGAAGTCGCGTGCACCGCGACTTCGGCGCGACTTGCAGGGCCTTCACATAATGGAAGTCTATGCAAGTCGCTCCGAGGTCGCCCCAAAGTAGTACAGGACCCTTTTTCTAAGTCGGAGCGACTTGTGTCGCTCCTATTAGAATGGGTCCTGTACTACTCAATGGACCGCGACATACCGCGACTTGTCAGGCTGACAAGTCGTCTGACAAGTTGCGCTAGTGTGAATGGGCTCTCAAACTATCAAGAGGGATTAACAATAATATATATCTAGCAGTCTCTCTTTTTGACATGGGCATTAATGTGCTATAAACATTTTACAACCCCTGGATATTTGGTATAGCTTTAATCACATCACACCAGAATCAATAGGATTTTGACATGATTTTTGTGCACCATAGTTTTTGGCAATATCGCGGGCGCATGCGATTTTAAAACATGGCATCTTTTCTCATCTTTTATATTTTAACCAAAAATGGGTATTATCGACTTGCCGACATATATAGTGCGGCAGTGTGGCTCTCCAAGGCAAACCGACGTAGGTATACATCGGTCGCCTGGTGGCAGCTAGGGGGCGAGCGCATGCCGCTGGCGTCGTGCTCCCGCTCCCAGTCATCAGCAGGGAAGCCGATGCAGCGGGCAGGCCGCTCTGATTGCAGCCTGACACCCGCGATCGCTCCCCGCTTGGAGAGAAGGACGGTCGGCTGTTGTAAACACAGCTGACCGTTCTTTTCCCTGGGATGATCATAGAGCCCATGTGATCCTTCTATACAGGATCACAGGTCTCTATGGTCATTTCAGAAGCAACGCCCCCCCACAGTTAGAATGACTCCCCTAGGCTCACATTTAACCTCTTGATCACCCACAGGGTTAAACCCTTCCCTGCCAATGCCATTATTATAGTAACTTTTAGCACTTATTACTGTAGTAATGTCACTGGTACCCCCAAAAGTGTCAAAAATGTCAGTTAGGGGTCCGATCTGTCTGCCACAATGTCGCAGTCCCGCAAAAAAATCGCTGATCGCCGCCATTACTAGTAAAAAAAAAAGAAAAACAATGACAAATCTTTAACCACTTGCCGACCGCCGCAAGTAGATTTACTGCGGCGGTCAGCCCCTCACAGGTAAATATACGTCACTGGCCTGTGAGGCTCTGGGGAGCGAGCGCGCGCCGCCGGCAGCGCGCTCCCACGCGGTCACGGACCCCCCCGCGCGTGTGACCGGTGGACCCGATGTCCGCCGCTCACTCTGCGATCGTCGGGGGAGAGGGAGAAAGGCAGGCAGCTTGTGTAAACAAACTGCCTGTCATTCTCCCCTGTGTAGAAACACCGATCATACGGTTCTACTATGTAGGACCGTTGATCAGTGTAACTACAGCTCAACAGACAACCAATCACAGTTAGAATCACGCCCCTAGGGACACACACAGCC
The DNA here is from genome assembly GCF_965119305.1 of Pelophylax lessonae. NCBI lineage: Eukaryota > Metazoa > Chordata > Amphibia > Anura > Ranidae > Pelophylax > Pelophylax lessonae. Next base: position 640,415,391 of record NC_138770.1, on the reverse strand, counting down.
CCTCCCTCTCAAATAAAGTTAACCCCTTCACTGCCAGTGTATTTTTACAGTAACAGTGCATATGTATAGCACTGATTACTGTAGAAATGTCACTGGTAACCCCAAAAGTGTCAAAAATGTCAGTCAAGGGTCCGATGTGTCCGCCGCAATGTCGCAGTACCGCAAAAAAAAATCGCAGATCGCCGCCATTACGCGTTAAAAAAAAAACAACAAAAATGACAAAAATCTTTCCCTTTGTTAGTAAACGCAATAACTTTTGCGCAAACCAATCAAAATACGCTTTTTGCGATTTTTTTTTTTTACCAAACATAGGTAGCATAAAACAAATTGGCCGAAAATGTTAAAAAATTTTGATTTTTACTTTTTTTTTTGGGGGGAATTTCATATAAAAAAATGTAAAAAATATTGTTATTTTTGCAAAATTGACGCTCTTTTTTTTGTTTATAGCGCGTGATCAAAAAATCGCACAGGTGATCAAATACCACCAAAAGAAAGCTCTGTTTGTGGGGAAAAAAGGACGTCAAATTTGTTTAGGTACAGCGTCGCACGACCGCGCAATTGTCCGTTAAATTCACGCAGTGCCGAATCGCAAAATACCCCCTGGTCAGGAAGGGGGTAAAATCTTCCGGGGCTTAAGTGGTTAAGTAGACGCGATAACTTTTGCGCAAGCCAATCAAAATATTATTGTGGTTTTTTTTTGTTTTTTTTTACCAAAAATTTGTAGTAGAAAAAAAATTGGCCTAAAATGTTAAAAAAAAAAAATAATTTTTAAATTAATTTTTTTGGAATGTCCTATAGCAGAATGTGAAAATTTTTTATTTTTTTCCAAAATTGTCACCCTTTTTTTGTTTATAGCGCAACAAATAAAAATCGCAGAGGTGATTAAATACCACCAAAAGAAAGCTCTATTTGTGGGGGGAAAAAAGAACGTAAATTTCGTTTGGGTACAGTGTCGCACAACCGCGCAATTGTCCGTTAAAATAACGCAGTGCCGAATCACAAAATTGGGCCTGGTCAGGAAGGGGGCAAATCCTTCCGGTCTTAAAGTGGTTAAATGGCGTGGTTTTGCACTAAAATTAATTTTATTATATTTTTTCCTGAAAGTTTGTGTTTAATAAACAGTTGCGCAAACATCACGTGAAGCTAAATTTTGCAACTCTCACCTTTTATCTCTGCAGGGCCTCTGCTTTTAGAAAATATAAAATGTTCTGGGAGTTTGTGTAATTTTATTGCCCAAAAATTTGGATTTTTACATGTATGCCACAAAGAAAAAAATTGCTCTGGAGCCAAACTGTTTAAAGTTCACATAAGCTGTTTGTCAAACCCCCATGTACATTTATTCTATGTGACTGTGGCAAAATCAAATGCTGTCATATGCTCTCTGCAGATCGAATGTATAATGAATGTGTAAAATACTGCATTATGGCCACTTTTCCTTTTGTAGTCAGCGCCATCTAGTGACCACAATGCGGTATTTTCCCCATTCCCATAGTCTCGATCTGCAGAAAATATATCCTGAGAATATTCAATTTGGCCCCATTTGCACAAAATATGGAGTTTTTTTAATTTTTTTTTTTTTTTATATGAAAACACCCCTATGGCTTCTATTTTAATTTAAACAACGGTTTGATAAGAAGTGTAACAGTGTAATTTAAAATGTTTTTGTGGAAAGTATATACATTATATCAGTATTTAGATGTCAAAAGTTTATAAATGGAAGAAAACCAAAGGTTCAGCAGATGAGCAGGAGCGAAGTCCAACCAAACATTGCAACTTTAATTTACTTATCACATGGAGCTGCTAGTCGAGGGGTTAAATTTGCTGGTTGATTCTGATTGTCTATATAATGCCAGGAGTTGGCCTATAAAATTAATCTGTTCCTCTTTCTCTTCCAGCACGATGTCTCGCAGGTGCTTCTGAAAGGCACCCTGGACAGTGTGGTGGAGGAGTGTGTCAGCTTTGTAGGGGTGGATATCAACATCTGCTCTGAAACTCTATTGAGGTAAACACAGCTTTGTACATTGCTGCACCATTAGCTTCACTTTGTAGTTGTCTGCCTGGAGAACGTCACGCACAGGACACTGCGGAGCTGCCACCTGCTATAAAGCCCTGCCATTCATACTGCACAATGATGCACTGTGTGTTCCCCTGGTTATTAGTTTAATTATGTTTGTCTTCTGCTCCAGTGTACATAACATTAAGGGAGAGCACACAGTCACTGCTTCACCAAATGTTCTCTTGTTGGGTGAATGTATTTACATGCAAAACGCCTGTTTAAAGTGGTTTAACCTCCCTGGCGGTAATTCTGAGTGTGGCTCGGGGGTTTAATTTTCAGTACCAAAAGCGGTAACCTCGAGCCACACTCGGGATTACCCTCTAGTGAAACTTACCTTGTCCCTACGATCCCCCGATGTCCTCCGGACAATGCCGGTGTTCTATCAGAATTACCGCTACCTATCAGATTCTGCAACCGGACGTGATGGCTGAGAAAACTTATTGCGTATGCGCCATGCGTTCCAACATGGGCACTATGCCTTCCAATAGCTTTCCATGTGACAGAACACGAAGCAGCAGCAGATATGTTCGTATAATCATGCAACTTTAGAATTTCAGATTTATTTTTGCAGTAAACTCACGATTTATACTGAAATAGGCCGAGTGAAATAGTCTATTTCACTATATAATCAGTTTGTCGCTGAGCAGTGCGGGCTGTACCAAGATGGCCGTCGCCACCTTCTACCCACAGGTTACTTGCTATATTTACTATATAACAATAGTAATAAAAATGTAATACTGTTATTCAGTCTTTAACCACTTCCCGCCCGCCCTATAACAGAATGACGGCGGGAATGTGGTTGTGTTATCCTGACCGGACGTCATATGACGGCGGCAGGATAACACAGCTCTGGGTGCCCCCCGGGGGCGCGCAGAGCGGCGATCGGTGATGCGAGGTGTCAGTCTGACACCCTGCACCTCCGATCTCGGTAAAGAGACTACTGACGTAGCTCTTTACCATGTGATCAGCCGTGTCCAATCACGGCTGGTCACATTGTAAACAGGAACAGCCGTTGATCGGCTTTCCTTAGTTCGTGCCTGACAGGCACGAGTAAAGGAGCGCCGATCGGCGGCTCCCCTGACAGGGGGGAGGGGGTCGGCACTGGTAATCAGATCTTTGATTACCAGTGCAGACCCTCGGGGGGGGGGATGCCACTAGATCCACCAGGGATGCCCACTATGACCCCAGGGATGCCCACTATGACCCCAGGGATGCCCAGTATGGCCACCAGGGATGGCAATCAGGGCTCAGGGAGCCCCCCATTGCCCTCCCCATCAGTGATGCCCACCAGTGTCCTCCCTATCAGTGCTGCCCACAAGTGCCCATCATTGCCATCCTTTAGTGTCACCCACCAGTGCCCATTATTGCCCGCCAGTGCCGCCTATCAGTGCCCATTAGTGCCCACCAGTACTGCCCGTCAGTGCCCACCAGTGCCACCTATCAGTGCCCATTAGTGCCCGTCAGTGCCACCTATCAGTGTCCATCAATGCCGCCTATCAGTGCCCAGCAGTGCCGCCTATCAGTGCCAACCAATGCTGCATATCTGTGCTACCTATCAGTGCCACATATCAGTGCCTATCAGTGCCGCTCTGTCAGTGCCTCCTCATCAGTGCCTGTCAGTGCAGTCTCATCAGTGCTCATCAGTGCAGGAAAAAAACTTATATATTTACAAAATTGTATAACATAAACAAAAAAACTTTTTTTTTTTTTTTCAAACTTTTCGGTCTTTTTTTATTTGTTTAGCAAAAAGTAAAAATCACACAGGTGATCAAATACCACCAAAAGAAAGCTCTATTTGTGGGGGGAAAATGACATAAATTTGGTGTAGGTACAGTGTTGCATGACCGCGCAATTGTCATTCAAAATGCAACAGCGCTAAAAGGGGAAAATTGGCCTGGGCAGGAAGGGAGGGAAGTGCCCTGTATTAAAGTGGTTAACCACTTCTGGACCGGAAGGATTTCCCCCCCTTAATGACCAGGCCATATTTTGCGATTCGGCACAGCGTTTCTTTAACGGATGATTGCGCAGTCCTGCGATGCTGTACCCAAATAAAATTGATGTCCTTTTTTTTCCCACAAATAGAGCTTTCTTTTGGTGGTCTTTGATCACCTGTGCGATTTTTATTTTTTTCGCTATAAACAAAAAAAGAGCAACAAATCTGAAAAAAAACAATATTTTTCACATTCTGCTATATAACATTCCCAAAAAAAATCTAAAAATCTAAATTTCTCTTACGTCCTCCGACAGTCGCCGCCCACTCATACAGTCTTCACCAATGGGGTATTGACTTCCTATCTGCAGGAGTAGCTAGGCATAAGACTTGTTAAGAACAAAACATTTAACAGTCACACCCACTGGTCCAATACCCCCTGCAATAGCCATCCCAACTCCGTTTGTCTTCTGCCTAGCTAAGGTGTAGATAGGCTTCCCTGTGCTTGGGCTACAGTTTCAGCCTTCTTCTTTTATTTTATGATTTATTTTCATTGCATTACTAGCTGTTTATTTTGTCAGCGATAGTTAGTTGGATCTTCGGATGAAGACAGCGTTTGCGGAGCTGGGAATCGGACTGATCGTCCTGGTTCTCCAGGACAGAGGGTCAGATGGAATCCCAGCCTGCCATCGAGCGTTTAGCAGGCTATGTGTTCGCCCTGGCCTCGCAAACAACACATCCCTGTCCTCAGGGATGCAGCTTGTGAGGTGGCTACCTCACTGCTGGACACATCCATGGTTCTTCCGTGCACTACTAGTGTCCTGCGTTTTTTGGCTGACGGCACTCCCCTGCTATCTGAGGGTGGGTGGTTTCCCGTTTGATATGAGTCACCCCACGCCATCTGGTACAGGTAAGTACACTCTGTGTGGGGCCTCTGTCTGGGGTCGGCAGCCCTGTGTGTCTGTGGTGTCCCCTATGTCTGTGCGTTTTGGGTTCCCTGGTCCCGGTCCCTGCGGGGGTTTTTTCTCTCACAGCCAGCGCTGTGTGAGGTTTTGGGGGTCCCTCTCCTATTGTCACTTTAGGGTGCTTGGAGGGACAGACACGTGCTGCGACCGCTGCGGGGTTAAAAACCGCCGGTCCGCCATTTTAGGTGTGGGCAGCATGTCTGGCTTCACTATGGGCGCTTATACAGCATGATATGTAGTGTATTTTGGCGCCTTGTGGCGCCATCTTGTGTGTGGCAAACGATCGTTCCGAGCACATTTCGGCGGCCATTTTACCGAAGCCTCCCATTACTTTCAATAGGCATCCATTTTTCTTTAGCCTACAGCCTCAGTTCAGCCTCCAGCGGTGACATCACTTCCTTCTTTCTCTTAGGAGCGACCGACGGCGGTGGTAACACACTTGTGGGGCTCTGTTCTGCTGTCCTTCTTTTCCTCCCTTGTGCAATCTTCCTGGCTTCAGTTTGTCCCTGCGGGGGGTCTGTGGTTACAGTCATTGTAGCGGTGTGCTGCGGGGGTCCGCTGCGCTCTTAAAGGGCCAATACCTTACATATAAAAAAAAAATTTTTGCAATGGAATCCCAGGACAACAAATTCCCTCCAGCTTTGGTGGGGGATTTGGGCTCCTCTGAATCCTCTACCCTGACTAATTTGGCTGCTGTAATGGCGACTTTGGTGTCCAAAATGGATGTGCTGATAACTGAACGTGCTGCTAGAAAAAGGTCTAGGATTTCCTTTTCTTCTGATTCTGAATGTGACATGGTTGCTGTAGGTAGTGTGGCCCTTTCAGGGTCTCGCTCTTCTAAGGACCCGCAAGAGTCTGAGGGGGAGGCGGAGGTTGCAGGGGTGGATGATTCCCCCCCTGGGACGCCCGAGGAATGCGCAGCTATGGATGTGCTGATTCTTGCCATCAAAGAAACACTACATTTAGAGGATGAGCCCAATCCTCTGGGCATTGTGTCCTCTTTTGGTACACGCAGGACCCGCAAGACTGCGCAGGTTTTTCCTTGCCCCACAGAGTTTCATCACACAGTGAATGAGCAATGGCGCAATTTGAAACACACCTTTGTGGTGCCTAAAAAGTTTCAACCTCTCTACCCTTTTGCGTCTACTACGGTTGCACGCTGGTGTGTGTCTCCTCAAGTGGATCACACTGTAGCCAGATTGAACAAGGCTACTCTGGTTCCCACCAAAGATTCTCCGATATTTAGGGATCCTACGGATAGGAGGCTGGAATCTCTTGCCCGACATTCCTACATGGTGGCAGGTTCCATGCTAAAACCTATTTTTGCCTCTGTTATGGTGGCTCAGGCTGTGGCGGATTGGACCAAGGTGCTCAGACGCACACTCGTGGCTGATTCTGCCCCTCCCACTACCGTGGAGATGGTGGACCAGATTTATCAAGGGGTCATGTATTTGTGCGATGCGGCCTTAAATGAGGTCCCTTTAGCTGCGCGCCTGTCCAGTGTCGCGGTGATTAACCGTAGACTGATCTGGTTGAAAAGCTGGTCGGCTGACCAGAAAACCAGGAAGACGGTGGCTGATATTCCCTATGCGGGGTCTCGCCTTTTTGGAGACTCCCTGGATGAATTGGTTAAAGGAGTCACTGGGGGCAAGAGCACTCTGCTGCCCCAGAATCCTAAGGGCAAGTTTTTCCGTGGCAAGCGGGGCCCTTCCTTTAAGCCTAATCAGGGGTCCTTTTGTGCCTTCAAGGGGCAGAACAAGGGAAAACCCTGGATCGGCAAACAAAAATCCGGCCAAGCTGGGGCGGCGGCTCAGTCCGCCTCTGCCTGAAGGGGCGCCCTCACCCATTTCAGGGGTGGGGGGACGTTCGCGCGGTTTCCTCCTACCTTGGCTGCTCTGAATCACGGACAGGTGGGTTCAGGAAATCATTCGGTCAGGGTACAAGATCGAATTTCTTTCACGGCCGGCAGACAGATTCTTTCCCTCAAATCTTCATTTGACCCCAGGGCGGTTACAAGACCTGCATCAAGCAGTACAGGATCTCCTCGCCCAGGGGGTTATCGTCCCGGTGCCTCATCGGGACAGGTTTGGGGGGTTTTACTCAAATCTGTTCACTGCGCCCAGAAAGGAGTGCAAAGTGCGTCCGATTCTGGATTTAAAAGCTCTGAACCGCTTCGTGCGTGTTCGAAAGTTCTGCATGGAATCGCTCCGCTTGGTGGTGGCCTCCCCGAATCCGGGAGAATTCCTGGCCTCTATCGACCTGAAGGATGCGTATCTGCACATCCCTATTTCTAAGGGTCATCAGCGGTACCTCCGATTCGCTATCGCGGAGGATCATTATCAGTTTGTGGCGTTACCTTTCGGTCTCGCTTCGGCTCCAAGGGTCTTTACCAAAGTGTTGGCGCCTATTCTGGGCCTGTTGCGGGCACAGGGCATTGCGGTCTTGGGATATCTGGACGATCTCCTGCTAAGGTCGAGTGCCAGTCAGAGCCTTCTGCGCGATCTGTCCACTACGGTCCAGACGCTCCAGGAGTTCGGTTGGACCATCAACGTTCAGAAGTCGACCTTGTTTCCTTCGGTTCGTCTCCCATATTTGGGGATGGTTCTGGACTCTGCTCAAGCAAAGGTGTTCTTACCGGAGGACAAGCTCCGGGCCCTACAGAACGAGGTCAGGTCCCTCAGGGACAACGAATCCTCGTCACTCAGGACCTGTATGCGGTCCCTGGGGTTGATGGTGTCAGCCTTCGAGGCGATACCATTTGCACAGTTTCACACGCGATCTCTCCAAGCGGAGATCCTGGCCAGGTGGGACAGACTACCTCAGCCATTGGACCTGAGAGTGTCTCTGAGTCGCCAGACCAGAATGGATCTCTTGTGGTGGCTTCAGTCCCCGGCTGTGTCGGAAGGAAAATCCTTCCGACCAATTCTGTGGACAGTGATAACCACAGATGCCAGCCTGTCAGGCTGGGGTGGCGTCCTGGGCAACCTGTCTGCCCAGGGCACTTGGTTGGAGGAGGAATCCTCCCTTCCGATAAACATTTTGGAATTGAGAGCGATCAGGCTGTGCCTGCTCCATTGGTCGGATCGTCTTCAGGGCCGTCCTGTACGGGTGCAGACGGACAATGCCACTGCCGTGGCTTACATCAACCACCAAGGGGGCACCAGGAGTGCCCGAGCGGCCCAGGAAGTGACCAGTATTCTGTCTTGGGCCGAGACTCGTGTCCCGGCGATATCGGCAGTTCATATTGCGGGTGTAGAGAATTGGCAGGCCGATTATCTGAGCCGCCAGACCCTGGACCAGGGGGAATGGTCCCTGCACCCGGAGGTGTTTCAAATGCTGTGTGCGTTTCGGCTGAACAACAAGGTGGAAAGGTTCGTGGCAAGAATGCGCGATCCTCTGGCAGACGGCACGGATGCGCTGGTGGTGCCTTGGCATCAGTATCGTCTGATATATGCCTTTCCTCCGATTTAGTTGTTGTCCAGGTTCATTCGCAGGTTGGCCTCGGGAAACCAACAGTGGTGATTCTGGTGGCGCCGGACTGGCCACACCGGTCGTGGTACGTGGACATCGTTCATCTGGCCGCCAATGCGAGAAGATCTACTGTCTCAGGGACCGATCTTCCATCCTGCTTTACAGTCGCTGGCTTTAACGGCATGGCTGTTGAAAGCCAGGTCCTGAGAGACAGAGGTCTCTCCTCAGAGGTCATTCCTACTTTAATCAAGGCTAGAAAAGCCTCGTCTGGTAAGATTTATTACCGTACATGGAAAGCTTGTTTTGCCTGATGTGAGTCCAGGGGCTTCTCTCCTCGTTCATACTCGGTGGCGAGGGTGTTGGCTTTCCTCCAGTCTGGTGTGGACCAGCGCCTTGTGTTGGCCACGATTAAGGGCCAGGTATCTGCTGTGGTTGTTTTTTTCCAGCGCCCTGTGGCGTCTCATTCCTTGATTCGCACCTTTATTTAAGGTGTGCATCACTTGGCCCCTCCTAGAAGGGAGCCCTTACCTCCATGGGACTTGAACTTGGTTCTGTCCGTGTTCCAACGGTCCCCGTTTGAAAACATCAGGGAAATTTAGTTACCTCTGCTGTCTAAAAAGGTTGCCTTTCTGGTGGCGATCACTTCTGCTCGCAGAGTGTCGGAGTTGGCGGCGCAGTCTTGTCGCTCCCCTTACCTGGTGGTTCATAGGGATAAGGTGGTCTTACAACTTAAACCATCCTTTTTTCCAAAGGTGGTTTCGGATTTTCACCTCAATGAGGACATTGTTTTACCTTCGCTCTGTGCAAATCCTAAGCATCCTAAGGAGGTTGCCCTGCATTCCTTGGATGTTGTCAGGGCGATCAGGGTTTACCTGTCGTCGACCGAATCCTCTCGGAAATCAGATTCTCTCTTTGTCCGTCCTGAGGGACCTTGGAAGGGTATGGCTGCGTCTACGGCGACCATTGCAAAATGGATCAGACAGACAATTGTACAGGCCTATTCGTTGAAGGAACGGGTACCACCCTTCCCTGTCAAGGCGCACTCTACCAGATTGGTGAGTGCGTCCTGGTTCCGGCATCAGGCCTCGGTGGCCCAGGTGTGCAAGGCTGCGACTTGGTCGTCAGTGCACACCTTTTCTAAATTCTACAAGATTGATTTTCTGGCATCAGCTGATGCCTCCTTTGGCCGCAAAGTTCTCTGTGCGGCAGTGCCATAGGGGACCCTGGTTTTGTGCGGGTCCCTGGCTGTTGGGGTTGTTTACCCCTTGGTATTTGCTTTCCTGGGTTGTTGCTCCTGTTGAACTTTTTTGTTGCCCAGAAGGTTCCCTTGCTGTTATTGTAAGGTTCCTTTCTCTGATGTGGGTACTGCGTTGCCTTTCTGACGGTTGCATTGCCCACCCCGCATGTCTACACTGCTTTGGGACATTGCTATTGGTGAAGACTGTATGAGTCTGCGGCGAATGTCGGAGGACGTAAGAGAAAATGGAATTTTTTTTAAATCTTACCGCAAAATTCCTTTCTCTGAGTCCTCCGACAGTCGCCGCCCCCGCCCCTCTTTTGGGGTTCTTATACACCTAACTGCTTGCTACCAAACTGAGTTGGGATGGCTATTGCAGGGGGGTATTGGGGTATTGGACCAGTGGGACAGCCCCCATGGGTGTAAATGCTTTGTCTTATGCCTAGCTACTCCTGCGGAGAAGAAGTCAATACCCCATTGGTGAAGACTGAGTGGGCGGCGACTGTCGGAGGACTCAGAGAAAGGAATTTTAAGGTAAGATTTTACAAAAATTCAGTTTTTTAGGCCAATTTGTTTTCTGCTACATATTTTTGGTAAAAAAAATTGCAATAAGCATATTTTGATTGGTTTGAGCAAAAGTTTTCACGTCTACTAACTACGGGAAAGATTTATGAAATTTTTATTGTTTTTTTTTTTTTTTTTTTAACTGGTCATGGCAGCGATCTGCGATTTTTTGCAGGACTGCGACATTGCGGTCGGACAGATTGGACCCCTGACTGACATTTTTTACACTTTTTGGGGGAATAGCTTTGTTTAAAACAGTTGACCGTTCTTCTCTCTCAGCGGGGAGCCCCGTGCATCGGAGTCCCCGCTGCTAAGTGGGGGCGAAAACGCGGCACGCACTCGCCCCCTAGCTGCAGGCGCGCGACCGACGTAGGTCTACAGTGGTTCGCACAGGAGGGACGCACTGCCGCAGTAAATAGGCGGCGGGCGGGAACCGGTTAAGGTCAGTTTACAGGTGAAATAAATCTAAAATTCAAGACTTGCGTGGGTGTAAGAAGATGTCCGCAGCTGCTTTGTTTTCTGTCATATTAGGAAAGCTATTGGAACACATGGCACCTGCGCAGTAAATTTTTCTTTACAAACGTCACTTCCAGTTGCAGAATCTGATAGGTAGCAGTATTCTCATAGAACGCCGGCATACTTCTTCTGGGTTCCCTTCCCTGCAAGCGCCGTCACTCAGGGGGGCGGAACAGGGCGTAAAATTTTAAAAAAGTACACAAAACATGACATGATACATTGTAATCTGTTAGAATTAAATTTCTGTATCAAACCATTTGACCTCCATTTTGTCCCTAGTGCTTTGTCCAGTGCCCTGCCTGCACATTTGCTGTTTTATTCCTTTTATTTTTAATCATAATTTATTAATTTATTAATAACTTGTATTCACTTTTACTGTTTTATTCCTAAGAATCACAGACCTACAATATCACAACAAATTTCCAAAACAATGTACCGCTTTGAAATTCAAAAATACTGACCTAAATCCGAGCGGCTCCAGGCGATCACTTGACCGCTCAGCTTTCTCTCCTCTCTTCCCCTTCTCCCTGGCTGACGTCAGCTGCAGTGCTCAGCCCCGCCCACTGGAGCTGTCAGTTGGGCAGAGGAGAGATCTGAGGAGTCAGCTGGGCAGCGGGAGACGCTCGGATTTAGATACCAATCTGCATATTTTTTCTATAACACAGGTACAGGAGCACTTAGTGTTCTATCACAGAGGGGATTATATAATTTTATATAAGTGGCTTAAAGCGGTTGTATCCTCAAAAAAAACAAAAAAACAAACCCTGCAGGACAAAGGCATAATGATCTAGTATGCATCACATACTTGCTCATTATGAAATACTTACCTTAAAACGAAGCCCCGACACGGTCGCCCGGACACCGCTGAGGCAGCTGATATCTTCCCTCTGCGTCTCTTCCGGGATCGGCGGCGCCAGCACTGTGAGTGGCTGGAGCCGCAATCATGTCACTCCCGCGCGGGAGTTCACTTTCCGGCGAGGAGCTCTAAAGGTCCGCTGGACCTTCAGGGCGCATGCGCTGCTGGTGTCAGTGGCTGCATGCAGGGAGAATATCTTTTAAACCTTGCAGGTTTATTAGATATTATTTTACCTACAGTTAAGCCTTATTATAGGCTTACCTGTAGGTAAAAGTTTAAAAGCAGAGTATAATACTGCTTTAATAACCACTTTAAAAACCTTCTGTGCTGCAGGATCCCCCTTACCCTCCCCCTTCTCTTACCTGAGCCCGATCTGATCCAGCGATGTGCGCAAGAGCAGCAACTCTCACAGGCTGTCTCCCTCCTCATTAGGCAGATTGATAGCAGTGGGAGCCATTGTCATTCAAATGCTGTGACTAGGGAGTGGGGGGTGGGCCCAAGATGAAGAGGAGAGGCCTGGAGCACCAGTGGGACACCCCAGAAGAGGAGAATCGGGTTGCTCTGTGTAAAACCAGTGCACAGAGCAGGTAAGTATACCATGTTTGTTATTTTAATGTCAATTTAAAGCATTTGTCACCCTTTAAAAAAAAAAAAAAAAGATCCTGTTCATTTGAAGCATGAATAACAGCACAGTGCTTGTGCCATGTCATTTGGCCCCTTCTATCCTCTAAAATACCTGGCTTATCCTGCCTGGTTCTGCCCCCCCCCCCCTGTAAACTGACCACGGTTTATCATGGCTGCTGAGCCCTGACACCGTGGTCAGTGTGCGTGCCTCCGTCATCCGCAGCTCTCCTGTCTGCTCTCCCCCCTCCTCTCCCTGCCTGTCTACTCTGAGCAGTGCAAAAATTACTGCTGACAATCACTGCCAGCCCCTCTGCTAGGATAACATGTAGTATATACTCGTTTTTTTAAATTATTCTTCTAAATACCTTATTTCTCTTCGCCCATCAACGGTCACGGGACCACCCATCACTCTCTTCCTCCGAAGTATATACTACAGAGGGAGGTCACGTGACCGCCTGGCAGACGTCAGGGGGAGATCTTGGCCCCTCCCTCTATAGTACATACATCAGAGGAAGAGAGCGATGGGTGATCACGTGACCGCTGATCGGCTAGGAGAAATAAAGTATTTAGAAGATGAATTTTAAAAAAGCGATATACACTATATTCTACATGTTTATCCTAGCAGAGGGGCTGGCAGTGATTGTGAGCACTGCCTTAACAACCCCTTTAATGCCAGCAAGGATAGTTTATGGAGTTTATGGCATTTTTGTTATAGTAGAGTTAAAGCAAACCTGTTCCTTTTGCCCTTGCAGCACATACCGCCTTTACTTTTACCCCCTGTAGCTCCATACAGTCTTCAGGAATGAAGAAAATTCCTGTTTTTTTTGGAGAACACATGGAGGGAAAAGGAAACATTGGTGGTAGTGGAGGGGTTGGGGCTCACAGTTTTGTATGAATGGCTGTGAATGGCAGAAGGCTCTGGGGAACTCTTCTGCTATAAGTTAATAGCCTCTGAAATGACACTGCACCTATGAACATAAGAGGATTCTACAAGTGGTTCTGTTCTGCCATAAGCCTTATGTCGGTGGCAGCAAAAAGGTAAAGGCACTCTGTGGGGCCACAGTACATTTAAAGCAAAGCAAAAGACGTGATATAAGACCAATGACATGTCAACACACAGAACTTGAAGGAGTTTCTATTGTTTGATTAGAGCCTCTCCTTCAGCAGTTAGGACCTGTATACATTTGTCTGTTTTATTAAACAACAGGGAGTTTTACTGCATATAATGCATTTCGAGTAGAAATCCCAATCATTACATTAGCTAGTTAACATCAGTTCCATTGTATGTAGCTTATCGGTTTGTTTTATGTTTATTTTAGGCATATTGCTGGTTTGAATTCAGTACGAGCAAAGAATGTGATTGAATGGAGAGAGAAGAATGGACCTTTTATGAATAGAGAGCAGCTAAAGAGTGTGAAGGGACTGGGGCCGAAGACATTCCAGCAGTGCATCGGCTTTATCAGGATTAACCAGGAGTATGTCAAGAACCTGAACAGGTAGGCATCCTTTTCACTCTTAAAAATATAACCGGGAGGACAGCAAAATTATAGTTTAGGAGCTAGTGGCTATAAACTCAACCCAGATGTCTACCTGGTTTGCAAGGAACATTTTAAGCTCATTCTTCGGAGTCGCCTCTACCAATTGTAGAGAGAACATGAAAGCTAGAGGTAAGCGAGAGAGCTGTGAAGTTGCACAAGGAGAGATCTCTGAGCCAAAGGTCTGCAAACAATATGATTGAATGAAGAGAGAAGAATAGGCCTTTTATAAATAGAGTAAAGCTAAAGCATGTGAAGGGGCTGGGTCCAAGGACCTTTTATAAATAGAGTGTAGTTAAAGTGTGTGAAGGGGTTGGGGTCCGAAGACTTTCCAGGAGTGTGCTGGCTTTATCAAGATTAACCAGGAGTATGTCATGAACCTGGACAGGTAGGCGTCCTTTTTACTCATAGGTATATAACCCAGAGGAAAGCAAATTTATAGTTTAGGAGCCAGTGGCTATTGACTCCACGCAAACGTCTGCCTGATTTGGCAGGAACAGTTCAGCTCGTTCTTCTAAGCCACCGTTACCCATTGTAGAGAGAAAACTAAAGGTAGGCAAGGGAGCTGTGAAGTCTTATGAGGAGAGAGGTCTTAGTTGAAGGCCTGCTGATTCAGCCAAGAGTGTCAGAAGAACTCAGTGATCTGCTCATGCCTAAGGCCAGCTGGGATCCTAAAACCCCCGGGTGCCACAGCGGGCGAATATAACAAAATTCTTCAGATCTACTCCCACTGAACTTAGAGAAGGAGACATCTGCAAAATGACACACGCCTCTGACTATGGAGACATATTTCTGGTTTGAACACAGTACAGGGAATGCGACTTAATGGAGAGCGAAAAATAGACCTTTTATAAATAGAGAGCTGCTAAAGTGTGTGAAGGGGCTGGGTCCGAAGACCTTACAGCAGTGGGCCTGCTTTATCAAGATTAACCAGGAGTATGTCAAGAACCTGGGCAGGTAGGCATCTTTTTCACTCATAGGTATATAACCCAGAGGACAGCAAGTGTATAATTTAGGTGCCAGTGGCTATCCACTCCACCCAGATGTCTGCCTGGTTTGGAAGGAACAGTTCAACTCATTCTTCTGAGTTGCCTCTACCCATTGTAGAGAGAACAAGAAAGCTAAAGGAAAGCAAGGAAGCTGTGAAGTTGCATCAGGAGAGATCTCTGAGCCGAAGACCTGCAAAGAATTGATTGAGTGGCGAGAGAAGGATAGACCTTTTATAAATAGAGAGCAGCTAAAGTGTGTGAAGGGACTGGGCCTGAAGACCTTCCAGCAGCGTTAACAGGACCAAGTGCTATGTGGCTGGGTCCCATAGGGGATTTAATTAAGATTTTGAACTTCTAGTCATATTTTTTCTTTAGCTACATTGGAAAAAAATCATAAGGATGTGCCTCTTTGAAACTCTAGTTGAGGGGTGTCAAACTCCATTTCATTGGGGGCCACATCAGCATTATGATTACCCTCAAAGGCGCAGTTGTATCAGTAATACTGGATGTCCAGAGCACCACACCCCCCCCTTTACATCAGATGTCAAGAGCCCCCCTCCCTTGCATCACAGTTCACCCCTCTTACCTTGTGCTTCTGTCAGGAAGAAGCTGGGGGCAGAGCTGGGAAGTGGAAAGTGCAGGGTCTGGAGGAGGAGTTCTGTCCCCTTCTCTACCAACAACTGCTGAGACAAGATGGGAAGGGAGACAGGGGTGCCGCAGCTGCGGGAGAATTTCGAGGGTCGCATGAAATGGCCTAGGGAGCCAGATTCAGTCCGCGGGCCTTATGTGCACTATTTCAAATGCCAATTGTGTTTACCAAAGGTGCAATTGTACTATATCAAATTAATTTATTGTTTTGAAGTTTCCTTTGACAAGACATATATTGATATTAGAAGAGTTTATTTTGGGTCTGCAATAATTATTAGAAGCATTGGTTACCTTGTTCTTGAAATTTGCCCAGCCCTGGCATTAACCTTAGATTTAATATAGAATATACTTCTACCTATTATTGCCACACTAAAAGTAGTAAATCACTTACACACAGAATAATGTACAGGGCCACATCAGTGCGTGAAATGTCATCTATATTACATGTTATATTTCAGAGGCTTTAAAAGGCATTGGCTGAACCAGATTTCTCTTTCGTTTATTGACGGACATAGCTCCTGATCTTCTTACCCATGGGGTTATACTGCCCCCTACAGGAGTAGGACACTAGGCAGAAAAAAAGTCTGGCTACACCTATGGGCAGTCCCGAGGGGTATACTCCCTCTCTCTGCTATAGGTACTCAGATTTTTTCTGCCAAGCCAGGAGTAAGGACCTAGTTCCTTTGCTGGGATCTCTGGTCCTGGCAATTTATTTTTTTTAGATAGATATTTCTCCTGTTTTTTTCCTGTGAGTTCTACAATCAGCTGCCGGACTGGGCGAGATCCCAGTTTAGATCTAAATCTAGATCCAATGGTCACCCCAGTCTGGCCAGCGAGTGCACGCAGACCTCAGCAGCTCTGCACTGGTTTTGTCGTGACATAGCCCTGCGAGTAAAACGCCTTGCGAGGTCACATACGACCTGGTTTTGGCCCGAGTCGCATCGTTCCTCCTGGCCGACAGCCCCCCATTTCTATGGAGAGGAGGTTCTGTCTGGAGTGGTGCCCGATTCCTGGTATGGTAAGTAGCTGTCCCCCACTCTCCCCCTGGAGGGTTTCGGGGTGGACGTGGGCCCCTCCATGAGACAGTCAGACCCCTGGGTTCCCCTCCTTCCCGTTAGGCACCCCTTTCATCAGTCTGTTGGTCTCTGTGGGCCATATCGCCCCCCATTCCCCCTCCTTCACTGGGGCTGTACGGTGGCCTGGTCCACCGCCTAGGGTGGGGGCAGGGTGCTGTGCTGGCGATGGGGGGCAGGGGGGTGTGCCGCCAGCGACTGGGTGATCAGCTGTTGGGGGGGCCTGTACCTGGTGGGGACTCCTGCCTGGGCCCCCCTTCCTGCCTGTGCCGTTTCCTTAGGCTTGGGATCCCTCCTGGGTCCCTGGGAGCCTCCTGGTGCCAGACGGGCCACCATTTTCTTATAGCCTGTGTGCTCAATGCACGGCGGCCATGTTTGTGTAGTCCAGCGGCCATTTTGCAGTGGTTTGCCATTGAAAATTGCGGCGGCCACGACAGTGGAGCCCTCTGGGTTGTGATTTCGGCGGTGGGAGCCCCTCCTCATCCCGTGATGCTGACTTCTAGATCATTTAATTTCCTGATCGCGGCATGTGCAGTGCAGACTCTTCTGGTGGTTGCAGTGCCTGGTTTCTGTTTGGTGGTGAGTCCAGTGGGGCCCTCTCCCTCTCTGCTGAGGATCGATTATGTGCTCTGTTACTGGCGACCGAGTGGTGCTGCCAGAGCGGTGGGGGCGTCCCTTAGCAGTGTTTTACACTTTTTTGTGGGGTCCCTCTCGTGACTCATGGAGTCTTTGGAGCACATCTCCCCTCCTGATCCCCTCTCTGAGGCTGCGGGGCCCTCCTGGTCCCATCCATCGTTCGATGCACTGACAGCGGTTCTGAAAACCTTTGTGTCCCGGTGGAGGTGGTTTTTGGGTGATGGGCTGGCAAAAAGCACCCCCTGCCTCATCTGTCTCATCAGATCCTGAATCTGATTTGACCGCCGTGGACATGGGTCACCCTGCTGGGTCTGCGACCACGCGCCCTGGATCCTCAGATAGTGAGGAGGATTCCACCTCTTCTGCAGCCGCATACGAAAAGGTGCTGGCGGACACACTGATTGTAGCTGTGCGTGAGACCTTAATGAGGGAGGACGGAAGCTGCAGCTGCGATGGAGGCGCAGGTTCCCTTTGGCACTCACAAGCCATCCAGAGTGGAAAAGGTGTTCCCTTTCTCCTCCTATTTTGACAGAATTGTCACTAAAGAGTGACGATGACCAAATCGTCCCCTTGGGGTCCCTAAGCGATTTGCTATGCGATACCCCCATGAGGAGTCCCTTCTTAAGAAGTGGACTGTTCCACCGGTGGTGGGCCCTCCGGTTTCCAGTTTAAACAAGACAACCATGATTCCTGTTTAAGAGTTCCCGGCCTTTAAGGACCCGGCTGACAGGAAGGCGGAGGCTGAGGCCTGCATTATGTACACCCTGGCTGGTTCGGCACTTAGGCCGATATCACCATTGCCCTGGTGTCACAGACTCTGATCGAATGGGCTAGGCTTTTGCACCGTGATCTGGAAGGGGAGTAGCTCCCCCCTGCCTTTGCTATGCTGGCCGACCAGCTGGTCCAGGCACTGCAGTTGGTCTGTGATGTCTCTTTGGATGCGGCTCTCCTAGTGGCTCTGCTCTCTGTTTCGGCAGTGGTCCTTTGGCGTGTCTTTTGGCTCAAATGCTGGTCTGCAGACCATACTTCTAAAAAGGCCTTGACTGATCTTTCCTTTCAAGGAGATCGCCTGTTTGGTGCGGTTTGGTGATGACATCATTAAAGGTCTCACAGGGAGAAAGAGTACCTTTCTTCTGCAGGCTACTAAGGGCAAGGACCCTTGTCGTAGATGTGGGCCCTCCTTCTCGGCTTACAAGCAGTTGTTTTGTCCCTCAGGGTCGACTGACAAGGGATCGGAGCCCTTCGAAACCTCCTCTGGAGCATCCAAGCAAACTTGGTCTGGCAAGTCAAATGCGGGCTTCTCCAGACCTGCGGACAAAGCCCCTTCAGCATGAAGGTGCGCCCTCATCCGTATCGGGGGTGGGGGGACATCTTTGCTGGTTTTCAGACCCGTGGACCCCCCTGGTACAAGAACAAGTGGGTACACAAGGTCATAGGTTCCGGCTACAAGATCGAGTTTCGTTCTTATCCTCCAGTAAGATTCTTCTTTCCAATGTGCGACTGTCCTCGGTCTGCTTACAGGCTCTTTTTGGGGCAGTGCAAGACCTATAACTTCAATGGGTGGTTGCCCCAGTTCTGACTTCTCTTAGGGTTCATCCTCGCTCTTGTTCGGTGGCTCGGATCTTGACCTTCTTTCAATGGGGGGTTGAGCAGAAACTGGCCTTGAGTACTATCAAGGGTCAGGTGTCGGCCTTAGCGGTCTTATTTCAACGGCCCTTGGCCACATACTCCCTGAGGAGTACCTTTCTTCAGGTAGTTAGGCACTTGACACCTCCAGTGCGGTCTCTGTTGCTGCCTTGGGATCTCGATTTGGTGCTCTGTCGTCCAGAAGCCTCTTTTTGAGAATCTTCGGGAGATTCCCCTGCTCACGCTGTCCCAGAAGGTGGCCTTTTGGTGGGTTTCACCTCTGCATGCAGGGTGTCGGAATTGGCTGCGTTATCTTGTCGTTCACCATACTGGTGATTCACAGTGATTAGGTGGTTTTTCGTCCCTGTCCGTCATTCCTTCCTCAGGTTGAGATTTTGATTTGAATGAAGACCTAGTGTTGCCTTCCCTGTGTCCCAGGCCAACCCATCCGAAGGAAATTGCTCTGTATGCCTTGGATGTGGTCTCGGGCAATTCGGGTGTACCTGGCCGCTTCGGAGTCTTTTAGGAAGTCATACTTACTATTTGTGTTCACGGATGGGCCTCAGAAAGGGTTGTCCGTTTCCTCTGCGATCATTTCCAGATGGATCAGATGGACGGTGGTTCTGGTCTATTCCATCCAGGGTCAGGTTCCTCCTTTCCCTGTCAAGGCGCATTCTACTCGGGTGCTCAGTGCCTCCTGGGCTTTCAGTCATCAGGCGTCAGTGACACAGGTTTGCAAGGCGGCCTCCTGGTCCTCGGTGCACACTTTCACATGGTTCTATAAAGTGGATGTGTTGGCGTCTGCGGATGCTTCCTTTGGCCGCAAGATTTTTGCAGGCTGCTGTTTAGAGTATCTGGTCTTCTGTGAGAGTGTATTGTTTTTTTTCAGGTGAGCTCCAGTTGTTTTGGTTGACCTCCTGTTTGCCTGGTTGACTATAGTTAGCCTTGGGAATTTGTTTTTTGCTGTTCCCACTCTTCATGTTTAACACTGCTTTGGTACGTTCCAATAGTTAAAAAGATCAGGCGCTGTATGCGTCAATAAAACAAAAGAGTAAATGGCTTTTTTCACTTACCGTAAAATCCATTTCTCTGATGTTCATTGACGAACACAGCACCCACCACTCTGTGGAGTTGTAATTTTTACTGCTTGTAACAAAACTGAGTACCTATAGCAGAGAGAGGGAGTATACCCCCCTGGGACTGCCCATAGGCATAGCCAGACTTTTTTGTGCCTAGTGGCATACTCCTGTAGGGGGCAGTATAACCCAATGGTTAAGAAGATCAGGAGCTGTCTCCGTCAATGAACATCAGAGAAATGGATTTTACTGAAAGTCAAAAATCCCATTTTTTTCCCAAATTAAGTGCAGGCTTTACAGAATATACTGCTTTTCTAAAGCTGGTTTTATGTATTGTGCTGTAAGAATCCAAAAAAATAGGCCAGTTTTATTGTGTATATATTACAGTCCTTTACTGTTCACAAAGCACATGCTGCTATACGTTAGATGTAAGAAGTATAAACACAGGTATGAGATCTGTTCGGCAGAGACCCCTTATCTCCGGTGATCTGAAATACAGAAAGGCAAAACCAGTAAGTATTTGTTTTATGTCTTTAAAAAATGTCATCCATTCAGATGGGATTTCCATGATTTTATCTACTGAAGCTAAATTATTAAAGGCAAACTTTCCTACATACAATTTACAGTGGGGAACATAATTATTTGATCCCTTGCATATTTTTCGTAAGTTTGCACACTTACAAAGAAATGGTCTATAAATGTTTTATCATAGGGGTATTTTAAAAGAAAGAGAATATCAACCAAAAGTCCAGAAAAAACACATAATACAAATGTTATAAATTGAGTTGCAGTTCAGTGAGTAAAATAAGTATTTAATCCCCTACCATCCATCAATAATTCTGGCTCCCACAGACTGGCTACAGTATATGCTCATGTGGTACTAATATTAGTCCTATCAATTTAACCACTTAAGCCCCGGGAGATTTTACCCCCTTCCTGACCAGGGCCTATTTTGCAATTCGGCACTGCGTGATTTTAACGGACAATTGCGCGGTCGTGCGACGCTGTACCTAAACGAATTTGACGTCCTTTTTTTCCCACAAACAGAGCTTTCTTTTGGTGGTATTTCATCACCTGTGCGATTTTTGATCATGCGCTATAAACAAAAAAAGTGCGTCAATTTTGCAAAAATAACAATATTTTTCATTTTTTTATATGAAATTCCCCAAAAAAATGTAAAAATCAAAATTTTTTAACATTTTCGGCTAATTTGTTTTATGCTACATATGTTTGGTAAAAAAAAATCGCAAAAAGCGTATATTGATCGGTTTGCGCAAAAGTTATCGCGTTTACTAACAAAGGGAAAGATTTTTGTCATTTTTGTTGTTTTTTTTTTTTTAACGAGTAATGGCGGCGATCTGCGATTTTTTTTTTGTTTTTTGCGGGACTGCGACATTGCGGCGGACAGATCGGACCCTTGACTGACATTTTTGACCCTTTTGGGGTTACCAGTGACATTACTACAGTAATCAGTGCTATACATATGCACTGTTACTGTAAAAATGACACTGGCAGTGAAGGAGTTAACTGTATTGGAGAGGAAGGGGTTAAGTGTGTCCTAGGGGCGTGTTTCTAACTGTGATTGGCTGTGGCTACTAGTGTAAGAACAGAAATCAACGGTCCTACATAGTAGAACCGTCTGATCTCCATTCTTACACAGGGGAGACTGACTTTCTCCCGCTCTAATGGACGTTCGTGAGTGACCGGCGGACATCGGGTCCGCCGGGCACACGCGCAGGGGGGTCCGTGACCGCGCGGGAGTGGCAGCCCGCCTCCGGCGGTGCGCGCGCGCGCTCCCTAGAGCCTCACAGGCTAGCGACGTAGCCCTATGTCGCTTTGCCTGTGAGGCAGGGCTGACTGCCGACGTAAATAGTCATGCGGCGGTCGGCAAGCAGTTAAGTAGGTGCACCCAAGAACAACTCATTATGTGTATAAAAGACACCTTTCCACAGAATCTTTCTTCCATTCAAACTTCACAATCGTGGGCAAGATCAAAGAGCTGTTAGAGGACTTTAAGGACAAGATTGTAGATCTGCATAAGGCTGCAGACAACTGTTGGAGTAATTATTTGCAAATGGAAGAAATACAACCATCAATCGCCCTCGGTCTGGAGCTCCAGGCAAGATTTCACCTCATGGGGTAAGGATGATCATGAGAAAAATGAGGGATCAGCCCGGAGCTACACAGGAAGATCTTGTGAATGATTTCAAGGCAGTTGGGACCACAGTCAACAAACAAATCATTAGTAACACAATACGCTGCCATGGATTGAAATCTTGCAGCGCCTGCAAGGTCCCCCTCCTCAAGAAGGCACATGTACAGACCCATCTAAAATTTGCCAATGAACATCTAAATGATTCAGAGAAGGATTGGGAGAAAGTGCTGTGGTCAGATGAGACCAAAATTCAGCTCTTTGGCATTACCTCGACTCGCCGTGTTTGGAGGAAGAAAAATGCTGATTATGACCCTAAGAACACCATCTCTACTGTCAAGCACAGAGGTGAATACATTATGCTTTGGGGCTGTTTCTCTGCTAAAGGTACAGGTCGACTTTGTCGCATTGAGAGGCCAATAGATGTGGCCATGTCCTGTAAAATCTTGGATGAGAGCCTTCTTCCCTCAGCCAGAACACTGAAGATGGGTCATGGATGGGTCTTCCAGCATGACAATAACCCAAAACATACCGCCAAGGCAACAAAGGAGTGGCTTAAGAAGAAGCACATTCAGGTCATAGAGTGGTCTAGCCAGTCTCCAGACCTTAGTCCTATATTAAGTTTATATGAAGGGAGCTGAAACTTCGAGTTGCCAAGCGACCGCCAAGAAACCTTAAGGAAGATTGGAACAAAATCCCTCCTGAGATGTGTGCAAACTGGTAATCAACTACAAGAAACATATTACCTCTGTGCTTGCCAACAAGGGTTTCTCTACCAAGTACTAAATCATGTTTTGCTTACTCATTTTACTTACTGAACTGCAACTCAATTTATAACATTTGAATCGTGGTTTTTTTTTGCAGGGGATCATATCATTATTTTTCCCGCTGTACTTCTTTTAATTTTTTTGCATGTTAACCGCTTCAATACTGGGCACTTAACCCCCTTCCTGCCCAGGCCAATTTTCAGCTTTCATTGCTGTCACACTTTGAATGACAATTGCGTGGTCATGCAACGCTGTACCCAAATTTAATTTTTATCATTTTTTTTCACACAAATAGAGCTTTCTTTTGATGGTATTTAATCACTGCTGGGTTTTTTATTTTTTGGTAAAAAAAAAATGGAAACAGACCAAACATTTTGAAAAATAAAAAAAGGTTTTTCTTAGTTTGTCAGAAAATTTTGTAAATAAGTAATTGTTCTCCTTTACTGATGTGCGCTGATAAGGTGGCACTGATGGGCTGCACTGAAGGCCACTGATGAGGAGGCACTAATATGCCGCACTGATAGGTGGCACTAATGGGTATTTATGGGCAATGACAGGCATCACTGATGGGCACAGATTAGCATCACAAATGGTCACTGACTGACATCACTGCTGGGCACTGTTGGGGCTGCACAGATAATCTGGGCACTGATGATAAGTGCCCTAATTATCTGTACAGGTCTCCCCTGCGAGGAGATGCGGCTGATCGGCTCTCCTCTCATCATACTCTGTCAATGTGAGGTGAGGAGAGCTGATAAACGGCACTTCTGTGTTCGGCACGCTGAACGAGAGAGCGGTGACACTTCTTTCTATACAGCGGGCATGAGGTGAATAAAATCTGATTATTATTATTTATTTTTTTTGCTAGAAAACACTTTAATTCTCTAATGATATACTTTCTGAAAGCAGGGGCCCTGAAGAATTAAGTGGTAGTTGCATTTGTTTGTGTCACACAATATTTGTAAAAATTAATTTTGGTGCAAACAAATACAATAATTATACCCAATTTTTTGGTAAAATATAAAAGATAGGGTTGTGTCAAGTAAATGGATACCAAACATGTGAAGCTTTAAAACTGCACATGCCCCTGAAATCAGTCAAAAATGATGGTACCCAAAATTCTCCATAGATGCCTTTAAATGAGACCCACTTTGCATTAATAATGAATTATGGCCATAAAATAATTGCTTTCACTCAGATGTAGTGATATCTCATTGCAATTTATGTTTACATACACATCTACACTGTGCATTTGTATTTGGGTGTGTACAAAGGTGATGGGGTTGCTTTAAAAACACATTTTTTTTCTCTTCATTTAACTTCATTGTTATCAGAATGTTAGAGCGCCCCCCATCCCCTATGTGATGGCATGAGCAGATGACAGGTTCTGTTTTTTGGAGACATCAGGGATCTATTAGACCCCTAATGTCGCTACTGCAGCTAATAAAGCACAGATCATGCCTGATTAGCTGTTACCTTGGCTACAGAGTCTGGTGGAATGACAGCTCTGAGCTCAGAAGTTTTTCTCTCTGTGTATTCTTTGCACTGCAGCACACATGCCTGGCTCCTTGTGTTGGTACCATATCTGCCTGTAGATCTAGCTGGTACCACACTCCGACACGCCCCCACTCTGTGCCATCCACCATATAAGATAGATGTTGGAGATGTCTCTCAGAGGGGAACTTTATTTACATATAAGGAGGCCCTGCCCTAACATTTGCCCTTACTGGACACACATCCACCTTCTGATAGAGAAAATCTCTGGATTTGACAGAAGTGGTCCCTGCTTATACATTTGTTAAACACTGCCAAAATACTCATTCCCAACTTATGGAACTCTATCAAGGTACCGGAGATCCCAGGTTGGTTTCGCAGAGTTGATCAGGTAGCGGAGATGGATGAATCGGTACATATTAGCAGAGAAACAGTGCTTTCCTATGTGAAAACATGAACTGGTTGGCTTCTGTTTAAAGATTCTGATGTATACAAACAGTACCAAAACGAGCATTAGCCACTGGAACTGGCTCAACACCCCCCCCCCCCCCCCCCCCAGGGCGATACTGTTCTTTTCACACTCAGGGGACATCTGGCATTGCTCTATCCCCTTCCTATACCACCTCTTCTACCACGCCCTCCCCTTTTCCCCCAGGCCAATGCTCTTTACCTTTTCCCCACCGCCCCTCCCCCCCCCTTTTTTTTTCTCTCCCCCCCCCATTTCCCCCTTTTTTTCCTACCATCTTCTTTTTGTCCTAGAATACCCCATACAAGCTCAGGTTCTGCTATCATTCCTCCTGTATAACCTGGCTAACCTCCTACCACCCAGCGGGGCTAATGCATAGATGAACCCTCTTACTCAATTACTTTCCTCGTCCTCACTTCCTTCACCCCCCCCCTGGGCGGGGGGGGGGGGGGGGGGGACATAATTTACCACAACCATGAAAAAGAGGAGCACAAGCGCCATTCGTAATACTTGAAGTTGTTTGCTTTTTCTGTTTTCTTCCACACATTGTTTGAATGAACCGAAGTACATATCATTGAGTAGTTAGTGCCGTTACATTACTGTTAGATTGCCTTCTGTTCCAAACGCATATTCTTCGGGAAACTCATGGGAACTGTGGTCGCTGTGACATCATGTTATGATTCTACTCATGCCATGTGTTCTACAAACTGTTTCTCTGTTTTCAATAAAAAAAACTTTATGTGAAAACAAAAAGTATCTGCCTGGAGTCCAGCTTTAAAGTGATTGAAAACCCTCACCTTGTAAAGCAACCCATTCAGTTTAAAATAGAAATGAATGGCAAAACATTTGTGTATATATATATATAAACAAATGTATAAATACCTTTTTTCACCTTTTTTTTTTTTTTATAAGAGATCACATTCCCTTTGTTCTCAGCTGCATAAGAGTTGGGGGAGGAGAAACAGCAGCACACTGATCTTTCCAGTGAAAAAGGGGGGGGGCATTTCAGGACGAGTCTAATCATTGGAGGAGAGCAGGCCGAGTTCCCTGAACAGCTAGAGAACTGACCACAGGTGTTTTCCTGCTAAGTCCAGGTTCACACTAGGGCGACCTGTGAGGCGACCTGGTCGCCTCACAGGTCGCCTCCCATAGGGAAGCTGCGGACCCGTTCTAATAGGAGCGACACAAGTCGCTCCGACTTAGAAAAATGGTCTGGAGCTTCTTTGGGGCGACCAGGAGGCGACCGCCATAGACTTCAATGTTATGAAGTCCGTGGCGGCCACTCCGGGGTCGCGGCGGGCTGCTCACACCGCGACCTCGGAGGTCGCGGTGCGAAGTAGAGTCGCCCGTATGTGAACGGGGCCTTAGTGTGTTCAGTTTTTATTTGGAAAGCAGAGGGACTGGCAGGAACACCCGAGATTTCACCAAAAGGAAGCAATACAAAGAGAGTAGGAGACTTTCTCATACAAGTACATGGTACAGCAGGACACAGAGAAAGAGATGTACACCGCTCAGACAGTTTGGAACTTCACAGCCAGCCTTGGGTGCAGGACCTCGGATCGCCACCGCAGACAGGAAACAAGAGAAATGGCCGCACACCAGGCAATAGCTCACGATGAATGGCTTTATTAAACAAGGATGCAAGGTACAGCAAAATGGATGATAGACATGTTTCACATGACTCAAAGCGTGCTTGTTCACTACTACTAGCTAGAGAACTGACCACAGGTGTTTTCTCCTGCTTAGTGTGTTCAGTTTTTATTTGGAAAGCAGATGGACTGGCAGAAACACCAGGGATTTCACCAAAAGAAAGCAATACAAAGAGAGCTAGAGACTTTCTCATACAAGTAAATGGTACGGCAGGCACATATCAATAATTTAAAATGTTGGGTTTACATAGTCTTTAGCTTCCCACTATATACAGTTCTATTCAAAATTATTCAACCCCCACTGAAATTGATTGTTTTGGCCAGTTTGACATTGATTCAGTCATCCTGCTTACAATTAAATCAAAGAAGCACGTGTAGGTCAGACAAATATAACATAACATTTATAATGAAATAACCACAAATGTCTTTTCTGTGCTCACATCATTATCAGTTTTATTCAACCCCCAAGTGACATTCAATCTTAGTACTTAGTACAACATCCTTTTACAGTTATAACAGCTTTTAAACGTGAAGCATAGATTGACACAAGTGTCTTGCAGCGATCTACGGGTATCTTCGCCCATTCGTCATGGGCAAAAGCCTCCAGTTCAGTCACATTCTTAGGCTTGTGCACTGCAACTGCTTTCTTTAAGTCCCACCAGAGGTTCTCAATCGGATTTAAGTCTGGTGACTGTGATGGCCACTCCAAAATGTTCCAGCCTTTAATCTGCAACCATGCTCTAGTGGAATGGAGGTATTCTTGGGATCATTGTCCTGTTGAAAGGTCCAACGTCTCCCAAGCCTCAGGTTTGTGACAGACTGCATCACATTGTCATCCAATATCGCCTGGTACTGAAGAGAATTCATGGTACCTTGCACACGCTGAAGCTTCCCTGTACCTGCAGAAGCAAAACAGCCCCAAAGCATGATTGACCCCCCGCCATGCTTCACAGTAGGCAAGGTGTTCTTTTCTTCATAGGCCTTGTTCTTCCTCCTCCAAACATAGCGTTGATCCATGGGCCCAAACAGTTCTAATTTTGTTTCATCAGTCCACAGAACACTATCCCAAAACTTCTGTGGTTTGTCCACATGACTTTTGGCATACTGCAGTCGACTCTTCTTATTCTTTGGAGACAGCAAGGGGGTGCGCCTGGGAGTTCTGGCATGGAGGCCTTCATTATGCAGTGTGCGCTGTATTGTCTGAGCAAAAACTTCAGTACCCACATCTGACAAATCTTTTCTCAGCTCCTCAGCAGTCACACAGGGACTTTTCTCAACTCTACGCTTCAGGTAGCGCACAGCATTTGAAGTCAGCATCTTCTTTCTGCTACGACCAGGTAGCGTTTCAACAGTGCCCTTTGCCTTGAATTTGCAAATGATGCTTCCTATGGTGTCTCTTGGTATGTTTAACATCTTTGCAATCTTCTTATAGCCATTGCCCTTCCTGTGAAGAGTAATCACCTCTTCTCTTGTCTTCCTGGACCATTCTCTTGACTTCACCATGTTTGTAACCACACCAGTAAATGTCTAGAAGGAGCTGAGTAGCACAGTCATTTTAAAGCTGCCTAATTGGTGCTTATTAGGCTTTATTGCTGCTCCCTGACATCCACAGGTGTTTTCAATACCTGATTGAAAACACTTCAATGAACCTCTGTTCTTCAGAGTGGTATTCTTTAAGGGGTTGAATAATTGTGTCAATGGAGAATTCACAAAAGAAACATTTACTACTGTATTACAAAACCAATTGATGTCATTTTAGTTGCATATGGTTCTTTAAGAAGTCCTTGTTGGATTTCATTCTGAATACAATTACAAATGTACACTAAATTCCCTAAAACCCTTTACAGCATTGGGGGGTTGAATAATTTTGAATACAACTGTATTATGTGTACATTTCCTCATAAGAACTACAACATGCAGAGTGCCCCCTCCCTGTGAAAATGCATTTAATTTCTTTATGATTTGAGTCCTTTTGTAATAGTTATATGATGAAAACTCACATCAGAATGGTGGTGGGTCTAAAGGATTGCGTTTCTTTCATAGGGACCGTATGGCAGATGAGAACTCCAATCTTCCTGGACCGTGTGCACCAACATCCAACACCACTGCTCCCAAAGCAGGCAAAAAATCTGCAAAATCCGCACTTAACATTCCTGCCAAGCCAAACCCACTGGATCAGACGTGTATTCATCCTGAGTCATACGGCATAGCAACAAGGTAAGTCAAGTCTTTCTGGATCATATGCATCAACATCAAACACCACTGCTTCCAAACATGGAAAACATGCAGCAGAATCTGCACTCAACATTCCTGCCAAGCCAAACCCACTGGATAATACATGTATTCGTTCTGAATCATACAATATATCAACAAGGTGGGCCAAGTCATTCTACAGCTAGGCCAAGTTCAACCTGATGCCAGTTCAGTGTTCATTCACTTGACCAAGGTACCTTGCTGATAGCCCAGGTGTGTGCAGCCATGGCCAGGAAGCCTGTACAAAGCAATGACGGGCTGACAGCAGCAAAAGCTGCCCACCCCGGTGTTTAGAAGTAATTACACATGGAGTGACTACCTACCGTTATGGACAGATGATACCCCTGGACACAAGCAACTTTGGGCTGCTGTCATTCATTCATTGCTACAGGCTTTCTTGCCATTGCTGTCTAAGTTTATGTTGGGGGGGGGGGGGGATTTTCCAGTTGAGGCATCAAAAAGCCGAGGTGGGGGACTTGAGTCACATGACTTGACTTAAGTCACCAGTTTGAGGACTTGAGACTTGCTTGACTAAAATGAATAAAAGACTCGACTTGACTTTGACTTGGTATTCATGACTTGAGACTTGACTTTGACTTGGGACATATGACTCGAAATGACTTTACTTTTTTAAGTTATTAAATGTTTGCATTTTCTCAAGATGTGTTAAAGCAAAATGAATGTGCCTGTTATGTTTCTGACACCACAGTTACTTAAAACACCTCAGTGTGTTCTGATTTTTAGGACACTGGCTGTTTAACAATGGAAATACTTAACATGTTTTTAGTGACTGTGGTGTTGAAACATGACCGGACGAAGGATTTTGAGCTGTTTGGGCATTTAAAGTGTTTCTTTAATATGCCAAGAAAAAATCACTAAGCAGTTTTGTTAATGTTGAAAATAAAACAAAACCTTTCCTGACCACTGACTTTTAACTGATTTAAAGGTGAAAATTGGGGTAGATCAGTATTTTGACTTGATTGGTGACTTGACCAAAATAAATGACTTGACTTGCTTGACTTCTAGCAGGGACTCGACTTGACTTGCTTGCTATTCGCCGCAGTAACTTGGGACTTGCTTGAGACTTGAAGGTTAAGACTTGAGACTTGCTTGTGACTTGCACATGTGTGACTTACTCCCATGTCTGGCAAAAAGTATTGTTCTTATTGTACAGCATCACTGTACTCAAACAGAGGCTGGATATTATTGGTGCAATAGAGTACCCACCAAATGTGAGTGCATTTTTAAGCAACTTTTGATCGCAATAAATATAAAGGCTAAAGCTCTATCTCTAGTACTTTATTTACAGTACCTTTAAAAAGTATTCATACCCCTTGAAATTTTCCACATTTTGTCATGTTTCAACCAAAAGCGTAAATATGTTTTTTATTGGGATTATTTCAGTAAGATAAAAATCTGACTTTACAACTCCTTTACTGTTAATGTTTTTTTTTTTTTTTTTTAAGATACACTAGCGCTGCATGTTTTGTATATTCACTGATTATTATGATACAGTGGATATAAAAATCTACACACCCGTGGTAAAATGTCAAGTTTCTGTAATGTAAAAAAATGAGACAAAGATAAACCATTTCAGAACTTTTTCCACCTTTAATGTGACTGAACAACTGTACAACTTAGTTGAACAACAAACTGAAATATTTTAGGTGGAGGGAAGTAAAAAATAACTAAAATAATATGGTTGCATAAGTGTGCACACCCCTAATTTAATACTTTGTTGAAGCACCTTTTGATTTTATTACAACACTCAGTCTTTTTGGGTACAGTATCTCACAAAAGTGAGTACACCCCTCACATTTTTGTAAATATTTTATTATATCTTTTCATGTGACAACACTGAAGAAATGACACTTTGTTACAATGTAAAGTAGTAAGTGTACAGCTTGTATAACAGTGTAAATTTGCTGTCCCCTCAAAATAACTCAACACACAGCCATTAATGTCTAAACTGCTGGCAAAAAAAGTGAGTACACCCCTAAGTGACCATGTCCAAATTGGGACGAAAGTATCAATATTTTGTGTGCCCACCATTATTTTCCAGCACTGCCTTAACCCTCTTAGACATGGAGTTCACCAGAGCTTCACAGGTTACCACTGGAGTCCTTTTCCACTCCTCCATGATGACATCACAGAGATGGTGGATGTTAGAGACCTTGCGCTCCTTCATCTTCCGTTTGATGATGCCCCCCCACGGATGCTCAATAGGGTTTAGGTCTGGAGACATGCTTGGCCAGTCCATCACCTTTACCCTCAGCTTCTTTAGCAAAGTATTGGTCATCTTGAAGGTGTGTTTGGGGTCATTATCATGTTGGAATCCTGCCATGCAGCCGAGTCTCTGAAGGGAGGGGATCATGCTCTGCTTCAGTATGTCACAGTACATGTTGGCATTCATGGTTCCCTCAATGAACTGTAGCTCCCCAGTGCCGGCAGCACTCATGCAGCCCCAGACCATGACACTCCCACCACCATGCTTGACTGTAGGCAAGACACACTTGTCTTTGTACTCCTCACCTGGTTGCCGCCACACACGCTTGACACCATCTGAAGGAAATACGTTTATCTTGGTCTCATCAGAACACAGGACATGGTTCCAGCAATCCATGTACTTAGTCTGCTTGTCTTCAGCAAACTGTTTGTGGGCTTTTTTGTGCATCATCTTTAGAAGAGGCTTTTTTTTGGAAGGACAGCCATGCTGTCCAATTTTATGCAGTGTGCGGTGTATGGTCTAAGCACTGACAGGCTGACCCCCCACCCCTTCAACCTCTGCAGCAATTCTGCCAGCACTCATACATCTATTTCCCAAAGACAACCTCTGGATATGACGCTGAGCATGTGCACTCAACTTCTTTGGTCGACCATGGCAAGGCCTGTTCTGAGTGGAACTTGTCCTGTTAAACTGTTGTATGGTCTTGGCCACTGTGTTGCAGCTCAGTTTCAGGGTCTTGGCAATCTTCTTATAGCCTAGGCCATCTTTATGTAGAGCACCAATTTTTTTTTCCAGATCCTCAGAGTTTTTTTGCCATGAGGTGCCATGTTGAACTTCTAGTGACCAGAATGAGAGCGATAACACCAAATTTAACACACCTGCTCCCCAGTCACATCTGAGACCTTGTAACACTAACTTCACTTCACTTTCACTTAGGGGTGTTCTCACTTTTGTTGCCAGCGGTTTAGACATTAATGGCTGTGAGTTGAGATATTTTGAGGGGCAGCAAATGTACACTGTTATACAAGCTGTACACTCACTACTTTACATTGTAGCAAAGTGTAATTTCTTCAGTGTTGTCACATGAAAAGGTATAATAAAATATTTAAAAAATGTGAGGGGTGTACTCACTTTTGTCAGATACTGTATGAGTCTATCAGCATGGCACATCTTGACGTGGCAATATTTGCCCACTCTTCTATGCAAAAACACACTCCAAATCTGTCAGATTGCGAGGGCATCTCCTGTGCACAGCCCTCTTCAGATCACCCCACAGATTTTCAATGGGATTCAGGTCTGGGCTCTGGCTGGGACATATAAAAACTTTAATCTTCTTCTAGTGAAGCCATTTCTTTGTTGATTTGGATGTATGCTTTGGGTCGTTGTCATGCTGAAAGATGAAGTTCCTCTTCATGTTCAGCTTTTTAGCAGAAACCCGAGGCTGGGATTACACTATTGCGAATTGGAATGCGGGGAATGCCTCACTTCCGCTGTAACCAAGTGACGCGGTATAATTTATCAATATCCCACAGCCAAGATGGCTTCTCCAGTTCTAGTAATGCCTCTTCATTGAGCTTGTATTACGGCCGTATTCCATATATGACGCGGTTTGTTCGCCGCTTCCGGTTTATTCCGGAAGTGACGTTGTGTCACTTGGTTACTGCGGAAGTGAGGCTTGAAACGCATGCTGACACCATTTTGGCTCAGCGTAGCGTTACTGGGCAGCCCCTGACAGGTGGGATACGATTTTTAATTAAACTCATATTATAAATACAAGGAACATTTATCTGTTAGGCTGGCAATATCTTCTGAGAAAGGCATATCTGCTGAAACGCGTCAAGGCCACGCCGCTGACAGCCAATCTATGTATTCTTGATGTGTGCATATCCATGGGATGTCTGTAAGTGTACTTGCTTTATTTTAACCAATACATTTTTAGCGGTATTACACTATGGTTTGCTCCTTTTCGGTTTATTCCCAATTCATGGGTTGAATTGGAGCCTCCTTTGTGTTTATACACCTGCTACAAGATTACACTGGAACATCCGAGGACATCACACTTGTCTGGATAACCCACCAGACACCATAAAAGTTGGTTTGACCCAAGTACTATATAGTATTTTGGGTCTTATTCTTCTGGAGAGCGCATATATTATTCACCGTTGGTGTTGGGATCTGCCGTGCACTGTGATCACTTATTGCAATTTTGGAACATCCCCTGTCACTATTTTCACTTGGTGACTGATAATTTACGTTTGGTTTTCATTTCAACCTCTCCTGGGACTGTTTTTGACCTTCACTTTATTATATAAGTTCATATATATGTATAATGTTTAATTAGCACTGCACTTTTTTATATTGGTCAACTTTAAATGATAGCAGGTGTGTACTGACTCCTATTTAACATGAGTTTGAATGCGGTTGCCTAACTCTGAACACAGCTATATCCCCCCAAAATATTTCACTTTGTTTTTCAATTGAGTTGTACAGTTTATAGGTCAAGTTAAAGGCAGAAAAAGTTATGGAAAATTATTTCTTTGTCTAATTTTTTTACATCACAGAAACCTGACATTTTAACAGGGATGTGTAGATTTTCATATCCATTGTATATGTGAGTATCACATTGTGTTAATAAACGTGTCTTTTTATGGCACGTTTCCACTGCAAGTACTGGCTTGGCTCCACTCGGCCCTGCTTGGATCGGTTTGGTTTTCCACTGCATTGTACCGCATTTGTACGGTGTTGGAACGGTTCGGTACGGTTTGCTACGGTTTGCTTTTCCACTAAAGTAAAGTGGGTGGGATAACAACGATTCTCTGACCAATCAGTGGCTAGTAGTGACAAACAGTCAAGGCTGCATGCAAAGGATTGTGGGATATGGTACCAGTACGGCCCTCTTGGAACTACAACTGAGGTGGTACTGTTTAAGCAAGCCGTACCGTTCGGTTCCATGTAGTGGAAAAGCGCCGCCGTACCGTACCGATCCGTTCCAACACCGTACCATGCGGTACCATGCAGTGGAAAAACGCAAAAGCGAGCCGAACCGTTTGGTTCCATGCAGTGGAAAAGCGCCTTTAGTAACCTCATTGGAGCGATTCTTTTTGCTTCCTGTCCTAGTGACACAGAAGGAAATTGGGCAGCAATAAAGCAATTAAAAGCAATAAAGCAAATAAGCCTGCACAGCATTGCAACAGCAATCAGTGGATGACGGATGCAATGCCAGGCTCCTGAAAATTCTTCCTCCTGCTCCTTGTCTGTACTGAGGTTGGAGAGTTATAGAGCTGGAGGAACTGTCAGTGGACTACAAGTGTGGTGATCCTTGCACTTGTGTTCCATTAAAGTATTTGTAAGCACACTTCCTTAAAGGGGCATTATATTACTGCACAATTACGGCTCAGCACATCTTTATTTAACCACTTCAATACCCATCACTTTTACCCTCCTCCTGCCCGGGCCAATTTTCAGCTTTCAGTGCTGGCGCACTTTGAATGACAATTGCGTGCTCATGCAAAACTGTACCCAAACTAAATGTTTTATAATTTTGCTTACACAAATAGAGCTTCCTTTTGGCAGTATCTAATCACCACTGGGTTTTTTATTTTTTTTTCATAAATAAACTCAAAATGTGGGGAAAAAAATGTGTTTTTCTTTGTTTCGGTTATAAAATCTTGCAAATAAATAATTTTTCCTCATGAATTTAGCCCAACATATATTCTGCTACATTTCTTGGGGGAAATAAACCCAAATCCATGTTTTAAGTATATAGGAAAGTTATAGAGTCCACAACCTATGGTATATATATATATGAAAATTGATCAGTCCTGATGAACCGACAGACTATATCACTTCTTGAGGCCCCGTAATGCCAGGACAGTAGGAATACCCCCCAAACAACCCCTTTTTTGGAAAGTAGACAGTCCAAGGTATTTAGTAAGAGGCATTGTGGAGTTTTTGAAGTTGTCATTTTTTGGAATATACAAAAAATATTAAATTTAAAACCCATGCTAAAATAATATGTGAACCGAACCAGTGCTACCTGAAGCTGCTGCTCACTTAGGTAAAAACCAAGATAGAATGGGACATTATAAAAGACAGCACTACCAGGAATGTGAATAAATAATTGATGCAATCCTTAAATAAATAAACAATCTAATTCAAAAATATATAAAGTGCACTAGTGATAAAAAATAAATATATAACAATTAGTACATATAAAATGCAATGTATCCAAGATAGTTAAGGTGCTAAAGTGAAACAGTGCTAAATAAAGTGCAGTCCAAACAAGGTTATTAGTCCACTGAAATATCAAATAAAGTGCTGGACAAAAAGTGCTTGAAGTGCTCCACGCAGTGAAAAGTGCTCCAAACGACCCTTTTGGGGATCCACTCACCAGATACTAGGGATAATCAAGCCTCAAAGAGCAGTGGTTCTCCAAAATAGCCCATGGGGATAGATGGATCAGCACACCTCCAAACAAGCCTCCAACCTCAAGCAATAGCTCCCTCTCGGTTAGGCACTCCGATGGCAAAGGAACTGGTTAATCCTCGCTCACTCCTGCAAGTCTGCTGCACTTTTTGTCTTCCTCCTCCGATCGCTGTTCCAGCAGGATCTCCGCCTCTTCATACACACTCAGGGAGGAGAGAAAGGGGAAGGATATACAGTACATACACACACAGCACCTCCCTGAGTGGAAATGAGCTCTCTCAACCAACATTAACTATAATTAATCCTTGTGCTACTAGCATTAGTAAAAAGATAGGAAGGTATATTATATTTACTTATTTTCCTTTTCTTTCTTTTTTTTTTTTTTACATTTCTTCAGTTGCTTCCTATCTTCTGGCCTAGGCCAAAATGATGTCATACATCCCAGGAGTCTTCATGGGCATTTTTTTCTTTAATTGGGAGGAGGGGCTTTCCCAGCCAAGCATACCCTTCCACCTGCATTCTTGAGCTAAGGGCAGATGGATTCCAGGAAGTAAATGCTACATGAATTATATGCCCTTACTCGAGATGGCCACAGCCAGAAATACAAGGGGGGAGTTTTTCAAAGGGATTTCTCAACAGAATAAAGCATAGAGGCATGGATAGATGGATAAGTTGATATATAATAAAAAAAAATAAAGCCAGCCAGGCAACGACTGTAGCCCAGGCCGGGTTGTATTGAACTGGCCGATGTCCTCCGACATTCAGCCCGTGTGTACCTGGCTTTAGCCTTTAAGCCTATAATAAAATCAACAATACAATAGGTCATTATAGCAAAACAATTTGTGAAAAGGAAAGTACAGTGGTGTAGATCCTCTGGTGTTTTTTCAGTGGTCGGTGGTATTATTGCTGCATGTGGTCTGTACACTTTCATGGATGAGCGAGAGGATTTACTTTAGTACAGGCTTATAAGACATCTGGGCTCTTAAGTCTGTAGGATGGAGATTCTAGCGTGTCTCATTGAGGAAATGTAAAATTAAAACAAGCCTAGAAAATGCTATTGCTTAATCAGGACAGGAAGTTCAGAGCAAAACTTGCTTTACTTTTATGTAGCAAATAAAAATTTGTTGATTTTAATTTTTTATTTTTTGTATAAATTGTATAAGTTATAAAAGGAGGACAACAGTTGGTGTTGCTGATCTCCTTCTGAAAATTTGTTTGGCTGTTATATTGTCCCACTATCCCTGACCTGAAGCAAGTATTCTGTTAATAAAATCTAGAGTCCACATTTGCACACCTATTCCAGGAAATTGACACAGCGGGGTTGATTTACTAAAATTGGAGAGTGCATCATCTGGTGCAGCTATGCATGGTAGCCATTTGGCTTCTAACTTTATCTTGTTTAATTAAGCTTTGACAATGAAACCTGGAAGCTGATTGGTTTCTATGCAGAGCTGCACCAGGCGTTGCATACACCAGTTTTAGTAAGTCAACTCCACTGTGTCGAAAGTGGATCCAGTCTTATAGCGAAGCAGTTAGCACCTCAAGCTAGCCATGCATTATACAATATTCTTATTCATTTTTCCTCATGCTCACCAGCTGGGGGCACACACACTATCTGGTAGGTAAGGGCACAAGAAGGGTGTGTGGAACATTTTCACAACAGGTGACTGCTTG
The DNA here is from genome assembly GCF_965119305.1 of Pelophylax lessonae. NCBI lineage: Eukaryota > Metazoa > Chordata > Amphibia > Anura > Ranidae > Pelophylax > Pelophylax lessonae. Next base: position 640,378,482 of record NC_138770.1, on the reverse strand, counting down.
GAGCACTTTTGTATATTTTGAGCACAGGACTCTTTTTTTTCTGAATAATGCCAATTGTGGAGTGACCATTTTTGAGACTTAAGAAGATTAGTAGAAGATTTTTTATCTTAATGCATTCTATGCATTAAAATAAAAAGCCTTCTGTGTGCAACAACCCCACTAATACTTACCTGAGCCCATCTCAATCCAGCGCTGTTGCATGAGAGACTCGGCTGTCCGGCACTCCCTTCCTCCCATTGGCTCCCGCAGTTGTCAGTCAAAGCCATTGAAGAGAGAGGGGCAGGCCGCCACTCCGTGTCTTCATGGACTGTGGCTCAAGTACCCCCATAGCAAGCTGCTTGCTGTGGAGCCACTCAACAGGAGGGAGGGACCAGAAGAACCGAAGAGGAACCCAAGAAGAGGAGGATCTGATCTGCTCTGTGTGAAACCACTGAACAGAGCAGGTAAGTATGATATGTTTATTATTACTTGTTATTAAAAAAAAAAAATGAGACTTTAGAGCTGGTTCACACTAGATGCGGTGCGAATTCGCTGAAAATCCACACCACATCAAAACTGCAACCTATTCATGCAAACTGATTGCGGAGTGTCTGTTAAAGCGGTTGTAAACCTGAAAAAAAAAACCTGCAAGACAAACGCATAATGAGTTATTATGCATCGCATACTAGCTCATTATGTATTACTTACCTTAGAACGAAGCCCCGACACGGACCACCGGACACCGCTGTGGGAGCTGACATGATCCCTCGGCGTCTCTTCCGGGTTCGGTGGCTCCGGCGCACGGGAGTCATTTTCCGGCAAGCTCCTGGCATGGAAAGCTGAAGGTCCGCCAGACCTTCAGAGCGCATGCGCCGCTTGCTCGTGTGCCGGTTTTGGAGATATTAATTGTACCTACAGGTAAGCCTTATTATAGGCTTACCTGTAGTTAAAAGTGGTTACTACCGCTTTAAGTTAACGACACCCCACAATCAGTCTGCAAAACGCAGTGCGATTTGCAGAATCGGATCGCATGGGTGTGAACACCCATGCGATCCGAATCTGGTGTGGGCAAAAAAGGGTCCTGCACGAATGTGATGCAAATTCAGCCATACAGTTGGTTGAATTCCCATCACAAAGACATTGCATGTGATCTGCACAGCAATGCGGTGTCTGTGCGATGTCTGGCATCGCACCAGTGTGAACTGGCCCTTAGTATCACTTTATTATTGCACTGACTCTTTATCTTTATCAATTATAAGATATATATATAAAATATTTTTTCACTTCACAGGGAGCTAATGAATTTAGAATTTTGATCATCGCTGTTGTGCGCTGTGATTGCTTGCACCATGGATTTTTGTTTTACTTTCAACAGCAGCAACAGGAGTATTGGCACAACTAGCTTTATTTTAATTCTATATCGCAGGTTTTTTCTTGATATTTATAAGTGAGAAGAAATTCCTCCAGAACCTAGTGTTGGAAGATTTTGGTGAAAATCCAACATTTGAGGTTTACTTTCACTCTTCATGATAACGGTAAACAAGATAAAGAGGGTGAAGGTCCGTAATGGGGGCACAGACAGCAAAAAAAAAAAAAAAAAACCCGACAGATGTTCTAATCCCTCTATATTCTGTCCAAAAGTAAAAAAAAAAAAAAATAAAGTTGGGTTTATAATTACAGTTTAAAGTGCACTTATCTGTTCACAGAGAAACCATGCAAATTTCAAACATCAACTTGGTTATCAGCATCTGTAAATGTTACAATTGGGAGTTGCATTTCGTGGTTATCTCCATGTTCAGAGCAGCTGTCAATGTATCTGTAAATGAAATGCTGTGTTGCAGGCTCGATAACCCAAACTTGTTTTTCTCCCTTTCATTGTCATGTTATTTTTCTGTGTTTTTAATTGTGCACTGATAGCTCATACATATTTAACACTGCATAACAGCATATAATGATTTTTGTTTTGTTTTGCAAGAGCTAATGTTGCACCGCCATTAATCTCGGGGTAATGGAACAGAATGTAATGGGGTATCACATTGCAGAGCTGTAACACATGATACTGTTTACTCCTGAGTCGGGTTACAGGAACGTACCTTTCAGTGCTCAGGATAACCACACATGGATGTCTAATGTTAACCCCTTTCACTGCAGCATATAAAATGTATGGAACAATGATGGATGTTAACAGAACTGCCCTTAGAAGCAATTCACCTCTGGACAAATTTAAAGGGTAACGTCACTTTCGTAGAAAAAAAAAAAATATAGCAAATAATAAAGAAAATTATATAGCATTACGAATGGTTATATAAGGAAAATATATAAACATTAATCAAAAAAAAAATAAAAAAGTGTAAAAAAAACGCTTAAAACATATAAAATATGTCTAAGCTATAGTGTAAATATCAATACAATATATTCATATTCACGGCACACATCCAGTATACATTTAAATCCCAATTCCCCAATGTTAAAATAACATAACGTGAGGACAAAAAGTACAGTTACAATGCAATTCAATACAGGAGGAATCAGAAGGCCCTGCTAGTTAAAACTTGCAATCAAAAAGGGGAGGGTCAAAGGATAAAAAAGGTAATAGCTGTGAGGTATGAGCTGATGGAGAAAATAAAAGTACAGTTTTTAGGTGGACGCAGGTTGGAGAGAAGTTTTCAGGGATCGCCTAAAAGGGGAGTAGGAGATAGACAGATTGAGGTAGAAAATTCCAGAGGATAGGAGAGGCTCGGGAGAAGTCCTGGAGGCAAGCAGAACAGAGCAGGCGGTCTTGGGAGGAACGAAGAGAAGGATTTGGTTGGTATTTTGAGACTAAAATAGTGATGTAACTGGGGGCAGAGTTGTGGATGGCTTTAAAAGTTATTGTTAGTGTTTTGAATTTAATTTGTTGGGTGAGTGGAAGCCAGTGGAGGGATTGGTAGAGAGGGCTAGCAGACACCGAACGGTTGGTAATTTGGATGAGCCTGGCAGTAGGGCTGGGCGATATGGCTGAAAACTGTATCACGATATCAGTGTTTCATATCGGTCGATATTGATAATTATTGATATTTTTTATTACCCATTTAAAATAAGGACCAGGAGAAAAATGTTACATTTAAACATTTTTATTTTAAACTTAACCTTCCTCTGATCATAATCCCCTCAGTTCTTAAGACAATAAAATGTCAACACAACCATACTTGCTTTGCGTCCTCTGTTTGCTTCCGACGAAGAAGAAAAAATGAAAACAGAAGTATGCAGCGCTTGATGGAAAACACAAAAACAGGCAATCACTGATATATATATATATAGATGAATTTCCACAATGTATCAGAGTGTACTGAAAAAACAGTAGAAGGAGAGTCCGTGGAGAGGAAAAAGTCCAATAAGAAGCTCAGGTGATAAGTTGAAAAGATGTGACCTCCACATCCAGGTAAAATCCTGCGGGGATCTCTGAATGGATGGTGCGGTAGCTGCAGCCCCGGTCTCCTGCGATGTAAAACAGGAGGACACTACAGGGTATGCACAGGGCGGACGATCACCGGTCCCCTACCGGTTTCGTCAAAGCGTGACGTCATCAGGGGGCGTGGTTCAGGACTGCCGATCACCCCATTAAATGGCTGCAAGAGTCGTAAAGGGAGGAGGGGCGTCTGATCCAGCCAATCACCTCCCCCACCGCTAGCGCCAACCGCACATTGCTAAGGACAGAGGAAGCATACCTCGGATGAACCGGAAATGAATCCAGGACCAATCGAAAAACGCCTCCAAAGTCCCAATGAAAATCAATCAGTACCTAACCGCTATCCAATCATAGCCTCCGAGCAAGTAGGCGGCAACTAACAACTGTAAAAAAGAGAAAAAGCAGGAGGAATAGAAGCCGACTTGCAGCGCTATGAGTGAGACTGCTTAAGGAAAAATATTGAACGTTTTATCGAACAATTTTTTTATTGATATCTATCACGTGTCTATCGCGATACATATCGTTATCGTTTTATCGCCCAGCCCTACCTGGCAGCCGCATTCATGATGGACTGAAGGGGGGATAGCCTATGTAAAGGTAAGCCAATAAGAAGGGAGTTGCAGTAGTTGAGGTGAGAGATAACCAGGGAGTGAATTAGGAACTTTGTGGTGTCATTGGTTAGGAAGAGGCGTATTTTGGAGATGTTGAGGTGGCAAGCTTTGGACATTGATTGGATGTGGGCCAAAAGGAAAGTTCAGGACTACACCTAGCACCTTGGCATGTGGGGATGGGTTGATTGTTGTGCCATTGATCTTCACAGAGAAGTCAGGGAAAGGGGCACGTTGTAAGTAACCGGAGTGGAGAAAAGTAGAGCCAGTTTCCTGGCTTTATTACAGTGCCTTGCGAAAGTATTCGGCCCCCTTGAACTTTGCGACCTTTTGCCACATTTCAGGCTTCAAACATAAAGATATAAAACTGTAATTTTTTGTGAAGAATCAACAAGTGGGATACAATCATGAAGTGGAACGAAATTTATTGGATATTTCAAACTTTATTAACAAATAAAAAACTGAAAAATTGGGCGTGCAAAATTATTCAGCCTTTGCTCGCGAGTCCCGTTGCTGCGTCCATTTACATAGACAGCAGAACTTGGCCCTGCCCCCATCACTGGATTTAATTGACTGCTGCTATCAATCCATCCAATGAGGAGAGAGACAGCGGGTGGAGCCGCTGCACTCGTGCAATCGCTGGATCTGATCAAGCCCAGGTAAGAAAAAGGTGGGGGGTCTGGAGGGAGCTCTAGCACAGAAGGTTTTTGACCTTAATGCATAGAATGCATTAAGATGAAAACCCTTCAGTCTTTGCAACCACTATAATGAAATTTTCTTTAAACAACTTAATTAAGTTTTCTTCATTTGACAAGTTTGCATAAAGGAAAAGCATTGGCACTGCTGTCATTTCACTGCACACTAGCGCAGCCACTGGTGTGAACGGGCCCTAAAACCTTTTTTCTAGTCCACACTATGTGAATTAGAATTGATATTTAAACAACTGTCTTTTTTTTTTTTTTGTATAATCTGCTCACCTTGAACTGCATTATTTAACTTCCTTCTTAGCAATGACTTTTAAAAATAGAGACAATCAATACAATGCATTATCACTAAAGCATAACACTGTGCTATGTATTGATTGCTCTCCTGTCTTCAGCTTTATCCTGGGCATCCTCAATCCGTGTTTAAACAGAAACTGGATATGCTATCTCCAGCACGATTAAGTAGTTCAAAGTCTGGTAACAAGCAAGGCTTGGCAGTCCCACATCCTGTTTTAAACTGGCCAGTCCTGTTGGTAGTAGTTTTGCAATCGATAGGCCTGTATTAGGCTGCTTTCCCCTGTTTAAAAATATGACCCTGTTTGAAGGTGGATAATCATGTTAGGTAAACACTGTGTCCGGTTTTAAAACTGGCATTTAATAAAGCAAAGTAGGGTTTTCAAAGGCTTACCCCGGTGTTTTTATTCCTGATGTGTAAAGCTATTTTAAGGACATTCTAGATTTGGGATTTTCATTGATGTTTTCCTGGACATGACTGCAGATATTGCTTTCCGGTAGTTTGGTTTCAGTACTGACATCTCATAAATGACTCAAAAATACTTTTTTAGAACTCTACATTCTCAGCTTTCAGTTTGCTTTAGTTGTGGTTAAGCCAGACTCATCTTTTGGTAAATCTCATAACCGAATGAATGACTAAAATTAAATCAAGTTTTCAGACATATTGTGGTATGACTAAGATTAAAGAGTTTTATTGGATAACATAATAAGCACATGCTGGTTTGAAGGGTCAGTCTATACAAAAGCCATATTTCAGTTATAGGTTTACTCATATTGTATACATTTGTGTATTCTGACTGTAGCTCTTTAAGCCATATGTTAGGGTAAAATAAGATAAAAATGTACAGTAGTACATCTCTGCAATTGGAAGTGCACATTCCCCTATGTTTTATCCGTGTAAAGACCCTGCCCGAACAGAAAAAGAGAGAAAAAACAAAGAAATGCACCCTGCTCTAAGTCTTCGTGGGATAACACAGAGCATTTTTGTGGACTGATTGGTGCCAGTCCATGCCAGACCCCCTGGAAAAACATAGAAGGTGTGAACAGGACAGCTCTGAATTTCTAGTATGTGTATGACTGCACTGGACCAGTGTAAAGTCTGATATCGGTAGGGATAATCTGAGTTGTAAAAGTGGATTATCCAATCTACTGTGTGCTATATATCCTCGTCCTTAAATCTAGCATTTACAAACAGGGACTTTTGGAGGAATATATAGATGCAAGGAAAGCACTGTGCATCAAAAACCATCAATTTTATCATAATATTTAATAAAATCCAAAACACAAACCAGACAATAAAATATTGAATATAGGGTTTTAGAAGTATTTGTTAAGATCGAGTACACTCCTTATGTAGACTCAATGCATTTTGATAAATCTTCCCCAGGATACATGGGAATGATCATCATGATGAAACCCTTAATTCTCATTGTATTAAAACCATAGATCTACTGGAATCTAGTAGAGAGTGTTGCTTCTCTCTCCCATGTGGGGGGAAGGGTAGGAGGTTCTTATAAGGTAAGGTGTACACAAAAGGTGTTAGAAAGCCCTCAGTAGTCATCCATAATCAAATTAGATGCACCCATCCATTAGAAGATAAAGGCATACAATCATCTATGTTTTAAGCATAGCAAAGAGGGCTGTGGTGCTTATCTGCATCCTATTGTCAAACTATTCTATGTTCCTGGAGCAGCGGAGTCTCCCCTAACCTGTGTCCTGTCTGGACTACAGTACCTTCAGGGGGGGTCCCCTTGCAGAGGGCGCAGTGTTGCAGAGGAGAGGGCGCAGGGAAGATTCTGAAAGCATACTTCAGCATCTCGAGCTGCCGGCGGCCATGTTGGAGAAGTCCGATGCTGTCATCGCGGCCATTTTCCCTTGGTCTGGCTGGTCTCCAGCTGATGGCCATGTTTGTGTAGCCATTTTCCCTTTGTCCGGGAGATGCCTTGAGATGACCGAAGCCTCATGGGGATGCCGAAGCTCCTCCTCTTGCTCCGAAGTTTCCTCTTCCTGTGCCCGGGACCTATAAAAAGGGATGGCGTCCAAGGTGTTGCTGGGTCTGAATTTTTGGCGTTCCTCCGATCCGTAGAGTGAGTCCTTGGGGGTCCCTGTTATCTCTCTCTGCTGATAGATATCTTAAGCCTTGGGGGATCCTTTAGTGATGCCAAAAGATTGTTTTTGTACTGCAAGTTCTTCCTTTCCTAATGGAGCCTCAGGGTCACATCTCCCCCACTGACCCCCTCATCTCATGGAGAGGTAGCAGGTCCCTCGAAGTCCCATAACTACTGAACTATTGTTCTTTCTTTTGCATATTCATTAGGGATGGAGGTTTAATCATGGTCTATACCCCAGATCATGCCGTTCCCTTTGTATGTTTTATTTGGGTGGAAGACACCCGTTTCTTTCATCATCTGCCATATAGCTAGTAGGAATGCATAACATGTTGCGCCTTTCTATGTCGAATACTATATTACACTTGTGACCATCTATGACCATCTATTTTTTCTGTATTAAATTTGTTTTACACCTGTTAAGGTATTTTTGACAATAATTTATCTAGGTAAGTCCCCTCCCCCCCCCCCCCCCCCCTGGCCTGTCAATTTCCCAGGGTTGCGATGTGCAGTTTGGCACACCCTCCCTTACCCCGTCTCTGTTTCATCCAGGATGTGGGTGGGGTGTGGCCACATGTTTCATCGGCGCCATGTTCAGTTGCCCCACCCGCGATCCTTTTGTATCGCGTTGTCGGGGCAACCCTTTCCATCTCCCTGACGCCTTGGTTGGGCGGCGTCTCGTCTCCGTCGCGCTGGATATGAGATCATCCCTCCCCGCCCTACATTAGTGCATCTACATGGCGTTGGCGGGATTATGCCCTGGTCAGTGGGATTTTGAGTTGTGAGGGGCCAGGACGCCATCTATATTTCACCCTGTCCCTCTCAGCTGGTCGGTTTGCTTTTGTTGTCATTTGTGCAGCTCTTTACTACTATACTCTACTTTTGGTAAGTTGTCTTACTTCACACTTACAACACTTTTCTCTGGTATATTTCACTTGTCGGGTATTTGGTATGGTTCAACACTTCCTTATCTCTTGAGGTTTTATGCCTCATTTCTAATTCAGTTTCCTTTTTCTTCACTCCTTCATCACCTGATACACTTTGGGCACTTATGTTCTTTTTTTTCACATTTTTCTACACGGTGGTATATTTCCCTGGCTTTCTTCTTTTTCATACATATGACCACATTCATATTCACTTAAAATTATATTTTTCTATATACAATAATTACACATTATTTCCAACCTATATATAATTTTAATAACCCCCCCCCCCCTTTTTTCTTAGATCATTTGGTCACAATGTGTACTCACAATTTTGGATACCCTGGTGGTGCACCTATCTGCCCCCTCTGTGGGGTTATTTTGCCAACTCCCCCATCTCCTCCCCTCTATGTGCTTACCTTGGCCAATACTCGCCTCAGCCCCTGGTGAGACAGTCGTTCTTGGGGTGGTATTCCAGAGTCATTGGGTTACTATAGTAAGTAGCTGGATTCTATACAGTGTTGATGGAAAGTTTGGGCACCCCAGGTAAAAATTTGTATTAATGTGCATAAAGAAGCCAAGGAAAGATGGAAAAATCTCAAAGGCATCAAATTACAGATTAGACATTCTTATAATATGTCAACAAAGTTAGATTTTATTTCCATCATTTACACTTTTAAAATAACAGAAAACAAAAAAATGTTTGGGCACCCTGCAGAATTTATAGCATGCACTGCCCCCTTTGCAAGGCTGAGACCTGCCAGTGTCATGGATTGTTCTCAATTATCGTCTGGGAAGACCAGGTGATGTCAATCTCAAAGGTTTTAAATGCCCAGACTCATCTGACCTTGCCCCAACAATCAGCACCATGGGAAGACCAAGAAAAATATCAGACAGAACAGCTCGCAGGATTGTGAGAAAAACAATTCAAAACCCACGTTTGACTGCACAATCCCTCCAGAAAGATCTGGCAGACACTGGAGTTGTGGTACACTATTCCACTATAAAGAGATACTTGAACAAATATGGTCTTCATGGAAGAGTCATCAGAAGAAAACCTCTTCTACGTGCTCACCACAAAAATCAGCGTTTGAACTTTGCAAATTAACATATAGACAAGCCTGATGCATTTTGGAAACAAGTTCTGTGGACCGATGAGTTTAAAATTTAACTTTTTGGCCAGAATGTGCAAAGGTACGTTTGGAGAAGAAGGGGTACAGAATTTAATGAAAAGAACCTCTGTCCAACTATTAAGCATGGGGGTGGATCAATCATGCTTTGGGGTTGTATTGCAGCCAGTGGCACAGGGAACATCTCACAAGTAGAAGGAAAAATGGATTCAATAAAATTTCAGCAAATTTTGGATGGTAACTTGATGCCATCTGTGAAAAAGCTGAAGTTAAAGAGAGGATGGCTTCTACAAATGGATAAGGATCCTAAACACACCTCGAAATCCACAGGGGATTACATCAAGAGGTGTAAACTGAAGGTTTTGCCATGGCCTTCACAATCTCCTGACCTCAACATAATTGAAAATCTATGGATAGACCTTAAAAGAGCAGTGTGTGACAGACAGCCCAAAAATCTCAAAGAACTCGAAGACTTTTGTAAGGAAGAATGGACAAAGATACCTCAAACAAGAATTGAAATACTCTTGGCTGGCTACAAAAAGCGTTTACAAGCTGTGATACTTGCCAAAGGGGGCAGTACAAGATATTAACTCTGCAGGGTGCCCAAAATTTGCACACGCCATTTTTTTGTTTTCTGTTATTTTGAAAGTGTAAATGATGAAATTTAGATCTAAATTTTGTTGACATATTATAAGAATGTCTAATCTGTAATTTGATGCCTTTTGGAGATTTTTCCATCTTTCCTTGGCTTTCTTATGCACATTAATACACATTTATACCTGGGGTGCCCAAACTTTCGATCACCACTGTATTTATAATTTTGGAGCAATCTGTTATATTCCTTGAGATTATAGCATTCTAATACCAGTTTACATTTACAGACCTAAATTTTAACTAGCTCCTGATGAGTGGACGTAGAGCCACGAAACACGTAGAGCCTACAAGAAATTATGACATACCATTTGGAGATCAATTATATGTTGTTTATGTTGTATAATAATTTTTTGACAAATATATTTATTACTATTGAAATAATTTATATGAATTTGTATACTCCATGTCTGGTCTTTGAATTGTGTATGTCTATTTATATTTATATTATTGTGTAAACCATGAATTATTTAATAAAATACATATTATTCTGCAATTCCATATTACCCTGATATCTAGTGATTTGACTTACGTCATTTAAAGTCCCATAACTACTGAACTATTGTTCTTTCTTTTGCATATTCATTAGGGATGGAGGTTTAGTCATTGTCTTTACCCCAGATCATGCCCTTCTCTTTGTATGCCAAAAGATTGTTTTTGTACTGCAAGCTCTTCCTTTCCTTTCGGAGCCTCAGGGTCACATCTCCACCACTGATCCCCTCATGGAGAGGTAGCAGGTCCTCGAAACCCCAACTTCCCATGGTTGCACTGACCTGCAGTCCTTACTGTCCCGGGTGGAAGTGGCGTGGGGGCAAAGGGCCAGGAGGAAGTGTCCCCCACCTTCCCTTGTCTCATCTGATATTGAGTCATATGCCGTCGTGGACGCAGGCCTGTCCAGGGGGGCTTAAAAAAACACCCCCAGATCCATCTGATAGTGAGGATGATTCTTCCATGGTCGCAGCAGCGAATGAAAAATTGCTGGTAGACGCACTTATCACTGCAGCGCGTGAGTCTTTAAAAATGGAGTGTACATTACACTTTTGAGGAGTCCCTTTTAAAAAAGTGGAATAGTCCACCATTGGTGGACCCTCCTGTTTCCAGGTTTAATAAAGCAACCATGATCCCAATAGAGGAATCCCTATTAAGGACCCAGCTAACAGGAAAGCAGAGGCTGTGGCACGCAGCATGTTTACTATGGCTGATTTAACATTGCGGCCAGTCTTTGCCTGAGCCATAGTGTCTCAGACCCTAACTGAATGGGCCAAGCTTTTTCGCCAGGGTCTGGGGAATAAGCAGGTTCCTGCTGCTTATATTGATTTAGCAGACCAGTTGGTCCCTGAGCTGCAGTTTTTGTGATGCAGCTTTGGATACAGCTCCTGTGCTGTCCAAACTTTCTGTTTCAGCAGTGGTGATTAGGCGGGCGCTGTGGCTTAAGAATTGGTCTGCAGACCAAGCCTCTAAAAAGTGCTCACTAATCTGCCCTTTCAAGGTGCCTGCCTGTTTGGGGCTACCCTGGATGGCATCATTAAGGGTATCATGGGGGGCGGAGAGAATCTTCCAGCCACAATCCAGGAAAGGGAAGGTGCCCTGTCGCAGGGGCCCTCCTTCTCAGCCCATAGAAAACTATTTTGTAATTCTGGAAAGGAGGATAAGGGAAATGGATCTTTCAAATCTTCCCCGGGAGGTTCCAAGCAGCCTTGGTCTGTTAAGCCTAGAGCTAGCTTCTCTGGATCCGCAGACCAGAACCTTTCGGCATGAAGGTCTGCCCTCACCCATTATTGAAGTGAGGGACATCTTCACTGGATTCCAACCCCGTGGACTTCTTTTGTGCACGTCAAGGAGATCCGCAAAATGTTTCTTTTGGGGGTGTCCAGAAAGGGGGGCAAAGTTTGTTCTTTTCAGGTTTTTTAGGTCCTGCATCTCCTAGTATGGATTTAATTCCTGCAAAGGTTCTGGTGACATCCGAACTACCTAAGGTCCCCCTATCCCTGTCCAGGTAATTGATTTATCTAGGTCTGATTCTAATTCTGACCAGGGTTGGTTCTTCCTCTGGACAAACTTCACTTCCTCTGGCAGACGCCGCAAGTGTCCAAGGGCCACGGTAAGACCAGTATCATCCTCAGGTCAGGCTTCTTCTGCAGTTACTGGGAGGAATCAATGGCAAGGATGTTCCATTAATTCTGGTGGCCGTAAAGGCCCCTTAGGGACTTCCTCTCAGAGAAGACCAGTTGTCCCAAGAGCTGATCTACCATCCTGCTTTACAGTCCCTAGTTTTAATGGCTTCGCTATTGAAAGCCAGGTACTGAGGGATAGAGGTTTGTCTGGATCAGTGAATCCTACTATGGTGAAGGCGAGGAAGTCGTCTGCCAGCAAGATAGGCCATCGTACATTTCTTGGTGTGAGACAATTGGCACCCATTCTTGATCCTTTTCTGTGGCTCGGATCTTAACCTTTCTTCAACGGGGCGTTAAGCAGAAGTTGGCCTTGAGTACCATCAAGGGCCAGGTATCTGCCTTGGCATTCTTCTTTCAGCGATCCCTAGCCACGCACTCTTTAATTCGTACCTTCATTCAGGGGGTTTGACATGTGGCTCCACCTGTGCGGTGTCTTTTGCCGCCGTGGGATTTAAATTTAGTGCTTTCGGTTCTCCAGAAACCTCCATTTAAAGAGTAACATCCCTTATATTACCCAAAAATCACATCCCTTATATTACTATACTATTACTTACTATTTTTCGGTCAGCAGGGACATTTGCCCCCATATTGCTGAGAACACAATGGGGTTGAATTACTAAAACTGAAGAGTGCAAAATCTGGCGCAGCTCTGTATAGAAACCAATTGGCTTCCAGGTTCTGTTTTTGTCAAAGCTTAATTAAACAAGCTGAAGTTAGAAAGTAAGAAGCTGAGTGGCTGCCATGCACAGCTTCACCAGATTTTGCACACTCCAGTTTTAGCAAATCAACCCCAATGTGTCCAGGAAAACATGGTGGACTGCTCAGTTCACAATAATCCCAACTGTGCATGTCCACTAAGGTGTGTGTGGCACCCCTCCCTCATAGCATTGTAAAACTGAGCATTTTAAACCGGGAATATAAAGTATCATGCATGCAAAATATTTTTTGCCATTGCACAGCATTGCATGTAAGTGCTTTGTCGTGCTTTGCATTGCAATCCATGTCAAGGTGCATTGGGGTGCCCTTCAAAATGAATGACACAGCTTTGCTCCAATGCATCTAGTGTGGAATGCAATGCTGCATATTACCACAAAAACATAGTGTTTGAAAGTATTTGCACATTATTTTGGATGTGTTGCATCTTGCATTTTATAGTATAGTAGGAGTTGTTTAGTCACTTTGTAAGGATTTATTTTAATAGAGTGCAGCACCCATGTCTTTTCTTTATTGCATCACTATTCGCCTTTGTGGATTATAGTTTGGTGTTCAAATGGTGAATATAAGGGTAGAGGGTGCTTTCTTTAGGCACAGGAAACAAACGTATTATTAATACTCTGAGGATTCCTACAAAATATAATCCTCTGCAGCTATGGATACTTTTAATTACACGGCAAATAGGAAAATCTGTTGAACAGATTTTTGATCATTTGGAAAATAATGGCAATATGAGCATGGAGAGTAGTTTCAAACAACTAAAATACACCATGGACAGTCAAATGAGGGCATGGTGGGACTTGGCCACCCTAGAAAAATACATGAGTATAACACCTAGGAGACTAGGACGGGATGTATAATAATGGTCTAAATGACAAGGAGCTTATGGAGGAATGGTTTCCGTTTTTTATCCAATGCAAAAGGAAACTACTTGGCATGATCCTACAAAGAAGAAATGCCACAGAGCTACAGAGCTACAGAAAGTGGAACTAAAATTGATATGTTTAAAGAAAAACTCCTGGCCTTTATCACAAATAATGTATACAAAGAGAAATCAATGGATTTACATGAATTTATTAAAAAAATCGATATGGATATGAAAATTAAAAAAAATGAAGTACCACAGAGATGCAGTTGATTAGAGAAACCAACAAGTCTATAAATGAAAGGAGGAAAAAAATAGAAGGAATGATAGAATCTAAGGAATCATTCATTGAGAGGGAGGTTATACAGGATCAGGGTTAGAAACTCGTAATCAACCAGAATAGGAAGCCAAATGAATACCTGGGGGGAAACTTTGAAGAACAATAAATGAATACGAATAATAGCTACCCCAGAAAAATCTGAGGGAACCCCAAGTGTAAAGCTTTTCACATTTAATTAGTTTTAACAAATATACAGGGAGAACCCCAAGGAGAGGACCTCAAATAGGGCTGAGTTTTTCAGCAGGGAATTCCAGCAACAATAACCAGGGGAAATTTTAGGAAATACATTGAAGGAAGAGGAAGGAGAAATTTGATGCAATCCCAACCAATAGCGGGATGGGGGAACAGAAGAGTTCTAAGAAGGCAACAACCAGGAACATGAAGACACAATGAAGGAGAAGGGGTAGAGTTAGCATGTTATACAGCACAGTGCTTGGGCTGTGTCATTTGGCCCCCTGTGTTGCCTAAAAAACCTGGCTGATCCTGCCAGTTTCTACCCTTCCCCCCTGTAAACTGGCCACGGTGTATCATGGCTGCTGAGGCCTGACACCATGGTCAGTTTATGTGCCTCTGTCATCCGCAGCCCTGCTCTGTCCTCTCCCCCCTCCCTCCTACCTGTCTGCTCCTGTGTCAGTGCCCACCCCCTCCCCTCCTGCTGCTCTTATATTTAATATAAAATCCTCTAATCTGTAATATAACAATAAGTGTCCCTGTGTCTGTGTTATAGAAAAAAAAATGCCGATCTGTACCTATATCAGAGCAGCTCCCGGCGATCACGTGACCACTCGACTCTCGCTCCCTCCTCTCGACTCTCCTCTCTTCCCCTCCTTCCCGGCTGAAGAGTCAGCTGATCGCCAGGAGCTGCTCTGATATAGGTACAGATTGGCATATTTTTCTATAACACAGACACAGGAACACTTATTGTTATATTACAGAGGGGATCAGAGGATTTTATATCAGTGGCTTAACAACCACTTTAAAGTTTGCATTGGAGAATAATATATAGAAATTTCATACCTACATTGACATGCAAAAGTTTGTCAAGAAATTAAATATAATAAAACACTATGCAGAGAAAACAGGTTTTTTTAGGTGCCGGAGGAGTCACCTAAGGAGTCGCCTAAGGAGTCAACTAAGAAAGAAAACAAAAGGATTTTATACCAGAAGCAAATGCGTTTATAATATAAAGAAATGTTTTTCATGTGACAGTATACATGTACTTGAGTACTCCTGTGGGTTGCAATATGTAGGAAGGACCATGAGTAAATTGTCTGTTAGAATAGGTGAGCAAATAAATATTAAGAAAGCTTTTAAAAAAACAGTGTTTCAATTTCCATAATCATCATAATTGTGGTCCCAGGGGCCTATTTAATGATACTGACAGAATGTTTAAAACTGGAGGAGTAAAAATCCTAAGAAAATCCTAAGAATGCTATAACGCAGAATGAAACCTTGTGGATTCATGAGCTAGAAACTCTAGCACCTGATAACTAATGTTTAAAGATCTTCTATTGAAGAAGGGTGCTCTTTTAGGCCATTTTTAGGAGGATATACATATAAATACTGTGTGTATAGAAGTATATCTATACTGTATGTTTAAACTTTTTCATTATATATTCATTTTATAAGCACATTTTATATTTTGCTTTTATATATTTTTTATTTGTATTTTTAAAGATATACCTAATAATGGCCCAGTACACATTTTTAATATTAAAGTGGCTCAAGGAAATACAGTGGGTACGAAAAGTATTCAGACCCCCTTAAATTTTTCACTCTTTGTTATATTGCAGCCATTTGCTAAAATAATTTAAGTTCATTCTTCTTCCTCATGAATGTACACATAGCACCCCATACTGACCGAAAAACACAGAATTGTTGACATTGTTGCAGATTTATTAAAAAAGAAAAACTGAAATATCACATGGTCCTAAGTATTCAGACCCTTTGCTGTGACACTCATATATTTAACTCGGGTGCTTTCCATTTCTTCTGATCATCCTTGAGATGGTTCTACACCTTCATTTGAGTCCAGCTGTGTTTGATTATACTGATTGGACTTGGTTAGGAAAGCCACACACCTGTCTATATAAGACCTTCCAGATCACAATGCATGTCAGAGCAAATGAGAATCATGAGGTCAAAGGAACTGCCTGAAGAGCTCAGAGACAGAATTGTGGCAAGACACAGATCTGGCCAAGGTTACAAAAAGATTTCTGCTGCACTTAAGGTTCCTAAGAGCACAGTGGCCTCCATAATCCTCAAATGGAAGACATTTGGGACGACCAGAACCCTTCCTAGAGCTGGCCGTCCGGCCAAACTGAGCTATCGGGGGAGAAGAGCCTTGGTGAGAGAGGTAAAGAAGAATCCAAAGATCACTGGCTGAACTCCAGAGATGCAGTCAGGAGATGGAAGAAAGTTGTAGAAAGTCAACCATCACTGCAGCCCTCCACCAGTCGGGGCTTTATGGCAGAGTGGCCCGACGGAAGCCTCTACTCAGTGTAAGACACATGAAAGCCCGCATGGAGTTTGCTAAAAAAAACACCTGAAGGACTCCAAGATGGTGAGAAATAAGATTCTCTGGTCTGATTAGACCAAAATAGAACTTTTTGGCCTTAATTCTAAGCGGTATGTGTGGAGAAAACCAGGCACTGCTCATCACCTGTCCAATACAGTCTCAACAGTGAAGCATGGTGGTGGCAGCATCATGCTGTGGGGGTGTTTTTCAGCTGCAGGGACAGGACGACTGGTTGCAATCGAGGGAAAGCTGAATGCGGCCAAGTACAGGGATATCCTGGACAAAAACCTTCTCCAGAGTGCTCTGGACTTCAGACTGGGCCGAAGGTTTACCTTCCAACAAGACAATGACCCTAAGCACACAGCTAAAATAACGAAGGAGTGGCTTCACAACAACTCCGTGACTGTTCTTGAATGGCCCAGCCAGAGCCCTGACTTAAACCCAATTGAGCAAATCTGGAGAGACCTAAAAATGGCTGTCCACCAACGTTTACCATCCAACCTGACAGAACTGGAGAGGATCTGCAAGGAGGAATGGCAGAGGATCCCCAAATCCAGGTGTGAAAGACTTGTTGCATCTTTCCCAAAAAGACTCCTGGCTGTATTAGATCAAAAGGGGGCTTCTACTAAATACTGAGCAAAGGGTCTGAATACTTAGGACCATGTGATATTTCAGTTTCTTTTTTAATAAATCTGCAACAATGTCAACAATTCTGTTTTTTTCTGTCAGTATGGGGTGCTATGTGTACATTCATGAGGAAGAAGAATGAACTTAAATGATTTTAGCAAATGGCTGCAATATAACAAAGAGTGAAAAATTTAAGGGGGTCTGAATACTTTTCGTACCCACTGTATGAGTAATTATGTACATGCCACTTAATAGCTTAGTGGTTTTTACTTTATATGCCCCAGGGTCCTATTAGCAAACTACAAGGGGGCAATAGTAAAATCCCAACTAGGCTGTCTTTCACTTCTGCAAATGTCCACTAGATGGCATATAGGGGAAATGGTATGTAATGCAGCCAATTAGGAATAGATTGTTATGGAAGTTTAAAAATGGTGGAGGTGGCACAGGATGCACCATACCCTGGCAAGGACCAGCGAAGATGAAATGCATTGGACGGGGCAACCACAGAAATTTGTAAGCTTGTAAAAATGTGAAAAATATGTTTGCAGGAACAGGTGGTGAGGGAAAATATTCCAATGGGGACACTTTTTCTGTACAGGAACGAATATCACCTCACTTTGGAGGGATTTCCTCTTCTTGCAGTGTATCTGGGGTAGTTAGTAAAGGGAAATCTCCCAGGTCGGGATGCACACAGAAACAACCTGACATGGGTTGTAGTCTATACAAGAAAAGAAAAAGAGAAAGCTTTGGCTTTGCATTCACTTTAAGTTAAACAATACAATAATAGATTAAAATATGTTCTTGTTGAATATACACTATAGATTTCTTTTAAAACTCTGTTACATTTGATACATTGTAGGTTTTTGAGCCTGGTTGGTGGAAGCGCTGATGCCATCGGAACAGAGAAAATTCAGAAGCAAATTAATGAGTTTGTCCAAAGAGAAGGAGTTGATAAGTTATCTGAGAAGCTGAAGACAACTGTGCTCACATTGCAGCTAATTATTGACGGTCTTTGCCAACCTGAAGGCTATGACATTCGGACAGGTATGGTATAGATTGCTAACTGATTCATTTGAGGGTGCTGGGCTTAATGATGGCTTTTTTTGAGACAGTGCCATATGCCCAGTTTCACTGCAAACTGTTGCAACCCAACATACTGACAGCATGAGACTATTGGACTCAATCACTGGATCTACTCATGCATCTGACAAGCAAAACCATAAAGGCCCTTGAGTGTTGGTTTTCCAGACCAACACTAAAATTGGAGAAGTTCTTTCTCCAGATGGTGTGGAAGGCACTGTGGTTCAGAGGAAGCTTGACTAATGATCTATGTCCTGAAGCTCAAGGCGATTTGGGTTTATCTTCAGCACTGGAACCCATTGCTTCTGGGGCTGCCAGTCAGGGTTCAGTCCAACACTGCCATGGTGGTGGCTTTCATTAATAATCAACGCAGCAACAAAATTCAGGTCGATTTCAAAGAAGTGGAGCTCGGTCTGACTTGGCCAGTTCAGAAAACAGAATACTTTATTAATCCCAAAGGGAAATTGTTGCGACACACACTTAACAAAGACAACAAAAGATCACAACAATGAACTAAACAAGGTACAAAAACACAACAAACTTACCAGGAACAGCCATAATCACCAAATAATACAACTTCACTACAAATAAAACATCCATACAACTTAATATACAACATAGAATAAATGACACAGATTAAAATAACAATCAAATCTACCAATGCAAATAACACACCACTTTCTCTAACAATACCCCAAATATTAATTCACATAATACCAAAAATAGCATAACATCCTGATCATAAACCAGAATTAAATTGTCACCTCCAGCCCTCTCAAAAAAATTTTTATAACTTGATCGCCACAGGCAAAAATCTTTTCCTGTGCCACTCTGTGGTACATTGTGGTTGTAACAGTGTCATGGTCTTACCTTCTTGCTGTTCTCCTTTGTTTGACATGTGCTGGCGGCCATCTTGGTTTCTGGGTTTCTTGTAGCCTCCCACCCTGCGGCTCCTCCTTCCCACTGGGAGGAGCTGGATGCCTAGCTCATATATATAGGAGGTCTGTGGCTTCAGTTCCTTGCTTGGTCCTCCTGTGTTCACATGCTTCTAAGACTGCTGCTGCTTCTGGTCCCTGATCCTGGCTTTGTCTGACTACCCTGCTGGTTCCTGATCCTGGCTTCGTCTGACTACCCTGCTGGTTCCTGATCCTGGCTTCGTCTGACTACCCTGCTGGTTCCTGATCCTGGCTTCGTCTGACTACCCTCCTGGTTCCTGACCTCTGGCTTCGCAAGGACTCTGCCTCGGTTTCGCCATCCGTTTGGACTTTTGCTTTACAGCTTGATTTTCAATAAAGCCTTCTTATTTTCACTTATCTGTTGTCGTACGTCTGGTTCATGGTTCCGTGACATTAGGACCAAGCCATGAATTCTGACGGTACAGGGCCATCCTCGCTACCCACGCTGGTTGCCAGACTTGATCAGCAGGATCACCTGTTGGGTCGGTTCGCCGTGGCGTTGCAAACCCTGCTTGAACGCACGGCTCATTTCGCTCCCGTTGCCGATGGGTCGGTTGTCGCTCCTGGGCCCGCTCCTACTGCCGCTCCGGTTGTTGCGCCAGAGTCTACCCCGACACCTGTTGTTGCGCCTGCGGTGTTTCGGAGTATGACCGGTTCTGCCCCCCTTCCACAGCGCTTTGGGGGAGAGCCAACTCAGTGCCGAGGTTTCCTTAACCAGGTGGGCATTTATTTCGAGTTGCTGCCACATGCCTTTCCTATTGAGAGATCAAAGGTGGGCTTCTTAATTTCGCTGCTCTCGGACAAGGCCTTGGCCTGGGCCAGCCCTTTATGGGAGAACAACAATCCGGTGGTTGCCGAGTTTTCCGGTTTTGTTGCTTCTCTTCGGAGGGTATTCGATGTGTCGGCTCGTGCTGCCTCTGCTGCGAAGCTCCTTATGTCCATCAGACAGGGTTCACGATCCGTAGCTGAATACGCCATTGAGTTTCGTACCCTGGCAGCAGAGGTGGGCTGGAATAATGAGGCTCTGGTCGCTGCTTTCTCTCATGGTCTCTCGGATGCCTTGAAGGATGAGGTTGCAGCTAAGGACCTACCAGTGGAGCTCGAGTCTCTTATTTCTTTCTTGATTTTGATTGACACCAGACTCAGGGAGAGACCTTCCTTTAAGGAGAGTCTGCGGAGGCCTTCTAACAGATTGGCGCCTACCTTTGCTGTCCCACCCGTGCCTCCCTCTCCTCCCACGCCTCCTGGGGATGACTTGGCTGGGGGTGAACCCATGCAGCTGGGCTTTGCTCGCCTGTCCGAGGGGGAGAGGGTACTCCGAAGACGCGAGGGTCGATGCATGTACTGTGGTCTCGGTGGGCATTTTCGGTTGGCATGTCCAGGAAACGCTCGCACCTGAGATCCTGTCGGGGGCAGATCTTGGGTGGAGTCTCCTCGTCCCCGGTTTCCCGTGTTGACAAACCACTGATCACTGTTGTCCTCTCCTGGGTCGGGGGCTCAGTGACAACCCAGGCGTTGGTGGACTCTGGTGCTGGTGGTTTGTTCATTGATAGTGTGTTCGCTGCCGCCAATTCCATTCCTCTGCAGGCCCGAGGTTCTCCACTGGCTCTTGAGGCGATAGACGGCAGACCCCTTCTGCCACCACACGTGACTCATGAGACCCTTCCAGTGGGGATAGCCATTGGTGCCGTTCACAGAGAGTCGGTCTGCTTCCAGGTTATTTCGTCTCCACACTACTCGGTGGTCTTGTGGTACCCCTGGCTCCAGAAGCATAATCCGACTTTCGATTGGAGATCGGCCGAGATCCTCTCGTGGTCACCGCAGTGTGGGGCTAGTTGCATCCATGGGCCTGTCAAGTTGCTGTGTACTTCCTCGGACTCTCTGTTGCCTCCTGAATACGAGGAGTACCGGGATGTATTCGATAAGGTGCGCACGGTTGCCCTACCTCCGCACCGCCCATACGATTGTGCCATCGAGTTACAACCTGGCGCCATTCCTCCTCGTGGCAAGGTCTATCCACTGTCGGTAGCGGAGAATGAGGCCATGGAGGAGTACGTGAAGGAGGCGCTTTCACGCGGACACATTCGCAAATCCTCGTCCCCGGCTGGGGCTGGATTTTTCTTTGTGAAAAAGAAGGGCGGTGAGTTGAGGCCTTGCATCGATTACAGGGGTCTCAATCGCATCACGATCAAGAACGCTTACCCGATACCCTTGATTTCCGAGCTGTTCGATCGCCTTAAAGGGGCCACGGTCTTTACCAAACTCGACCTGAGGGCGGCATATAACCTCGTAAGGATCAAGGCGGGCGATGAGTGGAAGACCGCGTTTAACACCAGGACCGGTCATTATGAATCCTTGGTTATGCCCTTTGGGTTGTGCAATGCGCCCGCAGTCTTTCAGGAATTCATTAACGATGTTTTCCGTGACCTGTTGCAGCAGTGTGTGGTGGTCTATTTGGATGACATCTTGGTATATTCTGAATCCATGGAGACCCACATTCTGGATGTCAGACGAGTGTTGCAACGGTTACGAGAGAACAAGCTGTTCGGTAAGCTTGAGAAATGCGAATTTCACCGATCCCAGGTAACCTTCTTAGGTTACATCATTTCCGCTGAGGGGTTCTCCATGGATCCTGAGAAGCCCAGTGGTCTTCGCTTCCTGCAGCGCTTTTTGGGCTTCGCCAATTATTATCGGAAGTTCATCAGGGACTTTTCCATGCTAGCCAAGCCTCTCACGGATCTGACCAGGAAGGGCAGTAATTCCCAGGTCTGGCCGCTCGAGGCCATCCGAGCTTTTGAGGCTCTAAAGTCCGCCGTTGTGTCGGCCCCGATTCTGTCGCATCCCAACCCTGGGTTGCCCTTTGTCCTCGAGGTGGACGCGTCTGAGACAGGAGTAGGCGCCCTTCTGTCTCAGCGTAGAACACCAGAGGGTCCTCTGCTTCCTTGTGGGTTTTACTCCCGGAAACTGTCTTCCGCGGAGTGCAACTATCATATTGGTGACAGGGAGTTATTGGCCATCGTGCAGGCCCTTAAAGAATGGAGGCACTTGCTCGAGGGTTCGGTGGTTCCGGTCCTAATCCTGACGGACCACAAGAATCTGACCTACCTTTCTGAGGCCAAGAGTTTGACACCACGTCACGCCAGATGGGCTCTGTTCTTGTCACGTTTTAATTACGTGGTCTCCTACCTACCCGGTTCCAAGAACATCGGGGCGGATGCCTTATCACGGCAGTACTCCGACCTGTCCAGGGAGGAGTCGATTCCGACTTCGGTCATACCTCCGAATCAGATCCTGGCCGCCATTCGCACCAGCCTGACCTCTCCCCTGGGTGAGCAGATTTTGGCGGCTCAATCTGGTGCTCCCTCTGAGAGACCCAACGGCAGATGTTTTGTGCCTGAGGAGTTGCGCACTCGGTTGTTGCGAACCTACCATAACTCCAAGACCGCGGGGCATCCTGGAAAGAATCAGCTGTCCTGGGCTGTTTCACGTCTGTTCTGGTGGCCTTCCCTACGTTCCGACATCGACGCATATGTAGCGGCATGCTCCGTTTGTGCCCTGAGTAAGTCCCCTCGGCACCTTCCGTTGGGCCTTCTGCAACCCATAGCCACCGGGGAGCGCCCATGGTTACACCTGGGGATGGATTTCATTGTGGACCTCCCTGCATCCCGAGGCCATACGGTCATTCTCATGATTGTGGATCGATTTTCCAAAATGTGCCACTGTGTTCCTCTCAAGAAGTTACCCTCTGCACAGGAGTTGGCCACGATTTTTGCCAGGGAGGTCTTCCGGTTGCACGGTTTGCCCAAGGAGATTGTGTCGGATCGGGGGAGTCAGTTTGTGTCCAGGTTCTGGCGCGCCTTTTGCTCCCAGTTGGGGATTCATCTCTCCTTCTCCTCGGCCTACCACCCTCAGTCCAATGGGGCCGCAGAACGATCCAATCAGGCCTTGGAACAATTCCTTCGTTGCTATGTCTCCGATCACCAAGACAATTGGGTTGACCTCCTGCCTTGGGCTGAGTTTGCCAGGAACACGGCGGTGAACTCTTCCTCTGGGACGTCTCCCTTCATGGCCAATTATGGGTTCCAACCTGCCGTGTTACCGGAGGTATTCTCTCCCCAGGATATTCCGGCTGTGGAGGATCATCTTTCTGTCCTACGTGCTTCTTGGGTACAGATCCAGAAGTCCCTTGAGGTCTCTGCGCAGCGCCAGAGACTCCAGGCTGATCGCAGACGAGCCCCTGCTCCTTCCTACCAGGCCGGAGACCGTGTATGGTTGTCCACCCGCAACATCAACCTTCGAGTGCCCACTCCCAAGCTGGCGCCTTGCTTTGTTGGTCCCTTCCGAGTGCTTCGCAGGGTAAACCCGGTAGCCTATGCCCTTGCGCTTCCTCCTGGCATGCGGATCTCCAACGTGTTTCATGTCTCCCTGTTGAAGCCACTGGTGTGTAATCGTTTCACTTCCTCGGTTCCTCGGCCCCGTCCGGTCCAAGTGGGCAATCGTGAGGAGTATGAGGTGAGCAATATCCTGGACTCACGCCTGGTCCGCGGTCGGGTGCAGTTTTTGGTTCATTGGCGTGGTTATGGTCCAGAGGAGCGTTCCTGGGTTCCCTCCGCAGATGTCCATGCTCCTGCCTTGCTCCGAGCCTTCCACGCACGCTTCCCTCAGAAACCGTTCTTTACTCCGCGGAGGAGGGGCCCTTGAGGGGGAGGTACTGTCATGGTCTTACCTTCTTGCTGTTCTCCTTCGTTTGACATGTGCTGGCGGCCATCTTGGTTTCTGGGTTTCTTGTAGCCTCCCACCCTGCGGCTCCTCCTTCCCACTGGGAGGAGCTGGATGCCTAGCTCATATATATAGGAGGTCTGTGGCTTCAGTTCCTTGCTTGGTCCTCCTGTGTTCACATGCTTCTAAGACTGCTGCTGCTTCTGGTCCCTGATCCTGGCTTTGTCTGACTACCCTGCTGGTTCCTGATCCTGGCTTCGTCTGACTACCCTGCTGGTTCCTGATCCTGGCTTCGTCTGACTACCCTGCTGGTTCCTGATCCTGGCTTCGTCTGACTACCCTCCTGGTTCCTGACCTCTGGCTTCGCAAGGACTCTGCCTCGGTTTCGCCATCCGTTTGGACTTTTGCTTTACAGCTTGATTTTCAATAAAGCCTTCTTATTTTCACTTATCTGTTGTCGTACGTCTGGTTCATGGTTCCGTGACAAACAGTCTGTCACTGATGGTACTCCGCAGACTGACCAGTGTATTGTGGAGTGGGTGGGAGGAGTTTTCTAAGATTGAACGTACCATGAACCACATTCACTTCTCCAACACTGTTTTTTAGAGTCTGTTGGTGTCGGACACCCTAAATGGGAGGTCAAAGTTTTCCATATGATATATATACACAAACCCAATTCCAAAAAAGTTGGGACACTACAAATTGTGAATAAAAACAGAATGCAATGATGTGGAAGTTTCAATTTTCATTATTTTATTCAGAATACAACATAGATGACATATCAAATGTTTAAACTGAGAAAATGTATCATTTTAAGGGAAAAATAAGTTGATTTTAAATTTCATGGCATCAACACATCTCAAAAAAGTTGGGACAAGGCCATGTTTACCACTGTGTGGCATCCCCTCTTCTTTTTATAACAGTCTGCAAACGTCTAGGGACTGAGGAGACAAGTTGCTCAAGTTTAGGAATAGGAATGTTGTCCCATTCTTGTCTAATACAGGCTTCTAGTTGCACAACGGTCTTAGGTATTCTTTGTCGCATCTTCCTCTTTATGATGCCCCAAATGTTTTCTATGGGTGAAAGATCTGGACTGCAGGCTGGCCATTTCAGTGCCCAGATCCTTATTCTACACCGCCATGATTTTGTAATTGATGCAGTATGTGGTCTGGCATTGTCATGTTGGAAAATGCAAAGTCTTCCCTGAAAGAGGCGACGTCTGGATGGGAGCATATGTTGTTCTAGAACTTGGATATACCTTTCAGCATTGATGGTGCCTTTCCAGATGTGTAAGCTGCCCATGCCACACGCACTCATGCAACCCCATACTATCAGAGATGCAGGCTACTGAACTGAGCGCTGAGAACAACTTGGGTTGTCCTTGTCCTCTTTAGTCTGGATTACATGGCGTCCCAGTTTTCCAAAAAAGAACTTCAAATTTTGATTCGTCTGACTACAGAACAGTTTTCCACTTTGCCACAGTCCATTTTAAATGAGCCTTGGCCCAGAGAAAAAGCCTGCGCTTCTGGATCATGTTTAGATATGGCTTCTTTTTTGGCCTATAGAGTTTTAGCCGGCAACGGTGAATGGCACGGTGGATTGTGTTTACCGACAATGTTTTCTGGAAGTATTCCTGAGCCCATGTTGTGATTTCCATTACAGTAGCATTCCTGTATGTGATGCAGTGCCGTCTAAGGGCCTGAAGATCACGGGCATCCAGTATGGTTTTCCCGCTTTGACCCTTACGCACAGAGATTGTTCCAGATTCTCTGAATCTTTGGATGATATTATGCACTGTAGATGATGATAACTTCAAACTCTTTGCAATTTTTCTCAGAGAAACTCCTTTCTGATATTGCTCCACTATTTTTCGCCGCAGCATTGGGGGAATTGGTGATCCTCTGCCCATCTTGACTTCTGAGAGACACTGCCACTCTGAGAGGCTCTTTTTATACCCAATCATGTTGCCAATTGACCTAATAAGTTGCAAATTGGTCCTCCAGCGGTTCTTTATATGTACATTTAACTTTTCCGGCCTCTTATTGTTACCTGTCCCAACTATTTTTGGTATGTGTAGCTCTCGTGAAATTCAAAATGAGCAAATATTTGGCATGATGTTTTAAAATGTCTCACTTTCAAAATTTGATATGTTATCTATATTATATTGTGAATAAAATATAAGTTTATGAAATTTGTAAATTAGTCCATTCCTTTTTTACTCACAATTTGTACAGTGTCCCAATGTTTTTGGAATCAGGTTTGTGTGTATATATATATATATATATATATATATATATATATATATATATATGTGTGTATGTGATATATTGGGATATATACAGCTGCAAGAAAAAGTATGTGAACCCTTTGGAATGATATGGATTTCTGCACAAATTGGTCATAAAATGTGATCTGATCATCATCTAAGTCACAACAATAGACAATCACAGTCTGCTTAAACTAATAACACACAAAGAATGAAATGTTGCCATGTTTTTATTGAACACACCATGTAAACCTTCACAGTGCAGGTGGAAAAAGTATGTGAACCCCTAGACTAATGACATCTCTAAGAGCTAATTGGAGTGAGAGGTCAGCCAACTGGAGTCCAATCAATGAGATGAGATTGGAGGTGTTGGTTACAGCTGCCCTGCCCTATAAAAAACACACACCAGTTCTGGGTTTGCTTTTCGCGAGAAGCATTGCCTGATGTGAATGATGCCTCGCAAAAAAGAGCTCTCAGAAGAACTAAGATTAAAAATTGTTCACTTGCATAAAGCTGGAAAGGGTTATAAAAGTATCTCTAAAAGCCTTGCTGTTCATCAGTCCATGGTAAGACAAATTGTCTATAAATGGAGAAGGTTCACCTTATGGAAGGTGGAGGAGCGCAAGGTCTCTAACATCCACCAGCTCTGTGATGTCGTCATGGAGGAGTGGAAGAGGACCCCAGTGGCAACCTGTAAAGCTCTGGTGAACTCCATGCCCGAATGGGTTAAGACAGTGCTGAAAAGTAATGGTGACCACACAAAATATTGAAACTTTGGGCCCAATTTGGACATTTTCACTTAGGGGTGTACTCACTTTTGTTGCCAGCGGTTTAGAAATTAATAGCTGTGTGTTGAGTTATGTTGAGGGGACAACAAATTTACCCTGTTATACAAGCTGTACACTCACTACTTTACATTGTAGCCAAGTGTCATTTCTTCAGTGTTGTCACATGAAAAGATTTGATAAAATATTTACAAAAATGAAATGTGAGGGGTGTACTCACTTTTGTGAGATACTGTGTGTGTGTGTGTGTATATATATATTTATATACATGTAATGATTTTCTTTTATTAGCTAGTCTGCAAACTAATTTCTGAATTCTCAGAATTATACCCCTATTTTTCTATGTCAACTGGTACACTTTAGCATTGCTGAGTATAAAGTAATGGATAGATATCATCCTATATAACTATACAGAATGTTTTGTAACTTTTGGAAGTGTGTCTTAAGTGTATGTCTTTCCCCATGGAGACAGGCCTATTTACATTGCCTTTGTAGCTACTGTATAATAATGTATATGTGGTGTATTTGTCTTTTCTATATACAAAGAGATATTCTCAGCAGCACAGCTTGGAGTAAAGTCATTTTTCAGGAGAAGCTTCAAACGGCACATGACCTTACACAAAATAATAATTCCTTTTTTAATACCGGCCTTGTAGGTTTACACCATCTCCTCTTCATCTGAACCTTTACAAAGATTTTGATTGAAGAGACAGCTGAGAAGTGTATTTCTTTTTCTCGTTCGGGCTCATAAATCACCCATTTATCAGATTGTATGCTGAGCCCTCCCCAGGAATAACATTTACTTCTAGAAGTATGCCCTGTCATGATCTAACCGCAGTCTTCCCTGCGTCTCTGGTGGCTGTGTTTAATAAGTACGCGTTTTCTTGATTCACAATTTATACGGCATATAATTTATTTTCAGATTTGAATTCATTTCCTGAATACGCGGTCGCCTGACCACAAAAATGAGTCATTTCACAGCACAACCTTCTCGCCTGGTTTCTTATTATTTGGCTTTCTTTACAGCTGCTCCCTGGATGGCTACAAAGGCTTTTTTCTTTCACAGAATTTATGATCACTATTGTGCCGGCATTAATATTCGATTTCTGCTAAGGGGAAATGATGTTGGCTGAAAAGAAATTATTTCTCAGCAATGTGACGGCCTCTAATGCACTTTTTCATTTATGTTGAGATTATAATAGGACGCGTTGCTGCTTCATCTAGCCCTTTAACGTTGCATAGTACCTGTATTTTAGTCCAAAAACATAAAATACTGCTATATAGGCAGGTGGTCAGTAAAGTAGACACGGTTTTTCATTCTCTAAAAGAATACAGACTGTTCATGTAGCAGAACTGTCAATCAACTGTCAAGAGTTTAGGAACACCCAAAATTCCCATTGATACAAGATCCGGATTATTTTGAGGAGATCCCGTTTTTGGAGTACCTAAGACCTATAAATCAGGGAATGACTAAGTTCAACTTATAAATAACTTTCACTTTTGGGTTGAAGGAATCTTAAATAATAATCTGATACACAGAATTTTGGGGTAAGGGTATAACCAACCAAAGCGTTGGGTATCCATTTGAGAATCAGATATTAATTTAAACCACCATGTTTAATACAGTACATTTGCATAGACCAGCGGTCTCCAAACTGCACTATGGATAGCCTCTCACCTTCCCACAGGTTCAATAAGCAGTAAATAATCCCAGTGGCAGTGATCCTTTGTGGGGATATCATTAATAGACTACTCTATCCAGCAGATTATAGAAGCAGTAAATGATCCCAATGGAAGTGATCCTTGTGGGGATATCAATGAAGCACTACTCCTTAAGGGGATATGTGGAATGCCCGCATATAGCCACAGTACCTCCCGATAAGCATGAAAAAGAAAGCAACAGGAGATCTAATGCTTTCTGATATGGTACCTTTAATAATTATAAACAATAGGATACACTAACAAAATAGGCTCAATCCGCAGCTTGTGCTAGCTGGTAGAACTCATAACAAATACAAGAAGCCTCTGGAGGAGCCGTGCTGCCGTGTTGCCGCTCGTAGTCTCCGCCTCCTAAACGCGTTGCGTCACACGCTCCCGCGTCACGACTTACCCCTTACTGAGGAAGTTGTGACATGGTGCAGTTGGTCGCCATGGAGGATTGGAAGAGGACACCAGTGCAACCTTCGAAGCTCTGGTGAACTCAATGCCCTAAAGGGTTAAGTCAGTGCTGGGAAATAATGGTGGCCACGCAAAATATTGACACTTTGGGCCCAATTTGGACATTTTCACTTAGGGATGTACTCACTTTTGTTGCCAACGGATTAGACATTACGGCTGTGTGTTGTTATTTTGAGGGGAAAGCAAATTTACACTGTTATACAAGCTGTACATTCACTACTTTACATTGTAGCAAAGTGTCATTTCTTCAGTGTTGTCACATGAAAAGATATAATAAAATATTTAGAAAAATGTGAGGGGTGTACTCACTTTTGTGAGATACTGTACAGTGATCAGTGTTAAAAATATGCATTGTCACTGTACTGACACTGGCTGGGAAGGGGTTAAACATCAGGAGCGATCAAAGAGTTAAATGTGTGCCTAACCAGTGTTTTCTAACTGTGTGGGAGGTGCTTTTGCAGGAACACAGGATCAATGCCTTCCCTACTGATGGACTGGAGACATGCTTTTTGTTTTTTTACATAGCCAGATCGCCATTCTGCCTGTGTATCGATTGTTTAGCTGGTGCCAGTGGACAAAAAAGTCTGCAGGACCCGCTGTGTAGAATTAGCAGCAGCGAGCCGGCGGGAAGTGCGGGATCATGTATATATTAGTAAAACTGCTATAGTGCGGTCGGCAAGTGATTAAATATAATTAGATTATTCTTAGGTAGGAAAACAAATACAGTATGTTTAGGCACAAATCAAAAGGACTGCAACAAATCAAAGTGCAACAAATGTTAAACAAGAACTCCAGGAGTTTAAGATCTTTATTAAAAGTTAAGTCTGTCTCTTTTATGTGCTATTTACATTCTTACCGAGTGCCAGAAGTGCACTATTTCTATACTTCCATTCTGATGGGAGAGATGCACTCTGCTACACAGCATCGGCTCTGCATGCCCCTCCCTTCCTCTGTCCATTCACAGAATACTTTGTATTTTGTGAATGGGTTTACAAAAATTCAAAGCCTTACGTGATTGGGCAAGAGGAGGAGGGGCAGACAGAGTGGCTACGTAATGGTCCAATTTTGGAGCACCTGAAGTATGAGGTGGCATAAACCTTGTTTGAGTTAACCCCTTATAAGCCAGCAGATTTTTAAAAGTGCTTCAATTCCTAGAGTTATTCTTTAACAAATGTATAGGTGATTCACTCACACACATCATAACAATTACTTGATTTTTTGGTAAAACAAAAATAAAATATGCAGTACACTGTAAATATAATTATCTACAACATGTTTGTACAACGTATTAGTTTGAACTTATGGATAATAGAAAGTAAAAATTATTGCTAAAGTATCATTTATACAGAGGGACACATTCGGAATGTTGATGAATATGAATGATGTAAAATCATGAGATATACAGTGCATCCGTAAAGTATTCATATGGCTTCACTTTTTCCACATTTTGTTTTGTTACGCCCTTATTCCAAAATGGAATAAATTATTTTCCTCAGAATTCTACAAACAATACCCCATAATGACAACGTGAAAGAAGTTTGTAATCTTTGCAAATGTATTAAAAATAAAAAATTAAAACAATTACATGTACATACGTTTGCACAACCTTTGCTGAATACTTTTGTTTGAAGCACCTTTGGCACCAATTACAGCCTCAAGTCTTTTTGAGGATGATGCTACAAACTTGACACACTTGTTTTTTGGGCAGTTTCACCCATTCTTCTTAGCAGGACCTCTCCAGCGCCATCAGGTTGAATGGAGAGCGTCGGTGAACAGCCATTTTCAGATCTCTCCAAAGATATTTAATCGGGTTCAAGTCTGGGCTCTGGCTGGGGCCACTCAAGGACATTCACAGAGTTGTCCTGTAGCCACTCCTTTGTTATCTTGGCTGTGTGCTTAGGGTTGTTATCCTGTTGGAAGATGAACCTTCAACCCAGTCTGAGGTCCAGAGAGCTTTGGAGCAGGTTTTTATCAAGGATGTCTCTGTACATTGCTGCATTTATCTTTCCCTCGATCCTGATTAGTCTCCCAGTTCCTGCGGTTGAAAAACATCCCCATGGCATGATGCTGCCACCATGCTTCACCATGGCAAGGAGAAGATCGTGCTTGATTCCTCCAGACATGACACTTGCCATTCAGGCCAAAGAGTCCAATCTTTGTTTCCTCAGACCAGAGACTTTTGTTTCTCATGGTCTGAAAGTCCTTCAGGTGCCTTTTGGCAAACTCCAGGTGGGTTATGTCTCCATACAATCCTGTCTCTGAGGTCTACAGACAATTCCTTGGACTTCATGGCTTGGTTTGTGCTCTCACATGCACTGTTAACTGTGGGACCTTATATAGACAGGGTGTGTGCCCTTCCATATCATGTCCACTCAAATGAATTTACCACAGGTGGACTCCAGTCAAGTCGTAGAAACATCTCAAGGATGATTAGTGAAAACAATGCACCTGAGCTAAATTTTGAGTGTCATGGCAAAGGCTGTG
The DNA here is from genome assembly GCF_965119305.1 of Pelophylax lessonae. NCBI lineage: Eukaryota > Metazoa > Chordata > Amphibia > Anura > Ranidae > Pelophylax > Pelophylax lessonae. The sequence goes on along the minus strand of NC_138770.1, from coordinate 640,346,931 downwards.
AATACTTTTTTTCGTTTTTTATTTTTAATAAAATTGCAAAGTTTTCAAACAAACTTCTTTTATGTTGTCAATATGGGGTATTGTTTGTAGAATTTTGAGGAAAATAATTTAATCCATTTTGGAATAAGGCTTTAACATTACAAAATGTGGAAAAGTGAAGCCCAATGAATACTTACCTGGATGCACTGTAAGTTATATCTAACAGTATTTAGTCCTATTCTTTCACCATGATGGTATACTGTTCTTATGCAATAAATACCTAAGCTGCACTGATTGAAAAACTATCTATTTTACAGAGTTTGATAAATCCGATTTCAAGACCAATATCGTCTGTATTGAAGACCTGAAGATTGGAACTGTCCTTACTGGGAAGGTTGAAAATGCCACATTGTTTGGAGTTTTTGTGGACATTGGTGTAGGAAAAGCTGGGCTAATTCCTATGCGCTTTATAACCGAGGATAAACTCTCTAAGGAGAAAAGACGGAGAAGTCTTGGGCTTGGACCCGGAGAGCGTGTAGAGGTTCGAGTTCTAAATATTGATCTCCGACAGTCAAGAATTACGCTTGAACTTTTGCGTGTTTTAAAATAAAGTTTGGCGGACTCAGTAGATGCACTCGGTTCTGTTTTTACATATGAAGTGCCTTTTTTTTTTTTTTTTTTTGTATCCCCAGCTCGGGAATAAATTGATACAAAAAAGGTTGTTAGTAATGTTTTTTTTCACATCGTCACCAAACTGTTGTGATTATGTTAGTGGTTATTTTTTTTATACAGTCTGTTTTAGTTCTTTTAATAATAGTGGACGACAATTCTTACCTTTTAATTTTAAAATGTATGCACAAAAAAGATGAACAATGCAAACACATATTTGAAGGAGTCTCTAGACTGCAATTGGGCAATACTTCAAAATATTTTTGACATTTATACATCCCAGATTTATATATAAGAAAGCACCAATGCCATCACATTAGGGATTGTTAGATTCTTAGATTGTAAGCTCTAACGAGCAGGGCCCTCTTATTTCTCTTGTGCCAAATTGTATTTTAACTGTAATGTCTGCCTTCATTTTGTAAAGCGCTGAGCAAACTGTTGGCGCTTTACAAAATGTAAATTAACCACTTGCTGACTGCCTAACGTAGATCTACGTCGGCAGTCAGCCCCTCACAGGCAGAGCGACGTAGGTCTACGTCGCTAGCCTGTGAGGCTCTGGGGCCCGATGTTCGCCGGGCACTCGCGATCGTCCGTTAGAGCGGGAGAAAGGCAGGCGGCTAATGTAAACACAGCCGCCTGTCATTCTCACCTGTGTAAGAATGGAGATCACACGGTTCTACTATGTAGGACCATTGATCTCTGTTCTTACACAAGTAGCCACATCCAATCACAGTTAGAAACACGCCCCTAGGGACACACTTAACCCCTCCCTCTCCAATAAGTTAACCCCTTCCCTCCCAGTGTCATTTTTACAGTAACAGTGCATATGTATAGAACTGATTACTGCAGTAATGTCACTGGTACTCCCAAAAGTGTCAAAAATGTCAGTCAAGGGTCCAATCTGTCCGCCGCAATGTCGCAATCCTGCAAAAAAAAATCGCAGATCGCCGTTATTACTCGTTAAAAAAAAAAACAACAAAAATGACAAAAATCTTTCCCTTAGTTAGTAAACGCAATAACTTTTGCACAAACCAATCAAAATACGCTTTTTGCAATTCTTTTTTTACCAAAAATATGTAGCAGAAAACAAATTGGCCTAAAAATGTTAAATTTTGATTTTTACATTTTTTTTGGGAATTTCATATAAAAAAATGTGAAAAATATTGTTTTTTTCAAAATTTACGCACTTTTTTTGTTTATAGCGCATGTTTAAAAAATCGCACAGGTGATCAAATACCACCAAAAAAAAGCTCTGTTTGTGGGAAAAAAAGGACGTGAAATTCGTTTAGGTACAGCGTCGCATGACCGCGCAATTGTCCATTAAAGCAACGCAGTGCCGAATCGCAAAATAGGCCCTGGTCAGAAAGGGGGTAAAATATTCCGGGGCCTAAGTGGTTAATAATAATAAGTGGGTGTTTGCTGTATAAAACCAATTTGCATAAAAAGGAAAGCACAATACCTTGATGAGGATTATTTTAGATCCCCTCAGCAGCTCACCTTTACTTTTCTGGATCAGAAAGGTTTTTGTTTTTTTATGAGGGAGATGCCTGTAGAGATTATGACAGATTATTTAGAGAAAGAAAGAATTTGTGGCATGTGCAACAGGTAAAAAAAAATCACAATAGGGAATTTGTCTCCTGCAACTCAGAAGGTGTATTATATATTTTGGAATGTCCTTGTGGGCTTTATTACATAGGTCACACATCTAGGACTCTGGCAGTAATACGTATGATGGAACATATTTATTAACATATTACACCAAACGGTGTCTGAAACCCTTTTAGGTAACACCACAGTCATGATCCTGGTGGATTACAGTTTTAAGAATCAGAGAAGGTTAAAGGAGAAGTACAGCCAAAGCTCAATTGGCTGTACTTCTATGGATCACAGGAATGCAGATCATTTTGCACTCCTGTGACCCACTTTCAGCAGACAGTGAGCTGAAGCCCACTTTTGGCTGATGTCACCGAGCCGGTCTAGGCTTTTGAAAGATCACGACCATATGGTCAGGATCTGCCCACATGCCTGGACCGCCACCCGGCTCAGCCTCTCAGTGAGCCGCTGAGAGCCTGAGCCGGACACTCCCACCCCCTCCACAGCCCAGCACTCCAGTGAGCGAATAACAATCACCGCCTCTCTGCTCAGGAAGCTCTGAGAACTGAGCAGTCGGCAGCATTTGAGCGCTCGGTTCTCAATGTTTGATCCGGTGGGAGACAGCTGCAGCATCGGGCTGATGCTGCATCCACATAGGTAAGTATGATTTTAAAAAAAAACAGGGGAGAAGGGGGCACTTTTGTGAGACAACGAAGTAGGAGGGAATCGTGGTGCATTTATGATGCTAAAGTTTTGGTCCTGGATGGTTGGAGTATAGAATTTGACCTCAACTGTTTTATCAGTGAAGCTTGATGTATCACGGATAAAACAAATTATAAAACAATGGCGATAGCTTACAATATGGGTGTTGAGTGTAGGTGCCATAGTTTGTAACATTCTAGTCCAGTAGGTTGGCTGTATGTAGCACATTCTGCATTTATACTTATCAGGTGAGTTGTGTATGTGTTGAAATGAGATTATGGATTATACAGTATGTATATATAGTAATAGTTGAGTTGAGATTTTTTTTCGTGAAAGTTTTTTTCAGTGGTGTTTATAGTTAAAAATTTGGAAATCTACACACTTGTATGTTTATTTTATTTACTGGGGTTGTGAATCACATTGTTGTAGCAAGGTCCTAATTAGCAGATATGATTGCACACAGCTGCATGGGGATTTTTTTTACTTTAATTCTGTGAAACTGTTAAATGATTTACATTCTTTCCTGAACAAAACTGATCAGAAGATTCAACACAAATAGATTTACAGAGTTTGATAAAACTGATTTCAAGACCAATAACGTCTGCATTGAAGACTTGAAGGTTGGAAAAGTTCTTCCTGGGAAGTTGGAAAATGCTACAATGTATGGAGGTTTGTGGACATTGGTATGGGATGGGCTGGATTATTTCACTTTGAGATTTTTATATAATAGAAATCAAACTCCCAAATGAGAAGAAACGGAATACGATTTGGCCTTGGACCCTGGGGAGCGTGTAAAGGTTCACATTCTAAATATTAATGTTCAGCAGCGATGACATACCCTTGAAGTTTTTCATGTTTTAAAATGATGGTGCTTGGACTCAATGAATGCACTCAGTTCTGTTTTTAGATATGAACTGTCATTATGTTTTTTTTGTATCCCCAATCTGGCAATAAATTGATAAGAAAAAGGTTGTTTTAGTAATAGTTATTTTGCATGAACTCCTTTTTTTCTTTTACTGCAGTAGCCACTAATAATCCTTATCTCATCCTCTGCTTTCCAGGGTTCACTTTCACTAATTTCCTGTTCGTAAGATTAGCAGTCAGTGTGACTTTTTTTTTCCTAGGGGCCACCAATAACACAACCCACCTCTCCTCATTTGTTCTAATACATAAGCCAAGCCCGGAGACTCGGGGTCTGCTCAGTGAATCTACCCTTGCCTGACATCTATATCTACTGCTAGTGATTTAAGACTAGGAGCATGAAGAGCAAATGGTTGTGACATTTGTGTCTTAGTGATTCCTCTACATAGCGACTGGACATTCCTGAACTTTGTAGGCAAACATGATGATGTCACAGACTTCCTTTTTATATAGGAATCTATTTTATCCCTGATCATATATAGTTTAACTCCATACATTTAGAGGAGGACTGCAATCGGTAGAAGATGAGAACACATAGAACAAGTGTATGTAAAGAGGGAAGGATACTGAAAAAGAGAGTAATGGGGGGTAAGCCTTTTATAATTTTAGTTCTGTGACATTGAGCAGAGAGGAACATCGGGTATTAAAGTATTAAAATATGCGCCCAAAAATAATTTGAATACATTTGATGTATATTTTGATCATAAATACATCAGAACGTTAAATTATAAAAAAAAAAAATTGTCTCTCAGACCTAAGTCTACCCAATTGGGTTAATTCTCACAATATCTTTAGATCTACAGCCTTGGCCAAAAGTTTTGAGAATGACACAAATATTAATTTTCACAAAGTCTGCGGTTTAGGTGTTTTTAGATCTTTTTGTCAGATGTTACTATTGTATACTGAACTATAATTACTAGCATTTCATGAGTCTTTTATTGACAATTGAAAGAAATAAAAAATTGTGAGTATATAACCTCACGTGACCGCGCCTAGGATTCTAGTGAAAAGAAATTATAATAAATTAAATTGTGAATGAAATGTTGCGTATCTGTGCAACTATAATAAATAATTTTTCTTGAGCCGCTAGTCAAAACAACAAGGGGTTGTGTACTTAGTGAGTGAGAAAAGGGAGACAGCGCTCAAGGATATTATGGTGTCCTATTATACATCATCAAATACAAATTATTCATATAAATTACACTTAAAAATCATATGAAAAGTGAACCCCCAAGTGTCCGTGCTTCGTAAAAGTTCAAATTATAAATGCTGGTGCAATAGTGCAATATTCCAAAACAATTCCAAAGTGCTATGTGCTCAGTGCAAAGTGATGTCCACATGCAGGATCAAAACACTGGGGGGAATCCGTCACCGAGTTATGCACCCACTTACCAGATGACCCCTTGGGGTCTAGCTCGGGTAAATGGTCTTTTGGAATGGTTCCCAAATTTTCCACAGCCGTTCCCTTGTGTGAATCCCACTAGAATGTATGTGAGGGTCCGTTCCACTGTCCCAGAGGAATTTGGTAATGCGTCCACTGTATATCCTCCTGGTGGATTTGGTGGTCATGAAGAGGAATTTCACCTTTCAGTGTGACAATGAACCATAGAATACCTTCAAATTAAATTTGGGAACCATTCCAAAAGACCATTTACCAAGGGGTCGTCTGGTAAATGGGTGCATAACTTGGTGACGGATTCCCCCCATTGTTTTGATCCTGCATGTGGACATCCCTTTGCACTGAGCACATAGCACTTTGGAATTGTTTTGGAATATTGCACTATTGCACCAGCATTTATAATTTTATTTATTATTCAATATTTGCAGTGTTGACCTTTCTTTTTTCCACAACTCTGCACTTCTCCGTGGCATGCTGTCAATCATCTTCTGGGCCACATCCTGACTGACAGTAGCCCCTTCTTGCAATATCAATGCTTGAAGTTTGTCAGAATTTGTGGGGGTTTTTTGTTCACCCGCCTCTTAAGGATTGACCACAAGATCATAATGTGATCAAGGTCTGGGAGTTTCCTGGGCATGGAACCAACATTTTGATGTTTTGTTCCCCAAGCCACTTATCACTTTAGCCTTATGGCAGGGTGCTCCATCATGCTAAAAAAGGCATTGTTCATCACCAAACTGTTCTCGGATGGTTGGGAGAAGTTTCTCTCAGATAATGTTTTTGTATCATTCTTTATTCATGGCTTAGGTTCTTAGGCAAAATTGTGAGTGAGCTCACTCCCTTGGCTGAGAAGCAACCCCATACATGAATGGTCTCAGAAAACTTTACTGTTGGCATGACACAGGACTGATGGAAGCGCTCACCTTTTCTTCCCCAAACAAGAATTTTCCGGATGCCCCAAACGAAGAGAGGATTTATCAGAGAAAATGACTTTACCCCAGTCCTCAGCAGTCCAATCCCTGTACTTTTTGCAGAATATCAGTTTGTTTCTGATGTTTTTCCTGGAGAGAAGTGGCTTCTTTGCTGCCCTTCCTGACACCAGGCCATCCTCCAAAAGTCTTCTCCTCACTGTGCGTTCAGATGTACTCACACTTGCCTGCTATCATTCCTGAGCAAGCTCTTCACTGGTGTTGCCCCGATCCCGCAGCCAAATTAACTGTAGGAGACGGTCCTGGTGCTTGCTGGACTTTCTTGGATGCACTTAAGCCTTCTTCACAAATACAGTGGAAACGTTTTTTTAATGGGATTGTTAATTTTCATGGCAAAGAGGGACTTTGCAAATAATTGCAATTCACCTGATCACTCCTAATAACATTCTGGAGTATATTGCCATAAAAACTGAGGCAGCAGACTTTGTGAAAATTAATATTTTGTGTCATTCTCAAAACTTTTTTGAAGACTTTGAAGAAAAAAGGAAACCATATGATCCCTCTCAAATCAAAAAGATATCAGAGATTTAGGCTCCTGTCCCCAGATGCCTAAAAACTTAAAATTTTTAGGCACTTGGCCATTTTTTTTTTAACTGATCTAAATGCAGCCCATTGTTTTTAATGATCCTGTAAACACAGGCACATAACCAGCGCTGCATATAGATCAGTAAAAAAAAAAAAAAATCTGCTTTGCTGGTTTGTATTTTACCTGCAAATACTCCACATCCCCTTGACAAAAAATAAATATTTTGAATATTCATGTATTTTAATCTTGGGAGATTTTTGAAGATGGATTGGAACGGTGCCACACACAAAAAATGACACGCAAAATGATAGTTCACCATTAAGAGTGATGTCCTGGGCAGGTACAAAGCAGCCCAGACATACAGCTGCCCCCACAAATATAATAAAGCCCCTTAAAATCTCTGCCTATTAAATTGCTGATACATCTTCTATGTCAACTTATGTTGGCAGCCAAATAAACCGGAAGTGGCGTTGCTTCCGGGTTACATGATTGGAGACCCGATCGAAGCAAAATCTGGCTTTGTTCGGTACTCTAACCAGCCGCCAGACGTTCCGGCTGGTTGCTCGGGTCTCCCGGTGGGACGGGAGACCCGGGCAGAGCAGCGGGGGGGGGGGGCATGATTTTTTTCATCGTCTCAGAAAGGCATGGTCCAGGTGTTCTGATTAAGGTACCACTTGTAATTGAAAACTCAGACCTATCCCCTTATATAATACCTATATATTCCAGAGGGTTTAACCACTTGCCACCCAGGCCAATTCTGACAATTCTCTCCTACATGTAAAAATCATAATTTGTTTGCTAAAAAAGCATTTATAATGTTTGGGGGTTCTGAGTAATTTTCTAGCAGAGACCCTAGGGAATAAAATGGTGGTCTTTGCAAATTTTTATGTCACACAGTATTTGCACAGCAATTTTTCAAACGCATTTTTTTTTTATTTTTAACCACTTAAGCCCCGGAAGATTTTACCCCCATTCCGACCAGGGGGTATTTTGTGATTCGGCACTGCGTGACTTTAACGGAGAATTGCGCGGTCGTGCGACGCTGTACCTAAACGAATTTGGCGTCCTTTTTTTCCCACAAACAGAGCTTTCTTTTGGCGGTATTTGATCACCTGTGCGATTTTTTGATCACGCGCTATAAACAAAAAAAGAGCGTCCATTTTGCAAAAATAGCAATATTTTTCCCTTTTTTTTATATGAAATTCCCCCCAAAAAAAATGTAAAAATCAAAATTTTTTAAAATTTTCGGCCAATTTGTTTTATGCTACCTATGTTTGGTAAAAAAAAATCGCAAAAAGCGTATTTTGATTGGTTTGCGCAAAAGTTATTGCGTTTACTAACTAAGGGAAAGATTTTTGTCATTTTTGTTGTTTTTTTTTTTTTTTTAACGCGTAATGGCGGCGATCTGCGATTTTTTTTGCGGTACTGCGACATTGCGGCGGACAGATCGGACCCTTGACTGACATTTTTGACACTTTTGGGGTTACCAGTGACATTTCTACAGTAATCAGTGCTATACATATGCACTGTTACTGTAAAAATACACTGGTAGTGAAGGGGTTAACTTTATTTGAGAGGGAGGGGCTGTGTGTGTCCCTAGGGGCGTGATTCTAACTGTGATTGGCTGGGGCTTCAGCTGTATGCAGAGTGATCAACGGATCTACATAGTAGATCCAGATGATCAGCTCTCATACAGCGAGGAGAATGACAGGCAGCTTGTTTACACAAGCTGCCTGACTTTCTCCCTCTCCCCCGCCGATCGCAGAGTGGCCGGCGGACATCGGGTCCGCCGGTCACACGCGCGGGGGGGTCCGTGACCACTCGGGAGCGGGAGCGCTCCTCCGGGGGCGCGCGCTCGCTCCCTAGACCCTCACAAGCTAGTGACGTAGACCTACGTCACTTTGCCTGTGAGGGGCTGACCGCCGACGTAGATAGTCGTGCGGCGGTCGGCAAGTGGTTAATGAATTAAAAAGAAAAAAAAAACATTAAAGTTAGCCCGATGTTATGCATTATATGAAAGATGATGTTAGGCCGAGTAAATAGATACCTAACATGTCACGCTTTGAAATTGCGCACACTCGTGGAATAACGCCAAACTTTGGTACTCGAAAATCTCCAAAGGCGTCACAAATATTTACAGGTTACTGGTTTAGAGTTAGAGGGGATCTAGCACTAGAATTATTTCTCTCACTCAAACATTCATGGCAATACCTCACATGTATGGTTTGAGCGCCGTTTACATATGCGGGCGCAACGTACATATGTGTTTGCTTCTGCGTGCTAGCACACGGGGATGGAAGGGCTTTTTTTATTTATTTATTTTACTTTTATCTTTCTATTTTGACACTCTCCCTTTACATTTTTTTTATCACTTTTATTCCTCTTTCAAGTTATGTAATCATCCCTTGTAATAGAAATAGGGCATGACAGGTCTTCTTTACAGAGCGATCTGGGGTCTATAAGTCCCCACATCTCCTCTAGGCTGGAAAGCCTAAAATAAAAAACAATCTCGACTTCCCAGCCGAGGCAACGGCATTGTTTACAACTGCCGAACCCAAACGTGACGTAACGTGGTGCCCAGTTGCTGAAAGTCATAGAGATGACTGTGTACATAATAAACAAGCAAAAAATTGGGGGAGCAAACCCTGAACATGTATATCTAAAGCCGGTGCAGCTATGGACCAAGCAACATGTATATTAAAAAAGAATAGCGCAACCATGCAAAAGAAATGACTATTAAATATGGAGACAATCCATAAATAAAAATGGGGGTTTAGTCCCACCATATGGCCATATCGTGCTCAAGCCCACCACTGCGTCAAAGTACCCCATTATCAGTGGGTCCTACACTATCCATAGAAAAGGGGTGAATCCAGCCTCTCCAACCCTTGGAGACAACACTCCTTGCTGGGATGGATGTGCTAATACTAATATACATGTTGCTTGGTCCATAGCTGCACCGGCTTTAGATATACATGTTCAGGGTTTGCTCCCCCAATTTTTTGCTTGTTTATTATGTATTCAGTCTGATCAGACTTCTGTGGTTGAGCATCCCACCCCCCACACACACCTGTACTCTATCAGAGTCCACCATCAAGTAGATACAAGAGGAGTCCTTTGTAGTGCATTAGCACATCCATCCCAGCAAGGAGTGTTGTCTCCAAGGGTTGGAGAGGCTGGATTCACCCCTTTTCTATGGCTAGTGTAGGACCCACTGATAATGGGGTACTTTGACGCAGTGGTGGGCTTGAGCACGATATGGCCATATGGTAGGACTAAACCCCCATTTTTATTTATGGATTGTCTCCATATTTAATAGTCATTTCTTTTGCATGGTTGCGCTATTCTTTTTTAATATAGAGATGACTGTGGACCATCTTGTAAACAGCCACCACCGGCTGATTCATTCTCTGGGTTGCCATTCGCTTGGGCCAGCCAGTAGAAGCATCAGAGGTTGGCGGGAAGGGGATGCCCCCTCCCGATGCCTGTAAAAACAATCAAGCAGCTGAATAGCCACTATAATTGTTTTTACAGTGCAGGGAATCGCCGGCAGAAAAAGAAGATATCTGAATGATGCCTGCAGCTGTACCCATCATTCAGATATCTCCACTGACATCATATGATGTCGCTGTGCGGGAAGTGTTTTTTTTTCTTTTTTTTCAATGGATGCGCTGTCCACCTGGTTGAAATGCCTTTGAGCCCTCAATAACTTCGGAGCGCTCTGTCAAATCCCATGACAATTCGCAGCCAATTGCCGGCAATGACACCGTTCCAACCGGTGCGACACCGATTATGCTGCGCCGCACCTATTTGCAAAAGTAGTTCCTGCACTACTTTTGGTGACTTTTCAACTTCAATTGACATCTGTGCATGAAGCCACACAGATGTCTTTCAAGTTGCACCCGAAGTCGTGGCTTTGAAATCGTGCAATTTCAGATGAAGTTGCATGATGTCAAAGCCATGTTCAATGGGAACGAGGGCTGAAACCGCATTTGCTGAGATATTATGGCTGACCAACTAGCCAAAGAAGGAGCTTGTATTTTAAGAAGACCTATAGAGTCCAAAGAGTAAGGAAAAACCATCTCAACCTTCATAACCGATTGATGTCTTTAGCTGCCCTTATTCTTGGTTTTGGGGAACTTCGAATATTTTGATTGGCTAGCCCAAAATATCATACCTCCTGCCACTGCACAAGGGAGGCTTTTCTCATTTTGGAAGGCAGCATGTGAAGAATCTAAAAAGAAAAATGCGATGCTTAGCACCTTGCTCCTGCGCTCAGAATCTGGTTCTCAGACTGCCTCTGTCCCGGGACTCTCACTTGGCATCCACAAATGGCTAAACCTTGCTGCCCTCTACGACCGGGGTGGTCGACAAAACACTGTAGACATAAACACAAAAGAAGGGCGCACCAGCCTAGTGCATTATCCTCAGTAGGCTTTTATTCGTAAAATATTAAAAATGTCTACTCACAAACAAGCGATGTAAACCAGCATATCAACTCCGTCTAACAACGTCCATGATGTTGGAGTCCAATATCTTGTTAAGGTAAACGGCTGACGCGTTTCGAGGCTGTGCCTCTTCCTCAGGGCCTAAGCGCCATGAATGAACCCTTGGTATATATATATGGTAAAAAGTATCTCCCGCTTTTTTTTACTATATATATATATATATATATATATATATATACACCAAGGGTTCAGTCATGGCACTTCGGCTCTGAGGAAGAGGCACAGCCTCGAAACGCGTCAGCCGTTTACCTTAACAAGATATTGGACTCCAACATCATGGACGTTGTTAGACGGAGTTGATATGCTGGTTTACATCGCTTGTTTGTGAGTAGACATTTTTAATAATTTATGAATAAAAGCCTACTGAGGATAATGCGCTAGGCTGGTGCGCCCTTCTTTTGTGTTTGTCTACAGCATGTGAAGAATGCAGTGGTGTTGCATGGGTTGCCAGCAGCTATAGCACCCTCCTGATTCACTAACACACATCATAACTCGCACGTTGAGCAAGGGAACTGCAAAGAAATCTAGGTGGGGGTGGGCTTTAAACTCCAGCCAGGTTGGGCAAACCGTACATTGATGACAAAAGCAGACCATTGGTTCTCATTCAAATGGTGCTTTATTTGATAGTTTCCAAAGCATGTTGAGATGTGTAAATCACCTGCATCGGGCTATAAAGGAAATTACAAAAAAACACTAACTGACCCATAGTACTGCAGCATAGTGAAAATGACTATTATACATAGTTAATTACCTTAAAGCGGAGTTCCACCCTGGTTATACATTTCTTTACAAAAATACCCCCGGGACAGTCAGGGCTAGCACATTCCACAATGGCTAGCCTCTGATCTGTCCCGGGTTGCACTTACCTTTCAGGAGATATACTTACCTTGAAATTGTCTTCTCCAGCGCTGCCATCTCAGGTGTGGGCAGCTTGAAGCCAGCACGATCCTCTTCCGCGTCCTCTTCGGTCCTCTTCCTCCTTCTTCGGTCCCACGATGCACTGCACCGGCCCCGACGTCACTTCCGGGTCGCGCGCGTCATCCCTCCACAGCTTCTGGGCATGCCCAGAAGCTGTTTAGAAGGGGATGACGCGCGCGCCCCGGAACTGACGTCGGGGCCGGTGCAGGCGCAATGATTCCTGGGAGCTATGACGTTCAGCTCCCAGGAATCATTGCAAAAGCCAGGAAGTGACGAATCGCCGTGGCCGCCGAGGGGAGGAAGAAGGAAGTAAGGTGAGTATATTTTCTCTAAAAGGTAAGTGAAAAAAAAAAAAAAATTGCGATTATCCATTTGTTTTTCAGGTGACCGGGAGCGAGAAGATGGAGGTAAGTATAAATTTCGGGTGGAACTCCGCTTTAATATGGACTTATTTGTAAAATAAAAAATAGTACACTGTAAAAATAATTATTCCTACAATTTATTAGTTTTGAATCCATGGGTAATCAATATTAGGTTGTTACTAAAATATGATTCATATAGAGGAATGCATCCATAATATTGATAAAAATTAATAAAGTAAAATCAAAAGAAATATGTTTATATAACAGTATTTAGTCATTCTTCGCCATGATGTTTTACTGATGTTAGTGCTGATTGAAAAACTATTATACAGAATTTGATAAAACAAAGACCAACATTGTCTGCATTGAAGACCTAAATGCTGGCATACCCCACTTTTAAGTACACAACAGGACCAAAGCATGTATGTAAAACGAAAATGTACTTAAAGTGAAGCAATACCTTTTTTCACTTCTAAATGCATGTAAATACACTAGCGCTATGGGAAATCTTGGTCAGCTTGACATGGTATTGCTCCCGAACCATAAGTGACGAGGACACCAAACTTGGGAAGCACATTAAGGGGACCCAGGACTAAGACATGGCAGCTTGCCTAGGCAAGCTGGCCAACCCCAAAATCTGATATGTTGTTGTCCTCGGCCCCCCCTCGATGCTCCCTAAGTTTGGTGTACCTATCACTCATGGTTCAGGAGCAGTGCTATATCAAGCTGACCAAGATTTCCCATGGACGCCAATGTTAAAAACCAGGAACAGTGCCATGCCAAGCTGACCAAGATTTCCCATAGACACCAATGTGTACTTGCGAGTTTATGTAAAGTGAGGGTACGTAAAGCGGGGTATGTCGGTGCTGGAACAATTCTAACTGAGTGGAACATGCTGATGGACATTGGTGCTGGGTTTATTTCAACAAGATATATAACAGAGGATAAAATTCTCCAAGGAGAAGAGATAGAGAGGTGTATAGAGCAGGGATCTCCAAACTACGTCCCTTCAGCTGTTGCGGAAGTACATGTCCTATGAGGCATTGGAAAACTCTGACATTCACAGACATGACTAGGCATGATGGGAATTGTAGTTCCTGAACAACTGGAGGTTCAAGTTCCAAATGATGATATTTGGCAGTTGAGAATTGCTCTCTAACTTTTCTATATTTGAAAATGATAATGGTTTTACTTAATGAGTGCACTTATTCCCTTTTTACATTTGAAGTGCCTTAAAATGGGTTTTGTATCCCCAGTTAAGAATTAATTAAAAGGATGTTTAAGTAATTGTTCTTTCACATCATCACCAGACTGTTCAAATGATGTTTTCTGTTTTTTATTTTTTTTTTATTTTATATATACATGATATGTATTTTAGTTCTTTCAATAATGGTGGATGAGAACTACTCCCATTTACTTTTAAAATGTATGGAGAAAAAGATGAAGAAGGCAAACCTATATTTGAGAAAAATTGTCACTTTTTAAGAAATTCTTAGACTGCAGTTGTTGAATGAGTTACAATCTTACAGCTGTTCCAATTAAAAAAAACATGTATTTTACAGAGTTTGAGGAAACTGTTTTTAGACTGATGCATTTACACTGAAGACCTGTGGGTCGGAAAAGTTCTTAAAGGGAAGGTAGAAAATGCAACATTTCGCGTTTTTGCGGATATTGCTGCTGGTTGATTCCCATCACATATTTCACTGAGATGAAGAGAGGGAGAGGTCTTGTGGAAGTTTGTATTCGAAATATGGATAAACAGTGGTCAAGAATCACTGTTGAACTTTTGCATATTTTATGATTGTGCTTGGACCCGATGGATGCACTCTCTTCTGTTTTTCTTATGCAGCGTTCTTATATGGTTTGTACATCCTGGCCTCTGATCAAGTCAGGGAGTCCCAGTAAAACCAGTTAGGTATCTTGGCATATTCCTGCTCCTCATATTTGAAACAGCCTTCTTTATTATTTGGGTTTCATTACGATTATGACATACTATGGACATTTATGATTTTGAACTTGCACCAATGTTGTAACTGATGTATATAGCTGCTGTTTTCTGAATATCTCTTCATAATGCTTGGCTGTTGAAATGGACTTTGGCTGCATTTATTATTTTCCTAGGCTCTCGGTTGTCCCTGCACATTATATTGAGACTATGCTGCTATGGAGATGATATTGCATGGTATAAACCCACCTTGAGAACCCAATTTACCGATCTTCTTATGGAGCACCCACTTTAAGGTTTGAAAAATTTGGTTGGCCTACTATGGACAGGGGCCCTGTCAGGGCTTACCTTTGTTGGGAGTCCTTCAGGCAGAGATTTATGCTCACCCTTGCAAACAAACACAGACCAGGGTGACCAGATAAGAAGCCACCTGGCCTGTGAGTTTGTGCACAGGGGCTGTTCAGGATAACCAGGTCCAAATACAGGCAAGGACAAGAGCAGGAGAACCGTCAGGTGAAGCCAGAGGTCAGATGCCGGAAACAAACAGGAATGCAGGAACTCAAACAACAGGAACCAAACCAGGAAACCAGAGTCAATGAACTGACACTGCCCTTAGGGAGGGGCAGTGTCTTATACCTTGTTAATTAGGTATCAAATACAGCTGGAGAGTTACTGACAGGTCTGGGCCTCTGGTGAAGTCCAGCCCCCTAGTGCTGCAGGCAAAACAGGAATAAACAGGAGTTATCCAAAGTCCTGAAGTGGCTCAGAGGCTAGTTTGCAGACTGGGAAGCCAAAAGGATACAGGTTCAATACCTCTGAAAGGCACCAGTGGGGTGGCCACGCCTAGCCGTCTGGAGGGTACGACTAGAACCGTGACAGGCCCATTGATATATGTGGTGAGATTCCTGCCATATTCCTGGGATCAGGGCATCTTGGTGTTAATAAATGGTGATTGATTATGAAATATCAAAGCAATATTGATTTATTTGGATAATGCCATCTTTCTGCTTTGATAGAGTTTAAACATTTCTTGCTTTGAGATCAGTAGCCTTCAGGGTAAGGATTACTTTTCTACTCTGTGTACAGTGGTGAAAATAATTATTTGATCTCCTGCATAATTTTACATTTTTATCTTAGTCGTATTTTAAATGATAGAGACAAAATATCATCCAAAAATCCAGAAAAAAAATAGGATACAAATGTTATAAATTGAGTTGCAGTTCAGTGAGTAAAATAGGGATTTGATCCCCTACCATCCAACAATAATTCTGGCTCCCACAGAATGGCTACAGTATGTGCTCATGTGGTACACAGATTAGTCCTGTCAATTTAAGAAGGTGCTCCTAATGACAACTCATTATGTGTATAAGACACCTGTCCACAAAAATGTTTATTTTTTTTTTTTTTTTAAAAACCTCACCATTACAGGCATTTGGGGCTGTTTCTCTGCTAAAGATACAGGCTGACTTTGCCGCATTGGGAGGACAATGTATGGGGCTATGTATTGTAAAATCTTGCATGGGAACCTTCTTCCCTCAGCCAGAACACTGAAGATAGGTCGTGGATGGGTCTTCCAGCATGACAATGGCCCAAAACATACCACCAAGGCAACAAAGGAGTGGGTCAAGAAGAAGCACATTAAGGTCATGGAGTGGCCTGGCCAGTCTCTATACCTTATTCCTATAGAAAATGAATGGAGGGAGCTGAAACTTTGAGTTGCCAAGCGACCGCCAAGAAACCTTAAGGATTTAGAGAAGATATGTGAAAAAAAGTGTCTGCAAACCTGGTCACCAACTACAAGAAACGTCTTTCCTCTGTGCTCGCCAACAAGGGTTTCTCCACCAAGTACTAAGTCATGTTTTGCTTGGGGATCAACTACGTATTTTACTCTCAAAGGAACTGCAACTCAATTTATAGCATTTGTGTCATGTGTTTTTTCTGGATTTTTGGTTGATATTCTGTCTCTATCATTTAAAATACACTCATGATAAAAATTATAGACCCTTCATTTCTTTGTAAGTGGCAAACTTTCAAAATCTTCATGGGATCAAAAAATTATTTTCCCCACTGTATGTTTTTGTCAACTTAAAGTGGCAAGCAAGTCAATCACTTGACGTTTGTACAAGCTTTTAAGGAAACTGCAGATCTGGAATAGAAAGCTTTCTAAAAATTCTACTGCCTTGGGATACTTTATAGATTTGAGACTTTTACCCTCTACCTCACAGGTGGCAAACACAAGGCCCGTGGGCCAAATCAAGCTGGCCAGGCCATTTCATGTGGCCCTCGCACTTAGGGCTTTTTTTCAGCTGGAACGTGGTGGAATTCCATTCCGCTACCTCCGGCTCTTGCAGATCCCCGCCTACCCCGCATGCACTCACAGCAGGGCACAGCAGTGTGGACCAATGATCTTCCTTCAAGTGAGAGAGAGAGGCGTGGTACCACCTACACTGCGGGGAGATACTAAAGCCAGGCAGAGGAGATGTGAGGAAGCTTTTTGGGGGGTGGGGGCACTCTGTACTTCGCATATTCCTGAACTCTGCATACCATGTACTTCTTATCTCATGATCCCATTGAGGAAGGTACGTAGTCCCGGTGCAATCACGTGTAGGGGAGGGGCCAGGCTATTGGCAGTGAACAGAATATCACATAACGAGGAAAACCGATACATATGAATGCATTGGCATCTTTGAACTGATCGTTCACGGACCAGCTATTGTACAAAATGTGTTGGAATAGACTGGTGCGCTTTAGGACCAGCAACATGTCAGTGATTTTAAATCTTTTTAATAAATAAATTTTATATAAACGGTACTTGCACCATGGATCTTTATATTTCTTTCCCTATGGGAACTGCTGAGCTTACCACCTGCTGATTGGGAACTTTTACTTCAGAAGAAATCATCCATTTTTTCCCTATTGGAAATCTATGCTGGTATTGACCAAACCTAAGTGCGAGATCACATCCCATAAGGTGAGCACATACCCTAAGGGGAGTCACAAGAGGGGAGGTATAACACCAGACAAACAGCATTGAAGCTAGGAATTGTCTATTTAATTGTCAATAGAACACTGGTGATTGGGACTAATCAATTTTACCCAAAATATCAGACTTGTATACACAACTGGAAGTTTTGCATTTATTCATTGATATCAGTGTACTACACAAGCATTTTAAGATGGATTTCGATAGGTTGATGTTTACGTGCATTTATATCTTCTACAAACCCAATTTCAAAAATGTTGGGACACTATACAAATTGTGAGTAAAAAAAGGAATGGACTAATTTACAAATCTCATAAACATATTTTATTCACAATATGATATAGATAACATATCAAATGTTGAAAGTGAGACATTTTGAAATGTCATGCCAAATATTGGCTCATTTTGGATTTCATGAGAGCTACACATTCCAAAAAAGTTGGGACAGGTAGCAATAAGAGGCCGGAAAATTTAAATGTACATAAAAGGAACAGCTGGAGGACCAATATGCAACTTATTAGGTCAATTGGCAACACGATTGGAGAAGTCAAGATGGACAGAGGATCACCAATTCCCCCAATGCTGCGGCGAAAAATAGTGGAGCAATATCAGAAAGGAGTTTCTCAGAGCAAAATTGCAAAGAGTTTGAAGTTCTCATCATCTACATTGCATAAAATCATCCAAAGATTCAGAGAATCTGAAACAATCTCTGTGCGTAAGGGTCAAGGCCGGAAAACCATACTGGATGCCCGTGATCTTCAGGCCCTTAGAATGCTACAGTAACAACATGGGCTCAGGAATACTTCCAGAAAACATTGTCGGTAAACACAATCCACCGTGCCATTCGCCGTTGCCGGCTAAAACTCTATTGGCCGAAAAAGAAGCCATATTTAAACATGATCCAGAGGCGCAGGCATTTTCTCTGGGCCAAGGCTCATTTAAAATGGACTGTGGCAAAGTGGAAAACTGTTCTGTGGTCAGATTAATCAAAATTTTAAGTTCTTTTTGGAAAACTGGGACGACATGTCATCCCGACTAAAGAGGACAAGGACAACCCAAGTTGTTATCAGCGCTCAGTTCAGAAGCCTGCATCTCTGATAGTATGGGGTTGCATGAGTGTGTATGGCATGGACAGCTTACACATCTGGAAAGGCGCCATCAATGCTGAAAGGTATATCCAAGTTCTAGAACAACATATGCTCCCATCCAGACGTCGTCTCTTTCAGGGAAGACCTTGCATTTTCCAACATGACAATGCCAGACCACATACTACATCAATTAAACATCACGGCTGCGTAGAAGAAGGATCCGGGTACTGAAATGGCCAGCCTGCAGTCCAGATCTTTCACCCATAGAAAACATTTGGCGCATTATAAAGAGGAAGATGTGACAAAGACCTAAGACAGTTGAGCAACAAGCCTGTATTAGTCAAGAATGGGACAACATTCCTATTACTAAACTTCAGCAACTTGTCTCCTCAGTCCCCAGACATTTGCAGACTGTTATAAAAAGAAAAGGGGAGGCCACACAGTGGTAAACATGGCCTTGTCCCAACTTTTTTGAGATGTGTTGATGCCATGAAATTTAAAATCAACTTTTTTTTCCCCTTAAAATGAAACATTTTCTCAGTTTAAACATTTGATATGCCATCTATGATTTATTCGGAATAAAAATATTGAAATTTGAAACTTCCACATTTCATTCTGTTTTTATTCACAATTTGTACAGTGTCCCAACTTTTTTGGAATCGGGTTTGTATTTCATATTTCAATTCATTTGATTAATTGGATGTTCTTTTATTGAATATAGTAATATCATTGAATCACACAAGCATTTAATACGGATTCTGACACATTGATGTTTTAGTGTATGCATGAATCATTTTAGATTTCACAATTAATTTAATTTATTTGATTTATTGGTCACAGTAACATTACACTTTATTACAGATTCCCATTACAATTTATATGCGCAGCACTTTTACATACATATTACTTCTTATCTCTGCCCTCTTTACATAGCACACCCATAAACCCTGCACTCTGTGTGTCATACAATCCTCAACCCTGCAGTCTGTACATAGCGCACCCCTGAACCCTGCACTCTGTATGTAGCACACTCGTGAACTCTACACTCTGTACACTGCATACTTCTAAGTAGATGTATAGTCTTACAGATACAACCGGCCCTTTGAGGACAACCCTAATGCTGATGCGGCCCACAATAAATGCCATACAGTATATATGTTCTTTATACCTTTATAAGGAGTCCCATTTCATTTAAGATATTCTTTGAAATTTACACCCTTTATTAAATAGAGTATATTTTGTAGCGATCGGATGTCGGTATTGGTTGATATTTTCGGACATTTAAAAACATTTTTTTTCCCCACAGGTACTCTGGTGGAGGGATCTGGGGGTCTAAAAGACCCCAAACCCCTCCTCTGCACTTAAAAGCATTAAAAACGCCAAGTTTGGCTGTTTTGAATGCTCGCATGTTTTCGAATTTGCTGCCGAGTACCCGGAAGTGATGTCACGACATCACTTCCGGGTTTTTTACATGGAGACCTGATCAGAACCAAATGCGGGACAGGACAGGAGACCCGGGCGAGCTGCAGAAGGCGGCGAGAGGGGGGAGACGTCCCCTCCCGCCCCTTGTAATGACAGCCGAGCGGCTTCTCAGCCGCATCGGTTGTCATTACAAGACAGCCGACCGTCGGCTATGGATGCCGGTACCGGGGTGATGCCTCTAGCTGCAGGCATCACTCTGATACAGCACTTTCCCGAAATATCAGCAATATCGGTAACCTCCGGGGCCGATTCCAATATATTGGGGAAAGTGCATATTGGCCCTCTATATATCGGCATTGGCGATAATCGGACGATCCCTAATATTTTGTACAGCTCTGTACCTAACTGTTCTGATTATGTTTGTTTGCATTTTTCTATATGTATAATTGTTTTAGCATTTTAATTAATAGTATGACAAATATTACTTTTGCTTTTGAAATGTATGCAGAAAAAGATAAACAAGAAAAACATCTTTTAAAGTAGAACTAAACTCTCACAATCAATATTGACTATTTTTAATCCTTATGCTGTTAACGTTTGTAAATAGATAAAAAAAAAAAGTATATAGTTTTTCCTTGTTTTAAACTGTTTTTTACATTTCTTTAGTTACTTCCTGTTTTCCAGGCCTAGGAAAAATGTTACACATTCCAGGAGTCTTCATGGCATAAGAGACAAAGAATCATCCTTTTTCATGCAGGCCTGGCCTAAGGACAGATGGATTCCAGGAAATACAGTGGGTACGGAAAGTATTCAGACCCCCTTAAATTTTTCACTCTTTGTTATATTGCAGCCATTTGCTAAAATCATTTAGGTTCATTCTTCTTCCTCATGAATGTACACATAGCACCCCATACTGACAGAAAAACACAGAATTGTTGACATTGTTGCAGATTTATTAAAAAAGAAAAACTGAAATATCACATGGTCCTAAGTATTCAGACCCTTTGCTCAGTATTTAGTAGAAGCCCCCTTTTGATCTAATACAGCCAGGAGTCTTTTTGGGAAAGATGCAACAAGTCTTTCACACCTGGATTTGGGGATCCTCTGCCATTCCTCCTTGCAGATCCTCTCCAGTTCTGTCAGGTTGGATGGTAAACGTTGGTGGACAGCCATTTTTAGGTCTCTCCAGAGATGCTCAATTGGGTTTAAGTCAGGGCTCTGGCTGGGCCATTCAAGAACAGTCACTGAGTTGTTGTGAAGCCACTCCTTTGTTATTTTAGCTGTGTGCTTAGGGTCATTGTCTTGTTGGAAGGTAAACCTTCGGCCCAGATCACTCTGGAGAAGGTTTTTGTCCAGGATATCCCTGTACTTGGCCGCATTCATCTTTCCCTCGATTGCAACCAGTCGTCCTGTCCCTGCAGCTGAAAAACACCCCCACAGCATGATGCTGCCACCACCATGCTTCACTGTTGGGACTGTATTGGACAGGTGATGAGCAGTGCCTGGTTTTCTCCACACATACCGCTTAGAACTAAGGCCAAAAAGTTCTATTTTGGTCTCATCAGACCAGAGAATCTTATTTCTCACCATCTTGGAGTCCTTCAGGTGTTTTTTAGCAAACTCCATGCGGGCTTTCATGTGTCTTACACTGAGGAGAGGCTTCCGTCGGGCCACTCTGCCATAAAGCCCCGACTGGTGGAGGGCTGCAGTGATGGTTGACTTTCTACAACTTTCTCCCATCTCCTGACTGCATCTCTGGAGCTCAGCCACAGTGATCTTTGGGTTCTTCTTTACCTCTCTCACCAAGGCTCTTCTCCCCCGATAGCTCAGTTTGGCCGGACGGCCAGCTCTAGAAAAGGTTCTGGTCGTCCCAAACGTCTTCCATTTGAGGATTATGGAGGCCACTGTGCTCTTAGGAACCTTAAGTGCAGCAGAAATCTTTTTGTAACCTTGGCCAGATCTGTGCCTTGCCACAATTCTGTCTCTGAGCACTTCAGGCAGTTCCTTTGACCTCATGATTCTCATTTGCTCTGACATGCATTGTGATCTGGAAGGACTTATATAGACAGGTGTGTGGCTTTCCTAATCAAGTCCAATCAGTATAATCAAACACAGCTGGACTCAAATGAAGGTGTAGAACCATCTCAAGGATGATCAGAAGAAATGGAAAGCACCTGAGTTAAATATATGAGTGTCACAGCAAAGGGTCTGAATACTTAGGACCATGTGATATTTCAGTTTTTCTTTTTTAATAAATCTGCAACAATGTCAACAATTCTGTGTTTTTCCGTCAATATGGGGAGCTATGTGTAAATTCATGAGGAAGAAGAATGAACTTAAATGATTTTAGCAAATGGCTGCAATATAACAAAGAGTGAAAAATGTAAGGGGGTCTGAATACTTTCCGTACCCACTGTATATACTACATGAAACATCTGCCATTACTCAAGATGGCCACGGCCAGAAATGCTAGGGGAGTGTTTTTTAAAATCAAGCATGTAGGCATCGATGGATGGGTGAGTTTGCTTGGCATATTAAAAACAAAGTAAACAGCATTTTTGGTTTGTGGTGCTCAGATGCAGTTTAGTTCCGCTTTAAGAAATTTTTAAAAGGGTTAGACACTGCCAATGTTTATTTTTTTTGTAGTAAAAGTCTTATTTTAACATTCTTGTTTCTCAGAAGACAGTTTGAAAATGGTTAGAAATGAGAGGATGACTTCTTCATTAAGATCTTATAAAAAAAGAAAAAAACTCAAAGTAATCCTCAAATGTCTTACAAACCACTTCTAGTTCACAAGAGAGATGAGTTTCCTATCTTTTACTCTTGTAATTGGGTTTTCTGTGGAAGAGGTGTTAATTAACTTTGATAGCAGTTTACCTATTTGCTTGATTGCAGTAATATTTGGTAAGCATCACATTTCTCCCAGAACTCCAAGTAAAAAAATCTCCTTAATTTCTAGAAAACCCTTCGGACTCTTAAGTAACCTTTTTTTGAGTGACTAATGCCATGTGTCACATTTCATTTGTTTTTCAAACTGCAATCCTTGCTTTCGACAGGCAGGTCGTTGCAATCCTTGCAACGACCTGCCTGTCCGTTTTTACCCGATCATATCCAATCCAATCCTCCAGACAGGAAAATAAGGACTGCATCTGTCTGGATTTGGCAGACAGGATTAGATCGAATAGGGTCGGAGTGTAAGCAGACATGTCGCCACTGACATCCGCCGCACCATAGGGGTGAATGGAGGGTCCGATCAGGTCCACCTGAAAAACTGACAAGAGGACCTGATCAGACCGCCCGTGTGAAAGGACCCTTAAATGTGAAAGCTATTATTTTCGCTATATGAACATAATGTAGAATTCCACAGGATAAATATTGTTTTTAATGTTTTTCTGACCAGATGTAATCTCCTCCAGCAATCCAATAAACCAAAATGACTAAATTATTTTAATTAACAACTTACTGAAATGTCTACCTTGTTAGATTTTATTTCTTTAACCACTTAAGCCCCGTAAGATTTTACCCCCTTCCTGACCAGGGCCTATTTTGCGATTCGGCACTGCATGACTTTAACGGAAAATTGCGCGGTTGTGCAACGCTGTACCTAAATGAATTTGACGTCCTTTTTTTCCTACAAACAGAGCTTTCTTTTGGTGGTATTTGATCACCTGTGCGATTTTTTGATCATGCGCTATAAACAAAAAAACAGCGTCAATTTTGCAAAAATAACAATATTTTTCAAATATTTTTATATGAAATTCCCCCCAAAAAAAATATAAAAATCAAAATTTTTTAACATTTTCGGCCAATTTGTTTTATGCTACATATGTTTGGTAAAAAAAATTTCAAAAAGCGTATTTTGATTGGTTTGCGCAAAAGTTATAGCGTTTACTAACAAAGGGAAAGATTTTTGTCATTTTTGTTGTTTTTTTTTTTTTACGCGTAATGGCGGTCATTACAAGGAGCGAGAGGGGATGCCCCCGCCTATTCCTTGGCTTGCCCGGGTCTCCCGTCCCACCGGGAAAAGTGGGCATTCTACCTCCACCGCCGCCGAAGAGAAGACCCGCGTCTCCATGTAAAAAACCCGGAAGTGATGTCATAACTCGGCGCCGAATTAAAACAACTGACAGCATTCAGAACAACCAAACTTAGCGTTTTGAATGCTTTTCAGTGCCGAGGAGGGGTTTTGGGTCATTTAGACCCCCAGAAGCCTCCACAAGGAGTACCTAAAAAAAAAAAAATTTTAATGTCTGAAGATACCGATATCCAATGCCCAAAATATCGGTATCGGCATTAAAAAAATGATATCGGTCGATCACTAGGCACAACCATTGGAAAAATCCTCCAAGCTGTGCTGTGTAAATTACAGAACTGGATGGACAGAAATACAGTAAAATAAAGCGACTGGTTGCTGTGGAACACCTAATTGAAAAGTTATGAACTTGATCATATTTATATAAAACTTGCAAAGATATTGGCTATCAACCTTCAGGCCAAGCAAGCTGATCTACCTGTGTTCAGCCAACTTTGGCCATATGTATGAATGTATCACTTTCTATGCTTTAATGTTAAACTTGAAGTGTAAAGGGTGATGTGAGGAAACCTTTGACACTTCCAATAGGAAATTCCATAAAAACGGTTTCACTGGGGAAAGGACATAAGCTAAGAAAAGGCTTCTTTGTATCTTGCTCGTTCAACAAGTTTTCTACTATAAAACATTTTTTTATTAGAGGATTAGTATATGTGACAGGTTGCCTCTTTGCAGGAAGACAGTTAAAAATAGTAACTGTAAAGGTACGGGAAAACAAAACATGGTGAATTACATTGGGGTTTTTTTTGCAACTGGCTGCTTAGGAAAAAATGTCATTATTAATGTAACACTTTGTGTTTTATTCTGCAGCTGCTTGTCCACGGCAGCCCAACCACTTTTCTTGGGTGTCACCTGGAACACATAAGTCATATTCAACAACTTTCCGTGGAAAATTGCTTATGATATAATAAAGTGTAGCACTGCCCCCTAGGGAGCTGCTGAAAATTACACTTCCTGGATTCCCCTGGGTTACCCGTAGCAACAGTCTATAGAAACTTATCTCTTTAAATACTTGGCTCAGACAATGAATAGTCCAGGGGATTTGTTTTTTGTTTTTTTTTATTGGAACTGGGATGGGAGAATGGAAGAGTGGGATACTCCAACTTGAACTATGCACAATTCCTGAGGACAACTGACTGCAGAATGCGGCAAGGCCACTGCTTCCCTTTGCCACTGAAGTGAAGATAAGGAATATGTACTCTCATTTAGGTTACCCTTCAGGGTCTAACTTGGCACCCTCTTTCTTACTGACCTTCTGTCCACTGACACCCTACTGGAGTGGTCCCCTTCCTAGGCAGACCCCTGGCAGGCTCCCTGGTACTCACGGACACTGTTTTTCCCAAGGTCACTCTGCTTCCAACTCCACTTGTCAGCTTCCTGGACCTCTTGGCTCAGCCAAACACTCTGACTTACTAGGCCGACTGCCTGTGACCACCTTCCATGCAGACAGGAGGAGAGACAGCCGTCATACTCCTCCTGGGACCTGGCTTCCCGCCCAAAGATGCCCTGCCATATGTGCCCCTGGCTTTTATGACGTATCCCAGGATGCACCGCTGTTGTTCCAACCCACTGGGACAGCCACAAAAGCCTGTGTGTCACTGGCTGGGTTTCCTCCACCGTTCAACATGCTCTACTATTGGATACAGTGGGGACACTCCCTCAGTCTAGATAAATCACCCACTGGACACATGCAACAGGCATAACTACAGATCAGGCTCCCCTGTGAAGCAAGCAGAGAAAACTATTCTTTTTCCTAGCACTTACCTAGGAGGGTGCTACAAAACTATTGCTGGAATCAATATTAGTCACTCTTTGTAAATCGCAAGCTTTAGTTTAAAACAGTGCCATAATAATGGGTCCGATAAGCATTGCTTATAGTATTTGGCCTTTTTCTCAGTGGTAACAATTGTTTTCAGTGGTTGGAGCTGGAGAAGTTGAAAATAAAGAGGTTGATAGTAGGCAGTTTTTTTGGTAGGAATGTCTGTGTCGATCTCTTATTCCAAAAACACTGCTTACTTTAAATCTGCGATCAAATTATTCAGAGAACCTGCACAGTGCATTGTACTCTCCTTGCCCACTGATGGCATCTGTAACATGGTGACAATGGAGTGGCTGGATGATGTAATTTAACCGCTTGCCGACCGCCGCAAGTACATATACTGCGGCGGTCAGCCCCATGCAGGCAAAGTGACGTACCGGTACGTCACTCGCCTGTGAGCCAAAGCCAATAGGGGGCGAGCGCGTGCCGCCGGAGGCGCGCTCCTGCCCCCGCTTGTTCACGGACACCTCCGCGCGAGTGACCGGCGGATCCGATGTCCGCCGGTCACTCGGGATCGTCAGTTACAGAGGAAGAAAGGCAGACGGCTAATGTAAACATACCCGCCTGTCATTCTCCCCTGTGTAACAGCAGAGATCATACGGTCCTGCTATGTAGGATCGTAGATCTCTGCTGTTACATGAAAAGCCATATCCCTGCACAGTTAGAAGCAGGCCCCTAGGGACACACTTAACCCCTCCTTCCCCAATAAAGTTAACCCCTTCCATGCCAGTGTCATTTTTACAGTAACAGTGCATATGTATAGCACTGATTACTGCAGTAATGTCACTGGTACCCCCAAAAGTGTCAAAAATGTCAGTCAAGGGTCCGATCTGTCCGCTGCAATGTCGCAGTCCCGCAAAAAAAATCGCAGATCGCCGCCATTACTCGTTAAAAAAAAAAAACAACAAAAAAGACAAAAATCTTTCCCTTAGTAAACGCGATAACTTTTGCGCAAACCAATCAAAATACGCTTATTGCGATTTTTTTTTTTACCAAACACATGTAGCAGAAAACAAATTGGCCAAAAATGTTAAAAAATTTTGATTTTTACATTTTTTTTTTTTTTTTTTTTAGGAATTTCATATAAAAAAATTTGAAAAATATTGTTATTTTTTGCAAAATTGGCGCTCTTTTTTTGTTTATAGCGCATGATCAAAAAAATCGCACGGGTGATCAAATACCACCAAAAGAAAGCTCTGTTTGTGGGAAAAAAAGGACGT
This sequence comes from Pelophylax lessonae, assembly GCF_965119305.1. NCBI lineage: Eukaryota > Metazoa > Chordata > Amphibia > Anura > Ranidae > Pelophylax > Pelophylax lessonae. The sequence continues at coordinate 640,319,798 of NC_138770.1, read as the reverse complement.
AAAATTTGTTTGGGTACAGCGTCGCACAACTGCGCAATTGTCCGTTAAAATCACGCAGTGCGGAATCGCAAAATAGGGCCTGGTCAGGAAGGGGGTAAAATCTTCCGGGGCTTAAGTGGTTAAATGGACATTTGTAGGAGTTACCATCAGCAGCTGACTCACTGTCTACACACCTGGGAGAGAAAGCAGACAGGATTTTCATCTTCAACCCCAGCCATGATGCAACAGACTGGGGAGGGTCCTGGTGGTGTTTTCCCAGGGGAAATGAGGCCTTCATCCCAAACAAAAGCTGCAATAGATCTGGGTTTGGCTCTATGCCCTTGCCAGCTTTTTGGAGTAGTGGATAAACTTCTCCGTATAGCCAAGAAGGAAGAAAAGCTAGTTAGTCTGAAAGCCTGAAGTGAGTAAAGGGCAAGTCTTCAGGTCTGAATAAAAGACTCTAGAGGAGGAAGTGAAAAAGCAGGAGATGTGGGTTGCCTCTCCTGCAAATGAGAGAAGGGGTCTGTGCAAGTACCAGTCAGAGGGGAGGAGGTTGAGGAAAACGGCAGATTGCTATAGAGGAAATAGAATGCCCCTTGAGTAGCTGGACATTTTAGAATTTACACCAACTCTTCAGGTAAAGAGAAGGAGGAGAATGTCGTCCTTTGGCCTGTAAGGGAGAAGGTTGTTGAAAAGCTATGTTTTTTTAAAGTTGTCATCAGTGCTGTGGTGTCTGCAGCTGGAGTACAAGAAGGTGCTGGTTAATGGAATGCTTATGGATGACCTTCATTTGAATAATCTGTAGAGAAACCCTGTAAAGTTTTATGATTTGGCCTTGTAACGCTCGTGCGTTTTTTGTTAGTGAATGGATTTGCAGCTGCAGAATTATTACACTCAGTAGTCGTGTAGAGAATGTGTTGAACAACATATCCAACTCTCAGGACTTCATCACTGTGTACAGCCTGTTATGCAAATATACATACACTCAATATGATGTTCCTGGAGTGATAGAATGTATATGATAGAATAGAGGTGAGAGACAGGCAATAGAATGGTGAGCACTTAGTAGTAGTATTCAGGAGAGTGGTAGGTGATGATAGTATGCAGATAGGTTTTAGCAATCATGTATAGTAACAGGTGGTAGGGGACAGCAGATGAAGTATTCAAGAGAGAGTAACCTAGTGCAATGATAGGTGATGGTGATGGTAGTCCCAAGAGCTAGCAATCTATGCAGATGATAGTAATAGTCTCTTTAGTATGCAGTAGTAGATAGTGAAAGTTAGGTTGAGGAAGGAATCCCCTGCGGGGTACTTATCACTAGATGGGTTAGTAGTAGCAAGGTCCAAGAGTAATGGAGTAATCCGGTAGCGAGATACTGGATCGGTAGCGAGGTTCCGGTCTTGTTCAGGCCAGGGGAATAGCTTGAAGCTCTGGCAGCATTGGACAAGACAAGGCAACATGCGGTTTGAACGAGCAATGAGTGAGAGAAAGCAGGCGATTGAAATAGCCGCTCATATCGGCGCCCGGCGATGACGTCATTGCCCTTAAAGGTGTATGCGTTCTATTTGGATAGCAAGATGGGACGCAATATTAAGAGAGAAATGTGGAAATAAGGGTACCAGAACATTACAGGCCTATGGTCTCATGGCAGGCTTTATGCGGAGAGAAACCTGAAGCATTGCTTTCTGGGTGACCGTGGTTGTCCAAGAGTAGTGTGGTGGTGTGGAAGAACCAAATAATTTCTTGCCTCAGTGCCCCTTCAATATAGAAGTCTATAAGCAGATAGAAGGGGCTCTGGATATCTCTTTTCTTTCCTGAGTGACTGTGATTTTGATTTCAAGACATTTTTTTCTAGTCAGCTTAATAGTCTATTACTGCGTGTGAAATGCACAGTGCCAAGTTTCCATTTGGAAAAAAGTCCTTCCTGTTGCGGTAGTGGTGCACAACGTTCAGGGTGAGGTTGGGAAAATGTGGGGTCTTGAGAAAAATAGGTGGTGGCGGGAGGCCTGGACAAAAGCATAGACAATTATTAGCTGCTGTCTGTCAGTCTCTGGATGTGTGGCTTTTCTTTCTGTCCCTTTACTCCCCCTAGATTTTGGTAAGATCAGATATTTGGAAAAAAGCTGCAAGCATTGGTTAAATGTTTTTAGCCTGGGTTTGGGTTGAGGTAGGAATCGTGGTGCTTTATATTAATAGTAATATTGATTATATAAAATGGAGGTGTTCTATATAAAATTACATTTTTTTTTTTTTTTTTGGCAAAAAAAATTTTTTTTTCGATTTATGATATTTGCTGATGATTGCTTGTTTATGTATATACTGTATATTTAGTAAATTTGTAAGATTTTTAATACACAAAAATATACATAATCTCTTTACATAGCTGTTCAGTTGTGGACATGGAAGGAGATGTCACCAGCTGTGGATAAAGTAATGAGAGGGATGATGGACGCCCAGGACGCAACGCGTATGGGATAGGAGCTTGCCATCTGATGTCATCCCGCGGCCTTTTCAAGTTACACAGTGGAAAGCTGGTGTTTGTATATGAGCGGACATCAGCTGGCATGGCTTAAGTGCCTTTTATGTGAGTGGAATGTAATACATTTTAGTAGGAGTAAACTATTTTTAAACTGAGAGCACTACAGTCTTTATCTTCTGTTGCATATGACTGCCTTCTTGTGACTATACCGATGAAGGAGAGAGTCGGGTACAGGGAACGGATGGTTAACTTCCCACTAAAACTTGAATATAACCCTAAGGGGAACAGCTTGTAATGACTCGCTGGTAAAACAGGAATCACAACGTGGTTAAGGATTGCACAGACACTTTATGTATTTTGTTTTGCATCTCATTCTGTTTATTCACAGAGGTGGAAAAGGATATTTTTTTGGACATTTTTTTTTTTTTTTTATTCCATGATTAATTTTTTTGTGTGAATTGTTTTCACTTGCTACATGCTTAAAAGTTTTTTTTTTTTTAACTTTGATTGTATAAGTTTATATGTATATAATACTGTACACACTATATTGTATCTCCCTCTGTTTAGTGTCGGTGGTTGCACTTATTAAGGATTGGGGAAGATCGTCTTTTTTCACGCATGCTGGTATCTGTGGTGCTTCTCTTCACGGAGTTTGTTCGGTTTATCATCACATTTTATTTATATTGCACATTTTTTATGGACATTTCACAAAATGTCATACATCAATTTTGCACTATATGATCATGGTTTATCAATTCACATCATTTATCAGCGCTGCACTTATTTTATATATTTATGTATAGGTTTTATCTGTTGACCTGTGCTAGCTGCTGTTTATTCTAATTTTTTTTTTTTTTACTACCACTATTTTATCGAACACAAGATTTTTTGTTGTTTACTTTTGACAATATAGTGTAAGATAACATAGCGCTTGCACTTTAGGTTTATTAACCACTTTACTGCGGGCAACTGCTCCTGCGCAAACCGCCGTAGGTATACGTTGGTCGCATGCAGGGAGCTAGGGGGCGAGCGCACGCTGGCGCACTCCCGTCCCCGCTCATCAGCGGGGAAGCCAATGCACGGAGCAGGCAGCTCCGATTGCCGCCTGACACCCGCAATCGTTCCCCGCTGAGAGAGAAGGATGGTCAGCTGTTGTAAACACAGCCGACCATTCTTCTCTCTGGAATGATCATAGAGCCCATGTGATCCTTCTATATAGGATCACATGTCTCTATGGTCATTTCACAAGCCACGCCCCCCACAGTTAGAATCACTCCCCTAGGCTCACATTTAACCCCTTGATCACCCGCAATGTTAACCCGTTCCCTGCCAGTGTCATTATTTCAGTAACCGTGCATATTTTTAGCACTGATTACTGTAGTAATGCAACTGGTACCCAGTGGTGTATTTAGGTTTTGTGCTGCCCTAGGCCTGACTAAACTTGTGCACTCCCTAATTTAAATATGACCCACCTCTTCCTGTAAAGACCACACCCCTTTCCTTTTTAAGACCCGCCCTGTCATCTGTAAACCACAGACCTCAACCACAGTCTTTCAGTGCCCATCAGTGTAGCCCCATCAGTTCCCATAAGTTCAGCCTCATCAGTGCCACCTTATCAGTGCCCATCAGTGCAGCATATCAGTGCGGCATCATCAGTGTCCATCAGTACAGCCCGATCAGTGGCCATCAGTGCAGCCTATTAGTGCTCATCAGTACAACATATCAGTGCCCATCAGGGCAGCATATCAGTGAAGCTTATCAGTGCTGCCTCGTGCCCATCAGTGCAGCCTCATCAGTGCAGCATATCCGTGCTGCCTTATCAGTGCAGCCTCATTAGTGGCCATCAGAGCAGCATATTAGAGCCCATCAGTGCAGCATATCAGAGCATTTCAGTGCCCATCAGTACAGCATATCAGAGCATTTCACTGCCCATCATTGCTGCCTTATCAGTGCAGCCCCATCAGTGCAGCCTTATCAGTGCCCATTAGTACAGACTTATGTCACTAGATTAGTAAGATTACTCTTTTTTTTTTTTTTTTTACTCCTTTCTTTTAAGATATTTGGACTTGTGTTTGCTGCCACTGATTGTAATCATAGGATTGTTTCACTTATTTGTATGATGACTAGGAAGTCCATAGTCATTACACAAATAAGTGAAATACTCAGTGGCAACAAAAACAAGTCCAAATATCTTATAAGATTGGAGTAATTCTACTAACCCAGTGACATATTGCGATCGCATGTATGAGGTGAGCGGGTCCAAAATATTATTGCCATCATATACAATTAAAAGTCTTAATTGTATATGATGCAAATCAATATGCTCGCTCAAGGACAAGGATGTTTAAAGAAATTAAATTATATTGTTGACATGATTCCTGCCATACCTGGGGGCGGAGGAGGGTAGGCGGAGCATTAGGCTGCAGTGCCAGACTTATTAGCATTGGCGGCCATCGGGCCAGTTGTATTAAGTGTGGCTGGCGGCATGCGGTCTGTCCGAATGTCCTCATCGGCTGGTATTATAATACCGACACGTAGCAAGTGTGACCACTTTTGCCAGACTGACTTGCCTCCTGGACCCTGCCCTCCGGCCCAATTCGCCCCATAGTACTGGCACTATACTAAAAGGGTAGCGAAGGGCGGCAGGGATCCTTTTCGTGCGGGAGCCAGGAGGAGGTTGTTTTTTTTTTTCGTGCGGGGTGCAGCTTTTTTGCTGCCCCCCTGAAAAGTGCTGCCCTAGGCCTGGGCCTTGTTGGCCTAGGCCAAGATACAGCACTGCTGGTAGTCCCGCTAAAAATCGCAGATCACTGCCATTACTAGTAAAAAAAAAAAAAACAATAAAAATGACATAAATATTTCCCGTAGTTAGTATACGCGATAATTTTTGCGAAAAACAATCAAAATACGCCTATTGCGATTTTTTTTTTTTTTTATCAAAAATATGTAGCAGAAAACAAATTGGCCTAAAATGATACATTTTGATTTTTACTTTTTTTTGGTGGGGGGGGGGGGGGATTGTATATAGCAGAAAGTGAAAAATATTGTTTTTTTTTTCAGAATTGTCGCACTTTTTTGTTTATAGCACAAAAAATAAAAATTGCACAGGTGATCAAATACCACCAAAAGAAAGCTCTGTTTGTGGGGAAAAAAAGGACATCAATTTTATTTAGGTACAGCGTCACACGACCGCGCAAATGTTCGTTAAAGTAACGTAGTGCGAATCACTAAAATGACCTTTGAATGGACCTCAAAATGCATCAAAGTCAGACCAAAGTAGTGCACGGATTACTCTGAAGTCGCTATGACAAGTCGCACAGATATGAACGGTACTTATTGTAAATCATGGAGTATGACTTGTCATGCGAGTTTGCAGTCCCAAGTCATAGGACAAGTCACACAAGTGTGAAAGGAGCCTGCAAGTTTAACCACTTCTGCCCTGGAAGATTTAACCCCCTTTAAAAACCAGGCCATTTTTTTTGCGATACGGCACTGCGTTGCTTTAACTGACAATTGCGCAGGTGTGCGACACCGTACCCAAATAAAATTAATATACTTTTTTCTCCCAAATAGAGCTTTCTTTTGGTGGTATTTGATTACCTCTGCAGATTTTACTTTTTTGCGCTATAAACAAAAAAAATTGCGTCATTTTTTTTTTTTTAAAAAACAATATTTTATACTTTCTGCTATAAAAAAAATGTAAAAAATCAAATTTCTTCATCAATTTAGGCCAAAATGTATTCTGCTACATATTTTTGGTTAAAAAAAAATCACAGTAAGCGTATATTGATTGGTTTGCGCAAAAGTTATGGCGTCAACAAACTAGGGGATATTTTTATGGCATTTTTCAGTGGTTTTTTTTGCAGACCTGCGACATTGCGGCATACAAATCGGACCCCTAACTGACACTTTTGACACTTTTTTGGGGACCAGTGACATTTCTACAGCGATCAGTGCTAAAAATATGCACCGTTACTGAACTAAAGACACTGCTTAGCAGAAACACAAGATTCTGTTCTGCCTCTCTCGGGAAGGATCGCGGGGTGGCCGGCAGACATCGGGTCCGTTGAACCCGGCTTATTGGCTCCCCCTTTGTCCCATGCGCCATCTAGTGGCTATTGCACAAAATGACGTACAGGTACGTGATTTTGCGCAATAGAGCCCACCTGCAGTAAATGTATGTTAGGCAGTAGGCAAGTGGTTAGGAAATTATTATAGGCTTACCTGTAGGTACAAGTGCAAAAAAAAAAAAACAAATGTACTTCCACTTTAACGCAATAAAGGAAGCCTAGCCACCTATGTGGATTAGGTTTTTCTCTTTTCACTTGACAGGTTTGCTTTAAGACAGAAGTGAATTCCACTTTCATGTAGTCCCGACACGCTGGTTTCAATTTCTCTCACATATTGCTTTGTATAATCATTTGCCCCAGCAGGCATACAATTGTGCTCTCCCAAGCAGCCCTCCCAGCTGCCGGAGCTGATTGACAGGCCCTTACGGGTGGAGCCATTGCCAGATTCCAATAAAGAAGGGTCTTGGGAAAACGGTAAGGTAATTATTGATGGGCTGCAATCCACTAATCAGACAATTTGCAAAATGAATCCCATAGTCCCTTACTATATTAGCTCTCTTTCTTGTTTATGTTTATAGGGCACATTTACAACTCCGGTAACCTCCTGTTTCCCCACAGTCCAATTAAAGCTCTCTTAGGGTAATACATTAAAGGGAAGAAATATTGGAAGTGGCTTGTAATTAGTTTTGTTCTTGTCGTTGCCACATTGGCTGGCTGGTTGAGTTTTATACTCCGATAAAAAGAAAAAAAACCTGGAATAAAAGGTAATGGAGTGTTTTACAGTTAGGAGTTAGAATGTTAACATGTTGTGGTTTTCTTTCTGGTTCCTAAGTATTTTATTTATAGATTGTTTAACAAGGCTTCAGCTTCCAATGTTCTGGGGTCTGATGCTAGGTGATTTTACACAAAGTCAGGTCAATGCTTTCTATTAAAACACGCTTCCAGGTAATTGTGGAGAATTTGGCTTGTTATGTCGGATCGCTACTTCCATCATCCCCTGCACTCCGGCTAAAACTCCAATCTGACTGCTCTACATTTATTTATTTTTTAAATCAGAAATACACCATGGGGTATACTGTATTTCACAAAAGTAAGTACACCCCTCACATTTTTGTAAATATTTTATTATACCTTTTCATGTGACAACACTGAAGAAATCACACTTTGCTACAATGTAAAGTAGTGAGTGTACAGCTTGTATAACAGTGTAAATTTACTGTCCCCTCAAAATAACTCAACACACAGCCATTAATGTCTAAACCTCTGGCAACAAAAGTGAGTACACCCCTAAGTGAAAATGTCCAAATTGGGCCCAACGTGTCAATATTTTGTGTGGCCACCATTATTTTCCAGCACTGCCCGTACCCTCTTGGGCACGGAGTTCACCAGAGCTTCACAGGTTGCCACTGGAGTCCTCTTCCACTCCTCCATGACAACATCACAAAGCTGGTGGATGTTGGAGACCTTGCACTCCTCCACCTTCTGTTTGAGGATGCCCCACAGATGCTCAATAGGGTTTAGGTCTGGAGACATGCTTGGCCAGTCCATCACCTTTACCCTCATGGCTTTGAGTTATTTTGAGGGGACAGCAAATTTACACTGTTATACAAGCTGTATACTCACTACTTTACATTGTAGCAAAGTGTAATTTCTTCAGTGTTGTCACATAAAAAGATATAATAAAATATTTACAAAAATGTGAGGGGTGTACTCACTTTTGTGAGATACTGTACATACTATTGGGGGAAGAACCAATGAATAGGGACTGTTGTCCATACAATGCCTATAAGACCTGTTGAGATCATTAACTGCAGCAACAGCATATTATATCATCCAGCAAGAGCATATCAGATTACGACAGCATATTACATCAAGCTGCGACCACAAATTATATAAAAATATCCAACTGCAGCAGCAAATTTTATCATGTAGCAGCACATCCAACTGTAGAATATTATTACTAAACAGGATTGTTACTATATTATATAACCCAGTAGCACTTCAGGCCCCCCACTTAGATGTTTCTGTTTGCATTGGGTTATACACTGATCAGCCTTAACTTTATGACCACCCACCTACTATTGTGTAAGTCCCCATTTTGCCACCAAAACAGCCCTGACCCATTAAGGCACCCAGGCCATTTCATGTGGCCCTTACACCTCTCCTGCAGCTGTGGCACCCCCCCTTGCCTCTGGCCCGCCTTGTCGCTGTAGTCGGCAGCAGAGAGGACAGAACTCCTTTGCCAGATCCAGTGCTTCTCTGTGCAGTTGCAGAAAGGCTCACCCCCCCCCTTTTTTCAGCAGTCCCCAGCAGAGAGGAGGGCAGAACTCCTCCTGCAGATTCTGCACCTCTCTGTGCAGCCACAACACCACCTTGTCTATGCCTCCCCTGGTCTCAGCATTCAGCAGACTCTGGAGTCTGACTCCAGCCCTCCTCTGGTTCTCCTCCAGACCCTGCACTTCTTTCCAGATCCACCTGCATCTTCCTGGCAGCAGCACAAGGTAAGGGGGTGCATTGTGACGTAAGGAAGGGTGAGTGACTCTTGACTTCTGATGGTGGGGGGGGCTCTTGACATCCTATGTAAGGGTGTAAGGGGGGCGTGGGGTGCTTTGGACATCTAATCCTACAGATATAACCGGTCCTTTGAGGGCAACAATAATGCTGATGCGGCCCTCGATTAAGTTGAGTTTGACGCCCCTGCATGGACCCCACTAGACCTCTGAAGGTATGCTGTGGTATCTGCCCTTTCACACTTGTGTGACCTAAAAGTCACGAGATTTTGCCACAATGCTTTTGCCATGATTTTGACTGGACTTGAAGCCACACCTGTGTAATATTGAGGTCTGTGGACCTCAAAACACATCAAAGGCAAACCTAGGGCAGGGACTACTTTGAAGTCATTACGACTTTAAGTTGCACAGATATTAACAGTACTCAATGGAAATCATGGATTACGACTTTGCAGTCCCAAGACGCAGGACAAGTCGCACAAGTGTGAAAGGGGCCTTAATCTTGTAAGATGCAAGGTGGGGCCCCCATTAATTGGACTTGTTTTTCCAGCACATCCCACAGATGCTCAACTGGATTGAGATCTGGAGAATTCTGAGTCCAAGTCAACTCCTCAAACTTGTTGTTTTGTTCCTCAAACCATTCTTGAATCATTTTTGCAGTGTGGCAGGGTGCATAATCCTGATGAAAGAGGCCACTGCTATCAGGGAATACCGCTTCCATTAAGGAGTGTTCTTGGTCAGCAACAATGTTTAGGTAGATAGTACTTGTCAAGTAACATTCACATGAATGGCTGTACCCAAGGTTTCCCAGACAAACATTGCCCAAAACATCATACTGCCTCTGCCAGGCTTGCCTTCTTCCCATAGTGCATCCTGGGGCCATCTCTTCCCAAGGTAGATGACGCTTACACACCCTGACATTCACATAATGGGAAAGAAAACGTGATTCATCAGACCAAGCCACCTTCTTCAAATTCAAAATAAGTTAGCCGCACTCAGAGGAGATACAAAGTTCCAAAACGATCCCCCAGTGAAGATAAAAGCAAACTCAAGCTGTCGGTATATCCACCACCAGGAAGGTATAAACATGCAGCCTCTTACAAGATGGACTAAAGGAAACGCGTTCAATCAGGATAAACCAAATGAAGCAGGCATCTATCACAGACCAACAGGCGAATCCAGCCAGGTAGCATAGATATATATCATACAAAAGTGTATGCCCAGGGGAATGGACCCAACATATAAAGTAGTTCCTCGTGATAAAAATGAAATGACAATATCATTGCGCAGACATCCTTAAAAAGGCTTTATTAAACATATGATGAAACTCTGCACACAGGGTACTCACATTATATCCAAAGATAGAAAGCATATAGTAAAAACAGCGTGTGTCTGTTTCTCATCCAAAAACATGGCCGACCTCCTACAGCAGTGGTGGCGAACCTTGGCACCCCAGATGTTTTGGAACTGCATTTCCCATGATGCTCTTCCACTCTTCAGTGTAGTTGGGCATCATGGGAAATGTAGTTCCAAAACATCTGGGGTGCCAAGGTTCGCCATCACTGTCCTACAGCATACCAGCATCATGTGGTTAGGCTCCTCCCAACAAGTTTCATCACACTTGACATCATCAGGGGGCGTCTCCAAATTGTCTGTGGTCCGGTTCTGATGCTTTCATGTCTATTGTAGGTACTTTTGGCTGTGGTCATAGGTCTGCATGGGCATCCTGACCTGCCTATGGCTATGCAGCCCCTCCCACAAAAATTGCAATGCCCATTTTTTCTGCTTCTAACACATGAGCTTCAGGGACAACATGTTTATTTGCTGCCTAATATATCCTACTGGCCTCCATTGTAATGAGTTAATCAATGTTTTTCATCCTGGTTACCTTATCTGTTCTTTGCTGACATTTGAGGCCAACTCCAGCCTAGATCAGGGAACGATTGTAGGTTCTTTCTGTGTTTTATTGTCATTTGGTTCATTTTTTAATATTTTGTAACACTTTGTTAGGATAGGAGGAAATTGGACATCTCACCAAAAGAGACACCAGAAAAAACAAATATGCTTTTTTAGGGGAGTGGGAAATGGGAAGAGTGCTGACTTTGATTTTATTTCTGGCATTGCTTTCTTGTTCCAATGATCACCACATATTATTACACTGTTCAGGAGGGACAGGAATTGAAGAAAAATACACTCCAAAGGGGTCAGAGACAAGATTTAAAATTGGACAGAAATTTTAACTTTAAAAAAGAAAACCAAAACATGTTGTCTGGAGATGGGCTTATTTAAAAGCAACCCAATTATTACATAGATCCCTGTGGTGCTTTGGTGATCTACCATCCTCTCTTAAAAAACATCCACTTATTGGTCCTACAACACGCTTGTGTTTCTGGCTTTTCTCTAATGGTAAGTTGTCTTCTGTTGAGTCCCCGTTGTTTCCCATTCTGGGTTACCACCGTTTCACCCCCAGCCTGCCGAAGGGTGCCTTTAGTTTGCTGATCGAATTGGGGTACTATCAAGCCTCTCATTTTGTGACGTCGGGGACTTGGCCTACGTTGCAGGCCTTGACAGACATTGCTGGCCCTTATTGCCTGGATTTCTGGATAGCAGCACAAAAACGCCACTTCTTCCAAACGTTACCTGCCCCTAATAGATTTAGTCATCGTCTGTCTATCTTTGAAGAATATTGTACTGAGCGAGGACCACTTCAACAAAACCTTTCCGACAATGTATTAATTATTGGTTTCACCCCCCGAGGGCTTCCAACTGCCCTTCATGGTAAAATGGGAGTTGGACCTGGGTAGGACATTCTCCAAAGTGCAACAAACCAACATAATACACTTTGCCTTAAAGTCCTCAATTTGCACGAAAGTGCAGGCAACAAATTTCAAGATTCATTCTTGGTGGTACCTTACCCAATCCCTTCTTCACAGATATTTCCTGAACACCTCTGACCGATGCTGACAGAAGGAGTGTGGGACATTGCTACTCATGTTCCTGCTCCAAACTAGAGAGTTTCTGGAAAGAGGTCCGGAAGATTACCTAAAAATTTATCAACTATAAGATCCCTGGGGACCCGGCCTTCTTCTTGTTGCACATTTCCAAAATCCCTGCCAAAATTTACCAGAAATCTATACTTCACCACCGTTTGAACGTGGCTAAACCTTGCATCCCCCTCATCTGGAAACAGACACTGTGGCTCAGGAAGGTATAGGAGCTGAACCGGATGGAAGATCTGGTTTTGACAACATGGCAGAAACGAGAGACTTATACGAAAACCTAGTCCTTATGGTACATGTTTATCTATTCAGAGAAAAGAATGGCTCTCTTCGATGCAGATCCCAATAGCTGATCGAGTTAAAGTATCCTGTTCTCTGCAACTGGCTGGCTCTTCATATCACCCCTTCCCCTTTTTTTTTCTCACTTCTTCCTTTCTTCCTCTTCGCACCTGCTTTTTTCTTTTCCACTCTACTTTTCTTCTGTTTCCTTTTACTTACATCTTGCATGTAACATTTGGCAGTTTTCTGCTACATACAGTGCATTGCGAAAGTATTCGGCCCCCTTGAACTTATCGACCTTTTGCCACATTTCAGGCTTCAAACATAAAGATATAAAACTGTAATTTTTTGTGAAGACTCAACAACAAGTGGGACACAATCATGAAGTGGAACGAAATTTATTGGATATTTCAAACTTTTTTAACAAATAAAAAACTGAAAAATTGGGCGTGCAAAATTATTCAGCCCCCTTAAGTTAATACTTTGTAGCGCCACCTTTTGCTGCGATTACAGCTGTAAGTCGCTTGGGGTATGTCTCTATCAGTTTTGCACATCGAGAGACTGAAATTTTTGCCTATTCCTCCTTGCAAAACAGCTCGTGCTCAGTGAGGTTGGATGGAGAGCGTTTGGGAACAGCAGTTTTCAGTTCTTTCCACAGATTCTCGTTTGGATTCAGGTCTGGAATTTGACTTGGCCATTCTAACACCTGGATATGTTTATTTGTGAACCATTCCATTGTAGATTTTGCTTTATGTTTTGGATCATTGTCTTGTTGGAAGACAAATCTCCGTCACAGTCTCAGGTCTTTTGCAGACTCCATCAGGTTTTCTTCCAGAATGGTCCTGTATTTGGCTTCATCCATCTTCCCATCAATTTTAACCATCTTCCCTGTCCCTGCTGAAGAAAAGCAGGCCCAAACCATGATGCTGCCACCACCATGTTTGACAGTGGGTATGGTGTGTTCAGGATGAAGAGCCGTGTTGCTTTTACGCCAAACATAACGTTTTGCATTGTTGCCAAAAAGTTCGATTTTGGTTTCATCTGACCAGAGCACCTTCTTCCACATGTTTGGTGTGTCTCCCAGGTGGCTTGTGGCAAACTTTAAACAACACTTTTTTATGGATATCTTTAAGAAATGGCTTTCTTCTTGCCACTCTTCCATAAAGGCCAGATTTGTGCAGTATACGACTGATTGTTGTCCTATGGACAGAGTCATCTACCTCTGCTGTCGATCTCTGCAGTTCATCCAGAGTGATCATGGGCCTCTTGGCTGCATCTCTGATCAGTCTTCTCCTTGTATGAGCTGAAAGTTTAGAGGGACGGCCAGGTCTTCGTAGATTTGCAGTGGTCTGATACTCCTTCCATTTCAATATTATCGCTTGCACAGTTCTCCTTGGGATGTTTAAAGCTTGGGAAATCTTTTTGTATCCAAATCCGGCTTTAAACTTCTCCACAACAGTATCTCGGACCTGCCTGGTGTGTTCCTTGTTCTTCATGATGCTCTCTGCACTTTAAACGGACCTCTGAGACTATCTCAGTGCAGGTGCATTTATACCGAGACTTGATTACACACAGGTGGATTCTATTTATCATCATTAGTCATTTAGGTCAACATTGGATCATTCAGAGATCCTCACTGAACTTCTGGAGAGAGTTTGCTGCACTGAAAGTAAAGGGGCTGAATAATTTTGCACGCCCAATTTTTCAGTTTTTTATTTGTTAACAAAGTTTGAAATATCCAATAAATTTCATTTCACTTCATAATTGTGTCCCACTTGTTGTTGATTCTTCACAAAAAATTACAGTTTTATATCTTTATGTTTGAAGCCTGAAATGTGGCAAAAGGTCGAAAAGTTCAAGGGGGCCGAATACTTCCGCAAGGCACTGTAAGGAGTTCCTCCAGGGGTCGTCCTACTTTAGGATCCCTTACCGGAGCCTCTCCATGACATGCCAGGTCATTGCCCACTGGGGTCTACCCCCTCAGCTTCCTTTGTTGGGACATGGTAACATTCTTGTTGTCTATTGAAATATTTCTGTAACTTGAAGGACCGCATTGGTCTATTCCTTGTTTCTTTTAGTACTAATCCATTGTATTGATAATTAGTTGCTTATCATTCCTTTGCGCTTTTTATTTGATTTATGTTTGTTTATTTGGAAACTGCCTTCTTTTCTTAAATAACAAATTTGAAAAAAAAGGGATAATAAGATTTTTATAAACCCGTAACCTGTAAAGAAGAGTAAAATACCTCTTCTGCTGCTCTAGCTGTTGACTGCTGCTCTGGTCAATAAAAATAGTCGGCTGCAGTCTTCTTTAGAAACTGACCTTTCTGGGATTGTGGACTTCTTGGCTGACACTCCCAGAAGTGTCAGTTTCTGAAGAAGACTTCATCCGACTATTGGTTACTTTTGGCAAACCCTTATTCACTACCATGACCTGTAGTGACCTAGGTGACAGCGGAAAGAAGAACAGTGAGGGGATCAGGAGATCGACATTCCTCGAAGTGTGAGATTCTGAAGACTTTGGCTGACTAATTCTCTTAGCAACGGTGCAGTTAGCAGGAGCAGTAAGTATTTACTGTTCTTCATTGCAGTTAACCTGTTTATTTTATTGTGAATTTTAGCAACTGGGCTAATTTACACATCACTTTCAAAGCACATCAGGATGAAGCATTCACTAGCTGTCTGCCATTTAATGTAAGTAACGTCTGCATCACTCCTTCCTTGAAATATCCACGAGCACCACTCAGAAACATGTCAGCATGTCCAATACCTGAACCCCATCAAGCCTCTGCAGTTGTCCTCCACCATCCATTATACATGGGAAAGAAATGCTTGCTTTTGACTGACATGCAAATTAATGTTGTCTTATTTTTTTTATTTTCCTGCTAATAAAACACATATCCAATTCATAAAAAATGATTAAAGCTGACAGCCCTTAAGTGATCTAAATAGTAAATATTAAAATGAACTCCCGGGGGTTGCAAGGCATCATGGGAAGCCTGAGGCAGCAATAAGGATTCTACTTCCCTGTGTGTCTGGGGAGAAAAGAAACACATTTCATTTGAAATAATTAACCCCTGAATCTAGTAACTGATCTAGCTGTAAACAAACAAAAAGTAAAAAAAAAAAGTAAAATAAGCCATACCTACATAGAAAATTAAATATTTGACATTTATGTAATTTTATTTTACAGGCTGCTGTTTTATGTTCACTTCCATTTTTTGGCTAAAGTAGTAAAAATGTAAATGTATATAAATGTATGTATGCCTATATGTATTTTCAAGAAGTGTTGCTTTTGATCTGCTATTAAAAATGTTTCAGTTGTATATGAACTTTTATGTTAGTTGCTTTTTTTGACTTATTTACAGGATCGTGTTTCATGTACGGATAAGTAGAATGTGCCTATGTGACTCGCTGTTTGATGACGCAGTCTCTATGATTGCTAAATATTACCTAGGTGGTATATAAGTCAAAATCTTCATTTAGTTTCTAGGATTGCACAAAGAAAAAAGGAGATAACTTAACCCTAGGACAGCATTCATAAGCAGGAAGTCTGTATATGTAACACGCCACATATGTCCGAACCCACATACTTTTGTATTTGCATACTGTACATAGCAATTAGGTTCTTATACTGTTCATATTGAACTGATTATTTCACATATACTATGAAATGTAATAATGTTAAAAAAGGAAAAAAAAATGCAAAGGAAATCCAATCATATTTATTTAACCATTGCAGAGATTCAAGAGAATTTACACAAATACAAGTTCAGCCTCATTTAGCCTCCGTTCACACTACGTCACTCCGACTTAGGGGGCGACCTGTGAAGTCGCGTGCAGCGCGACTTGCACGGACTTCATAAAATGAATGTCTATGCAAGTCGCCTCCAGGTCGCTCCGAAGTAGTACAGGACCCATTTTCTAAGTCGGAGCGACTTGTGTCGCTCCTATTAGAACTGCTCCTGTACTACACAGTGGGAGCGTGACGGACCGCGACTTGTCAGGCTGACAAGTCGCCTGACAAGTCGGATCAATGTGAATGTGGTGTTAGTATTGAAGACTAGAATTTAGAAGTTAGAATTGTGTGTGAGTGGATAGACCCACCCCTGAGGGGGCATCACCATGCTACCCAGTATTTACATACCATGATGCAACATTGAGAACTGCCCACCTCCAGGAAAAGATTCAAAGAGAAAACAGACCCTGTACCTCACATGACCAGCCTGAAGACATCTGATAAAGGCAAAAGTCTAATACACACTAGTAGTCGACTTCTGTCAGACCGACTTCAGTACGCATGGGTCACATGTCAGCCGGTTTTTATTGAACAGGCTGATGCTGCCCGACATTCGGCCCATGAGTACAAGGCTTAAGAGTCCTTTCACACGGGTGGTCAGATCAGGTCCACCTGTCATTTTTTCAGGCAGACTTGATCGGACCCTCCATTCACCCCTATGGAGCGGCAGGTGTCAGCGGTGACACGTCCGCTGACATCCGCCACTATCCGATCCGATCCTGTCTGCCAAATCCAAATTGATGGTGACCCTATTTTCCATCTGTCTGGAGGATCAGATCAGATAAGATCAAGAAAAAAACAGACATGCTGTCCATTTTCACCCGATTTCCCCATAGGAGAGAGCAGGACTCTGACTGACTGGGAGACTGACCTGTCATCCGCCTGCTAAACGGGGATCAGCGGAGCGATCTCTCGCTGAGCAAAGTGGCGTCCGCCAAGCGGACCGCCCATGTGAAAGGACCCTAAGTGTAAAAGGAAAACACACACATATGGGTAAACCCTTTGGGGATTGGCCCAGAAACTGGAATTTAGGAAATAATAAACTCTCTTTTAAAGCGACGCAGAATCACTAGACAGGAAGTCAGCAGTGCATGGAAATTTATCTTCTGTAATGCACAACCTCCACTTTTAACATCTCTGTGTCTAACCAGTTCCTAAAAATTCTGTGTGCTCATTAATTTATATTATTAAAAGTGCAACTTTTTATTTATGTAGAGTAGCCTTTTAAGAAAAGACCTGCAAATAAAGGAGATGCTTCCTGAGGCAAGGTGGCCATGGAGTTGCGAGCAGATAAGACCTCTGGAGGCTTTGAGGACATTCTCCAGAGATCCTAAGTGCTGACAATCCATGCATTTCTGTGGGGAATTGTAATGTGAACAGGCATTCGATGCCTACGGCCCCAAAATAACTAATGAGGAGAGTCTTCCATTGAGTGTAGAATTAATTATCTGGATTCATAATAAAGCAAGAGATAAATTAAGAAAAAAAAACACCATGACTGCTGGATAATGTGATCACTAAATGTGCTGCAGGGAACGGGACCTATCCTTTTGATGTAAATTAAATTAGCTTTTTTTTTTTTCTTTAATCTACCTCTACAAAAGGTGGTGGTGCCAATGTAGGTGCCTGGGCTGAAATTGGTTTTAATCTGTCCACTTATTTGCAGATTTCCCATTTTGATTGATGATTGGTGGTAGATAACCTTCAAAGTGTTTGAAATGCCACACTGGCTGGACCCGCTTTTGTTCTTTTCAATTTGGACTGAAGTACAATGGAACAGTTCTGCATTAAGCTAGTTTGGTACATACAACTGTTCAAACTAACAGTTCTCCTTAAAGCAGAAGTAAAGCCATAGATTTAACAGTTTAAAAAAAGTTACATTTCCGGAACGTGCCAGGAATGTAACTGTCACATTGGCTGGGCTCTCAAACCAAACTGTCAAACTATCCAATAGCTGGTGTCATAACTGATCACATGTGCAGCATAATGTCAGTTGAAGATCAAACAGAGGCAAAGATGGCAGCTTCCTTGGCTGAAAACAATAGGAGGGTTTACTTCCACTTAAAAAAAAAACGTGTGGTGAGAGAGTATGGGGATAGCCTCCTCTTCTGCGAATACTAGTTGCCTAGCTGTCATTCTGCTGTAGTGGCTTCCCTGCCTTTTCCGGCACCAACCTTGGAAAGGTTTGCAGATCATGAGTTTTGATTACACTCTGCCTTATTCCTGGTCAATGGTCAAAGTATCGAAACCACAAACAGTCAGGCAACTGATATTAGATGGTCATCAGCTGTTAGGGAGGGTACACCAAAGGTAAGCCTGGATGCTGCGCTCCCCTGTATGGTGGGTATGTTTGTGGGTAAAAAAAGGTAGCATATAATCCATATGCGGGATACATGCAGTGTTAAATGGGGTAGTTGTGTTAACTTTGTAGAAGAGAACCTTAATAGGCAGCAGGAGTCAAAATAAAGTACAGGAAAATGCGAGGCAGAGGCTAAATCTTAGATGGTTGGCGAATGGGTATAGAAATGGCAAGCAAAACACAGGCGTTGATTTTTTACTAAAGGTAAAGACTGTGCACTTTACAAGTGCAGTTGCTCCCGAGCTTAACAAATGAGGGTAATCTCTGCTAACTTCCATCTTCCATAACTTCCATTAGCAAGCAAAAATGCTGTTTTGTTTTACTTGTCCTTGCATGTGGCTGGGTATTCTTTGCTCAGTGAAGCGTTACCTCATTTATTAAGCTCTGGAGTAACAGCACTTGCAAAGTGCAGAGTCTATTTGCCTTTAGTAAGTCAACCCCATAGAGTCCAGGCTGAGGTGCAAGGGAAACAGGAGATCATGCCAGAACAGCATCCCAGGAATCGATAACAAATACAAGAATCAGGAACACAGGGCTAGGTGCAAAAAAGCAACATTTACTGACCACTTCCTGTGCTGAGACTCCGGATTATTAAAGCCAGCCATACATGATTCGAATCTCAACGGGTTCAGCAGGAACAGGCTAAGATTTGAACCATTAATGAGCAGGATGAATGTACCAAGATTGAAGAATTTGGGTACAACCAGCCTGTCGGATTTCTCAACGCCCCTCCCCTTCCCCACTTATAGCAGACAATGGCCCAGCAGGGATCGACCAAAATCGTTTTTTCGTTGCTGATACCGATATTTTACCGATATTTTCACACATGTAAAATTTTCCAAAAAAACCCACAAATTTCAACACAAATCTCTTAATAAACATGTTAATCTTTATTTATTAACATTTTTAACATTCTTCACATCTTAACTGCATGAAAACTGATAGGAAAAGTGCACTTGCAGGGACATTTGCATTTCACATCATCTGATTGTGCATTAATGCATAATAAGTGCTGCAGTAGTGGACTCATTCACTGCAATATTTTTAATTCAGTACTGCAGTGCAGTCAGTGCAAAACTGCTAGAAAAAAGCTAGGCAACAGCTACACAGTGGATTGGACTGGAGTCAGTGGACTACCTCAGCAATATGGCACTCACTACAATTACTGCATTCAGTTCAAAACTGCTAGAAAAAAGCTAGGCAACAACAACAGCTGCACAATACACATACATAGACAGTGGATTGGACTGGAGTCAGTGGAGGACTACCTCTGCAGTAAGGCACTTACTGCAACTACTGCAGTCAGTGAATTACTGCTCGAAAAAAAGCTAGGCAACAACTACACATGTCACAGTGAAATGGTCTGGAGTCAGTGGAGGGCTACCTCTGTCTGCAGTATGGCACTCACTGAAAAAAGTTAGGCAACAGCTAGAGAGTGGATTGGAGTGGAGTGGACACTACTCTTTTCAATACTCCCAGTTGAGTAGAACAATATTATAATGCAGAAAGCAGAACATTTCAGCATGTCCATGGTCACCTGTTAAAGGTCTTCTGTTTTGTTCATATAATGCTGCCACTTCATAAACATGTTCAGGAGGAGTGGAGGACAGAGGAGAAGAGAGAGAGAGAGAGGTATCTTCCAGCATGGGAAGAAAGTCTTTTGTAGCGTGCCTCATTTTCTCTCCACCACTGAAGAGGATGACTTCTTCTGTCAATTACGGCTTCTTTCAAATAGAGATGAAGTTCATCATCCAGGCTCATCGTTGCAGATTCAGAAGAAATTGAATCCTCCGCATGAGGCCCCAATAAAACACAGAAAATGTCCTGATCAATTCGACCACGATGAAGAAGATTCTCTTCTGTTCGTTGACGTATTTTTGGACATTTGTCTGTTTTTCCAGCATGCTGCTTCATAAAAGTAGTGTTCTGGACTTGTCTTTTTGGCAGGAACCTCCTGTTGAATATCTTCTGTCAGCCATTGTTTCGCCTTAGCCAATACATAGTTTGTGAGGTTGAAAAAAGACATCAGTCCAGAGGCTCGCTCCCGCTGTGTTCAGTCACAGCGGGAGTCGGGCCAGGGGAGGAGCAGCGGCGATCGCCGCTGCTCTTCCCCGATCGTCTGGGAATCCGCCCGCTTGTGTATACAAAGCGGGCGGATCTCCTAAGTGACAGGCAGGGTCAGATTGCAGGGTTCAGCATAGCTGAACATCCGATCTGTCCCTGTGTCACTCAGTCACCTCCCCCCACACATGTCAGTAAGCACCAGGCATATATTAACCCCTCCCTCTCCAATAAAATTAACCCCTTCCATGCCAGTGTCATTTTTACAGTAACAGTGCATATTTATAGCACTGATTACTGTAGTAATGTCACTGGTACCCCCAAAAATGTCAGTCAACGGTCCGATCTGTCCGCCGCAATGTCGCAGTCCCGCAAAAAAAATCGCAGATCGCCGCTACAAAAAACACCAAAAATTACATAAATCTTTCCCTTAGTTAGTAAACGCAATAACTTTTGCGCAAACCAATCAAAATACACTCATTGCAATTTTTTTTAACAAAAATATGTAGCAGAAAACAAATTGGCCAAAAATGATAAAAAATTTAGATTTTTTTTACATTTTTTGGGGGGGAATTTCATATAAAAAAATTTTGAAAAATATTATTTTTTCAAAATTTTTGCTCTTTTTTTGTTTATAGCGCAAAAAGTAAAAATCGCACAGGTGATCAAATACCACCAAAAGAAAGCTCTGTTTGTGGGTAAAAAAGGACGTCAATTTAATTTGGGTACAGCGTTGCATGACTGCGCAATTGTCCGTTAAAGTCGCACAGTGCCGAATCGCAAAAAGTGGCCTGGACGTAAGACAGCAAAATCCTCCGGTGGTAAAGTGGTTAAGGTGCCCATCTAATAGTTTTTTGAAACTATCGATGCTCCCTGCTGATACTACTGCTTGTGGAAGAGAATTACTGCTCTGACAGTATTTTACGTATTTTAAGACTAAACCGTTTTACCTCTAGTTTTTGCGAGTGGCCTTGTGTCTTATTGTATTCTCTTTCTCTGAAAAGTTTGTTCCTTATGCTAGGGTCATCACCAGTACAGTATTTGTACATTGAAATCATATCCCCCCTCAATCGTCTCTTCTCCAGAGAGAAGAAGTTCAATGCTTGTAGTCTTTCCTCATAGCTGATGTCCTCCATTCCCCTAATTATTTTTGTTGCCCTTCTCTGGACTCTCTCCAGCTCCAGCACATCCTTCCTGAGGATGGGTGCCCAGAACTGGACGGAATACTCCAGATGTGACCGAACCAGAGTCTTGTAGAGTGGGAGAATAATCTCTTTATTTCTGGAGTGAATCCCCTTTTTTATGAATGCCAGTATTTTGTTGGCTTTGCTTGCAGCAGCTTGGCATTGCATGCCACTGCCAAGCCTGTTGTCCACTAGGACCCCCAGGTCCTTTTCCATCTTAGATTCACCCAGAGGTTCCCCCCCTAGTTAGTAGCTTGCTTTAATGTTTCTGACGCCCAAGTGCATTACTTTACATTTTTCAACATTAAACCTCATCTAGTAGTGATGTAGTCGCCCACCCCGTTATTTTGTTCAGATCCGCTTGTAAGGTTTCCCACATCCTGCATCGAAGATATTGGCATGCTTAGTTTAGTATCATCCGCAAATACTGAGATTGTGCTGGATATCCCCTCCTCTAGGTCATTTATGAATAAATTAAACAGGATTGGTCCTAGGACAGAACCTTGGGGGACCCCACTTTCCACACCCGCCCAATCCGAGTACCCCCCATTTATCACCAGCCTCTGGACTCTCCCCTGGAGCCAGTTCTCTATCCAGGTACTCACCCTATGGTCCATACTTATGCACCTTAGTTTGTACAGAAAGCGTTTGTGGGGAACTGTGTCAAATGCCTTTGCAAAGTCCAGATACACCACATCCACAGGCTTTCCTTTGTATAGATGGCAGCTCACTTCATCGTAGAAGGTTAATAGATTGGTCTGGCAAGAACGATTTTTCATGAAGCCATGCTGATTACTACTAATAATACCGTTCTCATTACTAAAGTCTTGTATGTAGTCCCTTAACATCCCCTCCAAAATCTTGCAGACTACTGATGTTAGGCTGGCCGGCCTATAGTTACCCGGGATATATCTCAGCCCTTTTTTAAATATTGGTACCACGTTGGCTTTTTTCCAATCCGCTGGCACCATACCCGTCTGTAGACTATCCTTAAAAAGCAAGAATAATGGTCTGGCTATCACCTGGCTGAGCTCTTTAAGAACCCTCGGGTGCAAGTCATCTGGTACCAGTGATTTATTTATGTTAAGTTTCTCTAGTTTAGTTCTAAGTCTAAATGGCCAGATTCCTAATACATTCTATGCATTAAGATAAAAAAAGCCTTCTTCGTGCAGCAGCCCCCCCTCAGCCCTCCTAATAGTTACCTAAGGTCCCTCTCTGTCCAGCAATGTCTACAAGTGTCTCGGTCATCCAAAATTCTCCCTCCTTATTGGCCGAGACACAGCAGTGGCACCATTGGCTGCCGCTGCTTTTAATCAAAGTCAGCTAGCCAATTAGGGGAGAGAGGGGGCAGGGCCAGGTCGGGGCTCCATGTCTGAATAGACACAGGGAGCTGTGACTCGGCTTGGGTGCCCCCGTAGCAAGCTGCTTGCTGTGGGGGCACTAAACAGGAGGGAGGGGCCAAGATCACAGAAGAGGGACCCAAGAAAAGGAGGACCTGGGCTACTCTGTGCAAAACAAACTACATGGAGGCGGTAAGTATAACATGTTTGTTTTTTTTATATGGAAAAAAAATCATTTTAAGGCCAAGCAGTGCACTGACCCTAAGACTTGAGTTTGATTTCAGGTAGTAGTAAGAGAAACATGCTAGCTGCAAAGGTAGCTAACATGTTTCTCTCAATACAGGTTTCTTTAAACAGTCATATTGCTTATGTAGCACTGCCCCTAGAGGACTACTGGATCCTTGGGATCCCCTTGGGTTACCGTTAGCAACTGCAGCATGCACAATTTAACTCTTTACTCTCTGGCTCTGTCAATGAACAGTCTAGGGGTTGTAGTTGTTTATGTGGTTTTATTTAAATTAGGGATGGGAGAAGGAAAGAGTGGGATACTTTAACTATTCACAATAGATGAGGTCTCCTGTCTGAAGATGCAGCCAGGCTGCTGATTCACCTTGCCACTTAGACGAATAAGTCTCTGTGTAGATGACTTGTTAGGATGAATTATCTTCAGGATACAGACCTGGTACCCCCTTTCACTCCACCTGCTGACACCCATCATCTGACTATTGTACACTGGGGTGGCCCCCCTCAAGTCAGGTCCTTAGACACGATCCCCTTTACTCACGATACTGTTTTTCGAGGGTCTCCAGTGTCTCTACCCTTCCAGTCAACTCTCATGGACCTCCGGGTTAAGCTCCTTCCGTCTGGTCCCCAAGCCGACTGCCTGTGACCTTGTGCCACTGCTACAGAGGAGGAGACAGCCACCACCCTCCCTCTGGGACTCTGCTCACCAGCCAAAGACCCCGCAGCACATGTTCTCCTGGCTTTTATACCACACCCCACAATGCATCGTGACAATCTGTGCCAATCACTGGGGCTGTATCAAAGCCTGTGTACCCATTGGTTAGATTTCCTCCACTGTCCAATATGCCTCCCTATTGGACCAGTGTGAAACACTCCCTAGACCAAATGAATCACACACTGAGCACCATGAGCAGATCTAACTCACAGATCCTGCATTCTGGTAACCAGAAAGCCATGTAGATTACCCTGCTGCTCCTCTGAAAGGAAGACAGAGCCAAAACTATATTTCTCTGTCGCTCATTGACAGACGCAGTCCTCTTGATTAATATCAATTGGGTTATACTGCCCTCTACAGGAGTAGGACACTAGGCAGAAGAAAACGTTCTGGCCACACCTTAGGGGCAGTCCCAGAGGGTATATCCTCTCTCTCTCTGCTACAGGATGTCAGTTTTTTCTGTCTAGTCAGGAGTAAGGACCTAAGTTCCTTGCTGGGATCTTTGGTCCTGGCAAGATTTTTTAGATAAATTCTTTTTAGTTAGCTGTTTTTCTCCAGTTGTTCCTGTGAGATCTTCAAGCAAATATGCCGGATCTGGGCGACGGGCTGGATATTGAGGTCCAGTGGTCAACCCAGCCGGCCTACAAGCGCGTGCAGATTCCAGCTTTGCGCTGGATCGGCCGCGACACATTTAAACAATTATGCTGGAGCTGGGCGACGGGCTGGATGCTGAGATCCAGTGGTCACCCCAGTCAGCTTACGAGCGCTGAGGGGCGCTGTTGCGCTGGGGAATTACACATAAAAAAAAAAGTTTTTTTCTTTTGCAATCTTTGTTTGCTGGCAAGTGTTCCTGGATTAGTCATGAACCCTGCCACACCTGTATCCCCACCTGATCCCCTCGAGGTGGCCACAGGGCCCTCCAGTTCCCCACTTACTATTGATGCATTGTCAGCGGTTTTGGAGTCTTTTGTATCCCGGGTGGAGGTGGCCTGTCAGGGACGGGGCGCAAAGAAGCGACCCCCGCCTACCCCTATTTCATCTGACACTTCAGATACAGATTCTGAGCCTGTCACTGCAGCTGCAGGTCCCTTGTCTGGGGCTTGTGTCTTGGGTACGGTCTCCTCAGACAGTGAGGAGGACGTTTCTGCCTCCGCAATAGCACAAGAAGAAGCGTTGGTGGATGCACTAATTGTGTCTGTTCTGGAAACCTTAAGACTTGAGGTTACACCGGCAGAGGTAGCTGATACTGAAATTCCTTTTGGTACTAACAAACCTACCAAGATGGCGAGGGTGTTTCCCTTGCCCAAATGTTTTGGTAATATAATTAAAGAGGAATGGGGTCGACCAAAACGAACCCCTGGTATTTCCAAACGCATTACTAGGCGTTATCCATTTGAGGAATCCCTCCTTAAAAAATAGACAGTACCGCCATTGGTGGATTCACCGATTTCCAGACTAAATAAAGCTACTGTTATCCCATTGGAGGACGCTCCGTCCTTTAGGGATCCGGTGGATCGTAAGGTGGAAGCCGTGTCCCGCTCCATCTTTTCCCTGATTGGGTCAGCCTTTAGGCCAGTGATTGCAATTGGTTTGGTTTCACAAACATTGACAGAATGGACCAAGTTGTTACGCCGGGACTTGGAGGGGAGAAGCATCCCCCCGGCAATATCAGACTTGCTGGAGCAGATGATACAAGGGCTACAGTTTGTCTGTGACGCCGCTCTGGACGCCACTCCATTGTTGGGGCATGCATCGATTTCAGCAGTGGTCCTCAGGTGTGTGCTGTGGTTAAAGTGCTGGTCGGCGGATCAAGGTTCCAAAAAAGCTTTGGCTAATCTCCCCTTTCAGGGGAATCGCCTATTTGGGGCCACCTTGGATGAGATTATCAAGGATCTCACTGGGGGCAAGAGCACTTTTTTGCCACAGAATACTAAGGGTAAAGGACCTCGTCCTAGACGGGGGCCTTCCTTTTCCGCTCATAAAATGTTTTTTCGCTCCACTGGGGCAGGCGATAAGGCAAAGCCCTCCAAAGCCCCTCCAGGAGGATTCAAGGGGCGCTGGTCGGGTAAACAAAAGTCCGGCTCTTCCAGAGCTGAAGATAAGACTACTAAAGCCTGAAGGTGCGCCCCCACCCATATCTGGGGTGGGGGGATGTCTTCACCGGTTTCCGGATCCATGGCTTTCCAGAATCCCGGACAAATGGGTTCGCAAAGTCATACGGTCGGGATACAAGATCGAGGGCAAGGTGCGTCCAATTCTGGACTTAAGAGCACTCAATCTTTTTGTCAGGGTACAAAAATTCAAGATGGAGTCCATTCGCACAGTAGCGGCCTCCCTGCATCAGGGGGATTTTCTGGCGTCCATAGACATCAAGGATGCCTATCTTCACATTCCCATTTACGCAGGACATCAGCGTTTCCTGCGTTTTTCCGTAGAAGAGAACCTTTATCAGTTTGCGGCGTTACCCTTTGGTCTTGCCTCGGCTCCCCGGGTCTTCACAAAGGTGTTAGCCCCAGTTGTGGCGCTGTTGCGACAGCGAGGCATATCGATTCTAGGTTACCTAGACGATCTTCTGCTCCGTGCGGAGTCTCCGCAGACTCTGTTGCTAAACTTGGAGATTACCATGATCTCTTTGCAAGAGTTCGGGTGGCTGGTGAACCTGCAGAAGTCATCTCTGGTTCCCACCAGGAGGCTGGAATATCTGGGTCTAATTTTAGACACATCCATGGCAAAAGTGTTTCTCCCTGCGGAGAAACTCCGGAAGATTCAATCAACGATTCAGTTGTTACTATCCGTCAACTGGCCTTCCCTTCGGACTTGCATGAGGGTCCTGGGTCTGATGGTGGGTTCCTTCGAGGCAGTACCATTTGCCCAGTCCCATACCCGAATCCTTCAAAAGGAGATTCTTCTCAAATGGAACCGGAATACCGATTCCCTGGACAATCGGATCCGACTGAGCGAGCGGACCAGGGAGTCTCTGGTCTGGTGGCTTCAGTCTCCGATGCTCAGCCAGGGGAAGTCATTTCTCCCAATATACTGGACAATTGTCACCACGGATGCCAGTCTATCCGGGTGGGGAGGAATTCTCTGCAAATTATCTGCTCAGGGGCTTTGGTCCCTGGAAGAGTCCAGGTTACCGATAAATGTATTGGAACTGAGAGCGATCAGACTTTGTCTGATTCATTGGACCGAGCAGCTCCGGGGCAGCCCGGTGCGGATCCAGTCGGACAATGCCACAGCAGTGGTTTACGTCAATCACCAGGGGGGCACCAAGAGTGTCCTGGCGGCCATAGAAGTGGCCAGCATTCTTCGTTGGGCGGAACGGTTTGTTCCAGCTCTCTCACGGTATTCATTCCGGGGGTGGAGAATTGGCAGGCAGATTATCTCAGCCGTCAGATTCTGGATCAAGGGGAATGGTCTCTTCATCCAGAGGTATTCCACCAACTGTCCCGTCGTTGGGGCACCCCGAATGTGGATCTGTTGGCATCTCGGCTCAACAGGAAAGTGCGGAGGTTTGTAGCTCACTCCCGCGATCCTCTAACAGATGCCGCAGACGCGCTGGTCGCCCCGTGGGGGCAGTATCAGCTATTGTATGCCTTCCCTCCTCTCAAGTTGCTGCCGAAACTTCTTCGCAGGATAGAGATGGAGGGAATCCCAGTTATCCTGGTAGATCCGGGCTGGCCTCGTCGGGCCTGGTACGCCAACCTGGTCAGGCTGGTCGCAGACGTTCCTTGGCGACTTCCTCTCAGGGAGGATCTGCTGTCGCAGGGACCGATCTTCCATCCTGCTTTACGATCGCTGGCTTTAACGGCCTGGCTATTGAGACCCAGGTGCTGAAGGACAAAGGGTTGTCAGCTTCAGTTATTCCTACTCTAATTAAAGCAAGGAAAGCGACTTCCAGAAAAGTCTATCATCGCACATGGAAGTCTTATATCGCGTGGTGTGAATCCTTGGGTTCCCTCCATGTTCTTACTCGTGGCCCGAGTATTGGCCTTTCTGCAAAAGGGGGTTGAGCAGAAACTGTCATTGAGCACCATCAAGGGTCAGGTTTCAGCGTTAGCAATCTTCTTTCAGAAGCCTCTTGCTACTCATTCCTTGATGCAGAGTTTCATACAGGGAGTGCGGCACCTGGCTCCGCCGGTGCACGCACCCTTGCCGCCCTGGGATCTTAATTTGGTGTTGTCGGTTCTTCAGAAACCTCCCTTTGAAAATATCAGGGAGATTCCCTTGCTTACTTTATCCCAGAAGGTGGCCTTCTTGGTGGCTATCACTTCTGCACGCAGGGTGTCAGAACTGGCCGCATTATCCTGTCGTTCCCCATATCTGGTGGTTCATAGGGATAAGGTGGTTCTACGTCCGAATCCATCTATCCTTCCTAAGGTGGTTTCAGAGTTTCATTTGAATGAGGACATTGTATTGCCTTCCCTGTGTCCTAAGCCCAGTCATCCTCGGGAATTCGCGCACTCCACTCGGGCGCTTAGTGCTTCCTGGGCCTTCCGCCATCAGGCGTCGGTGCTTCAGGTTTGCAAGGCGGCTACCTGGTCGTCGGTTCATACCTTTACAAAGTTTATAAAGTTGATGTGCTGGCATCGGCGGATGCCTCTTTTGGCCGCAAGGTTCTGCAGGCCGCTGTTTGAGGAGACCGTTGGTCTACCTCAGGGGTTTGTTGGGTTCTTCACTTGGGTCTCATCTCTTTGCTCGATGAGTCCTTGATGCTTCTGGTTGGCTCCGGTTGGGCCTTCTGGATTGGATTTTGATTTCCATTATCCCACCCCTCATTTGTGGCACTGCTTTGGGATGTCCCAATTGATATTAATCAAGAGGACTGCGTCTGTCAATGAGCGACAGAGAAAAATGGATTTTTGTAAGATCTTACCGTAAAATCCTTTTCTCTTAAGCTCATTGACAGACGCAGTACCCGCCCCTCTATTCTGAGTTGGGTTGGGTTAAATTCTCTGACACTGCTTTGTGACATAACTGACTTCCTGTAGCAGAGAGAGAGAGGATATACCCTCTGGGACTGCCCCTAAGGTGTGGCCAGAACGTTTTCTTCTGCCTAGTGTCCTACTCCTGTAGAGGGCAGTATAACCCAATTGATATTAATCAAGAGGACTGCGTCTGTCAATGAGCTTAAGAGAAAAGGATTTTACGGTAAGATAGCCCCTACTTAGGAGGGTGCTACACTTGCAAGTACTTTATTTGCAGCCACATCATCTTTTATGCTCCTGGGGGGAGTTTCTGATTCTGGTTAAACACAATACTCTAGTCTACAGTGACTTCAGTTCTGATTTAATGTCTTCTAAACCTGCTCTGCTGGATAAAAAAAGCAATGATAGTGCAGTCAAAGGCCGGCAATGTCAATATCATTGATTTGTTGAAGCATATTCGATTTTCCTTAAATGTCTCTGGGCTCTAATCTCCCTGGCATTAGCACTTCACCCACTGGAAGCTTAAAACTTTACCTCACCCTTACCACTTTGTCTATTCCCAACCCCTAACATTAAACTCAACCCTGATCCCAAGTAGCCTGAGCACCAAAGGAGAGAAGGTTCACAATCAGGGACATTTAGCCCATATTGGGGGACATGCTTGTAGCTCAAGATTATTGGTCACAATGTTTTGATGGTAATGGAAAAAAAACGCCTTATGTATCTTTGCCCAGTGGCGTACTAACGGGGGGGGGGGGGGGGGCGGCCCGCCCCGGGTGCCACGCCCCGGGTGCCACGCGCTGGGGGGTGTCAGGCTGCTCGGAATATCAGTCAGTGTGAAGGAGCTGCAGCTCCTTTAGTCCGCACTGCTCGCGGGGGCGGCGGGCGGCGGCCGGCGGGAAGAAGGTGAGCACTGAGCAGCCTCCTTCTGTGTGACTGTCTGGACTGGAGAGGAGATGGGACAGCTGGATATAGAGGGATTCATCTTTCCGTATTTCTCCTGCTGCCGTTGAATGGCCGATTCTCCTCTCCCTCCTGCAGTCAGTTAGCGGCAGCAGGAGGAATATGTAAAGATCAAATCATCTATATGCAGCTGTCCCATCCCCTCTCCTATACAACTTGCTGGCCCCCTAGTGCTCTCCAGCCCCCCCCTCCCCTTGCTCTTAACACCCCCCTGCTCTAAACACCCACCCTGCTCTAAACACCCCCCCTGCTCTAAACACCCCCCCTGCTCTAAACACCCCCCCTGCTCTAAACACCCCCTTGCTCTAAACACCCCCCCTGCTCTAAACACCCCCCCGCTCTAAACACCCCCCCGCTCTAAACACCCCCCTGCTCTAAACACCCCCCCTGCTCTAAACACCCCCCCTGCTCTAAACACCCCCCCGCTCTAAACACCCCGCCTGCACTAAACACCCCCCTGCTCTAAACACCCCCCCTGCTCTAAACACCCCCCCTGCTCTAAACACCCCCCCTGCTCTAAACACCCCCCTGCTCTAAACACACCCCCCCGCTCTAAACACCCCCCTGCTCTAAACACCCCCCTGCTCTAAACACCCCCCCTGCTCTAAACACCCCCCCCTGCTCTAAACACCCCCCCGCTCTAAACACCCCCCCCCGCTCTAAACACCCCCCTGCACTAAACACCCCCCTGCTCTAAACACCCCCCTGCTCTAAACACACCCCCCCCGCTCTAAACACCCCCCCCGCTCTAAACACCCCCCCCTGCACTAAACACCCCCCTGCTCTAAACACCCCCCCTGCTCTAAACACCCCCCCCGCTCTAAACACCCCCCCTGCACTAAACACCCCCCCTGCTCTAAACACCCCCCTGCTCTAAACACCCCCCCTGCTCTAAACACCCCCCAGTGCTCTAAACACTTCCCAGTGCTCTAAACACCCCCCAGTGCTCTAAACACCCCCCTGCTCTTAACACCCCCCTGCTCTTAACACTCCCCCTGCTCTTAACCCCTCAGTGCTCTTGCCCCCCAGTGCTCTTCAGCTCCCCGCAGTGCTTTTCATCTCCCCCCTATGCTCTCTGGCTCCCCCAGTGCTCTCCACCCCCCTGTGCTCCCTGCCTCCCCCCTCAGTGAGTTCCAGTTCCCCCCATGCTCTCCATCCCCCTGGTTTTCCCTGTCCCCCCAGTGCTCTCCACCCCTGCGCCTTCCAACCCCCCTACAATGCTTTTCAAACCCCTCTTAATTCTCTCCAGTCCCCCTCCGCGCCCTTCAGCTCCTCCAGTGCTCTCTGCTTGCCCTGTGCTCTCCGGCCCCCCTAATGCTCTTCTATCTTCTATCATGTCTGCAGTCTCTGACCTTCTTTTGTATCATGTCTGCAGTCTCTGACCATCTCTTGTATCATGTCCTCAGTCTCTGACCATCTCCTGGATCATGTCCTCAGTCTCTGACCATCTCTTGGATCATGTCCTCAGTCTCTGACCATCTCTTGGATCATGTCCTCAGTCTCTGACCATCTCTTGGATCATGTCCTTAGTCTCTGACCATCTCTTGGATCATGTCCTCAGTCTCTGACCAACCATCTCTTGGATCATGTCCACAGTCTCTGACCATCTCCTGTATCATGTCCTCAGTCTCTGACCATCTCTTGTATCATGTCCTCAGTCTCTGACCATCTCTTGTATCATGTCCTCAGTCTCTGACCATCTCTTGTATCATGTCCTTAGTCTCTGACCATTTCTTGTATCATGTCCTCAGTCTCTGACCATCTCTTGTATCATGTCCTCAGTCTCTGACCATCTCTTATATCATGTCCTCAGTCTCTGACCATCTCTTGTATCATGTCCTCAGTATCTGATTTCTTTTGTTTTAGGTCCGTAGTCTCTTACCATCTCTTGCTTCATGTCCTCAGTCTCTGACTATCTCCTTTAGCATGTCTCCAATCTCTTACTTAAACTTAAACACATTGATAATAGTATTAGCTATCTGTCTATGCCAAAGGTAGGACTGTGCAGGGGAGGCAGAGAGTGCAAAAGGGGGAACTGTGATTAGAGAGACAGGGGGGGGGCAGACTGCAAAGGGCACTGTGATAGGGGGGCTGGGAAATTTGTGCAATAAATATTCTTGGAGACATTACAAATTTTTGCGGGTGTTTTTACATTTTAAAGTGGGGGGGGGGGGTGCCAGATATAGGATCCGCCCCGGGTGCCAAATGCTCTAGGTACGCCACTGTCTTTGCCTTTCCTATTTGATTTACAATACAGCTGCCCATATGCAAGTACAAGTAGTTGATCATACTACATCTAAATGCACAAAATATAACTGGATATTACCATTTATAGTTAATGCCAGAGATTGTTAAGCACAGGAATATCTAATTGCCTTCAGGGGGTGTAATGGTGCTGGTGGCTGAGCCTGATGTGCAGAGGTAGCCTCGTGGGATCCGGTAAAACAGGAACACGGACGGGTCACACTGGTGGTAGATATGGGCTAGCCCGAGATGGGGAGTCTAAGTGACCACCAGAGCCTCTGATGGTGAGGATGGATTTTGCTGCGTGCTGAACACCAGGTCGCGGTCCTCAGGATTGCCCCACCAGGAGGTGAACAAGTCCAGAACCGGAAGCAGATAAGCCGACAGGGATAAGGCAGGAGAGTGATCACTGGAACAAGCCAAGGTCAGGGCGGGCAGCAAGCAGACGAAGTAGTGGACAAGCCGGGAGGTCGATCAGGAAGTCAACAGGAAACAGCAAGTGCAGGATCAGGAAGTACAGGTAAAGCTGCAGACAAGACAGCAAAGACACGGTGCTGCTGAGGTGTTTAAATAAGGCTGCCTGTTGTCAATTACTGCAATTAGTCTGCACTAGGTTAACCCTTAAGTGGCAGATTCATGACAGAACTTCAGTGTGCACAGGGAGCGTTCCTAACGGGGGGATCTTGCTTTATAGTTGTTTTTTTTGTCTTCCTCTGCATCAGCTGTGGGTATAGGTTTCTGTTTATGGAGGTTTTCTGTTTATTATTTTTTTTTTTTTATATTGGCTGATATAATGAACTTTTTTTTTTTCAACCTGACTGTCATGGATCAGGAAATCGGTTCTTACTAGCGGCAGGAGTTGATAGCAGCAGCTGAAACTAGGCAATTAGATGCTCTCATATTCAGAGGGGATATATGTCACCACAGGGTGAAACCATGGACGTATAAGTGTAAAACTGTGCAATGACCTGACTTTCAGCCACAACAGAAATTACCACAAAGGAAAATGAACTTTGAAGGCACCATAACTAAAACTTTTAATTATGATGCCTTCAAAGTCCATTTTCCTTAGCAGTCATTTCTGTTGTAGGCAGTGATGTTGGCCACAGAGGAGACACAGGTGGCTACAAGGAATCTGAGATGGGCTGGATACCTGAGGACAATGATGGAGAGAATGCAGCACTCCCATTTAACAAAGGAAGTGAGAGCCATTAGAAGGGCCAAGATGCAGGGTCTAAGGCACCACCTTGTCTTTACCAGAGCTCCTAATGGAGATGGATTTGGCAGCAGGTGACATCCTGGTTGCTGCCCTCCAACTCACCTGAGCAAGCAGCCACTGTCACAGTAACATAATCTTTAATAGGTTGTATGTGTGGACAATCCTTATTTCTGGAGGTGGGCCACAAGCCAGGGAAATGCAAAACATTTCGGATGGCAGAGTAACTTTCATCTACAGGTGTGTATGTACCCATCTCAATTCTGAACAAAAGAATGAAGGGAAGTATCCTTAGCCAGCATGGTGTAGCTGGTGAGGAATCAGGGCTCTGGTAACAAGCAGCTGCACACAGAGGCACTGGAGTATAAAGCAAGCGAGTTTGACATTCCTATTGGCCCATCGCTATGACTGTTTTTTTTACTGACCAATGGGAATGTGCAGTAGTAAGGATCTGGCATAAAGTTTACTAAAATCCTTGTTTATATAGTTGACCTGAAATAAGTTTTTATTTTTTTTTAAGCAAGTCTACTTTTTCACTTTAAGCACTGTTTTTCATTAAGATTTTATGATAGGAAAAAAAAAAAAAAACGGTTGTACTGTCTGTATACAAAATCTACAGTTATTATTTATGAAACTTAAGTAGAATAGTTACAACCCTGTTCATTTATTTAAATTAGGTCTTGTCAAGTGAAATCACATTTAGCTGTTCATATTATAATAATTAGAGATATATAAATGCTGACTCTCGGGGGAAGTGGTAGAACGGAGGAAGACACTCTCTTATCTAATACCATTAAAATAATCTCATTACTTCACATTGAGAAATTACATGCAGAAAGAATGGACCGGCTCTATCCAGAAAACACCTTCTGATGGATGGCTAATCCTCTTTTCACTTGCCAGATATGATTGATTCGGCAATACTTCTGGAACAGCTGCTCTACAGATGTCTACTTCCATGTTACATTACAACAGTTACAATCTCAATTATCACTGTGAGCATTCACTGCTTAGACTAAAATTTGTCCTAATATATGCTTGATTTATATATCTCAAGCATCTTGCTTGGCACTGTGCAAGTCATTTATTTTACTTGTTTATTTAGTGATGACATTTTCTACGACACTACATAAAATGCTAAATTATTTGTATCAGTTCCTGCCCCAGAAGGAGCTTACAATCTAATGATTTTACCACAGCCACACATAGACACTGGGGCAAATTTTGGAGTGGCATCCAAATAAATTATACGTTTTTAGATTATGGAAGAATGCAGCAAGCAGAAATAACAGACCCAAACATGGAGAGATGATGTTTGTACACCTTTGGTTGAGACTGCACCACTGGATACCATAGACATTGCAGGTAACCATTAAATTACAGGGTCTGAGTCAGTTCCTTTTTTAGAGTCTATTTGGGTTACCACGACCTATTGAGAGTGGCAGCACAGCCGGGACTAGGTTCATTCAACCTGAATCGCATTCTCGGGATACCCTTTTCAAGATAACCCCTCAAACGCAGGAGTCATTTATCTTTCAGACATACACAAACCAGTCATAGCTTGATGGCCACTGACGAGTTATGTAAATTTATTATTTCAAAAGTGGAAGAAGGTGGCCCGGGCTGATGAATCACATCTTCTTTTACATCAAGTAGATGGCTGGGTATGTGTGCATCACTTACCTGAGGAAGAGATGGCACCAGGATGCACTATGGGAAAGAAGGCAAGCCGGTGGAGGCAATATGATGCTTTGAGCAATGTTCTGCTAGAAAACCTTGGGTCCTACTATTAATTTGGCTGTAATTTGAAATGTACCACCTATCGAAACATTGTTGAATACCAGGTACACCTCTTCATGGAAACAATTCCCTGATGGCAGTGTCCTGTGTCCCTGATGGCAAAATACTGCACCCTGCTACACTGCAAAACTGGTTCAAGAATGGTTTGAGGAATACGTCAACATGTTTGAGGCATTGACTTGGGCTCCAAATTCTGCAAATCTCAATCCAATCACACATCTGTGGGTTGTGCTGGAAAAACAAGTCTGATCCATGGAGGTCCCACCTTGCAACTTACAGGATTTAAAGGATCTACTACTTACGGCTTGGTGCCAGTTACCACAGCATATGTTCATAGGTCCGTGCTTCCATGAGTCAGGGCTTTTTTAGTGGCAAATGGGATGCTCATTCATTATTAGGTGGGTAGTCATTAAGTTAATTAGTGTATATATTATATACTGTTAACATCACACAAAATAACAGTGAAGGAAGCATAAAGACAGTTTTTAGAACGAACTATCAAATTTTCATGAACTAGGGAAAGGAGTTTATGTTTGCACTGGATAGCACCCAGATCAAAGGCTGACCTTCTCCATTTGTCCTGATGAACCTTATTGCTGGAACAGAAGGTGATGTGAACTCTAAAATATTCCATTTGTCACCAGAACAGGAGGCAATAACTAATCTTGCAATGGGGACACCTCTTCCAGGAACAAGTTAAGGAAGGGATTTCTTTGTACTTTTTCAGGACAAAAAGGGAAGAGGTGGCAAAAAAGGACAAGGACTTTACCAATCCCAATTGTAAAAGCAACTAGACTAACACTTTATATCTGCGACACATTGATCCTTTGAACACTGAGAGACTTTTGAGATCTTTATGCATACCTGGTGCAACTGTTAAGATTTTAGATTTTCCAAGGATCGTAAATTGTGGTGAGAGAAATAGGAAAACCCCATGGTGGGTGCGAAAACATTGAATTCCAAAGTGGGTGGGGACAGTGACAGGGAATGGGGTTGGAAATATCAGGTGGTTACTTCCCCAAACTCCACCTACAAAGTCAAGTATTGATTTTGTGTAGAAAGTTGAATTGTAACTTTTTTAAAGGTGTAGAAGTTATGAAACTGGTGTTATAAATTATATATGTAGCCGGGATTGGACTACTAATATAAACACATGGATTTACCATTGTTATTTGAACTGTTCCTGTGCCACTTTAATGTTAAGCTCAATGGAATCGTCCTCTGGCAAAATCGATCAACTTGGGTATAACCGGCCTGCCTTATTCAGTTGCAATTATCACTAGCGGCTACTGTAGCCACTAACAATAATCATGTCATCATGTAAGTAACAGTTCATAGCACCCTTCCACTGATAGCATGTCTGTCAGGCAACACACTTGAAGTTCCAAACTAAATCCAAGATATTTGGTGAAATGATAAATAAATCCTCCGCTTGTGAACCAAGAAATGATGTGGTCCAGAGGAAGATCAATGTTTACTGAATGTGTACTGTTGTGTCAGCTTCATAGGCATAAACATAAGAGATCTGTTGCAGGAAGGATTTTTTCGCCCACATCCCTAATTGCTGCATACCAAAACCAAACCCTCTGAATGGGATTTTACCGGGCACAAAAATTATACATCTATATATAAAAAAAAAAAAAAACAATATAAATGTTATTTGTTCTGATAAAAATCAGTATGAAAAGTCTTAAAACACAAAGTTAATGCAGTCATATAACATATTAATAATGATTGTGCAAGAAAACCTTAAAATTCTCTCAACTGCTGGATCGTGGTGATAGAAAGCACCCAGCACGTTTCGAAAGGTCTCTTCAATATCTGCAGTTTATAATGTATGCTGTTCTGTACTGCTGTGATTGCTGGTTGCCTGTTCCCTATCTGTCCACTAGAGGGGGACGTGAGCTGCTGCTCTCCCTCCGTCTGGCATATGGGGGCCGCCACTCTTGGTTATCCGAGATGGTAGGCCCTTTTTCGGCCCACTGGCCTAGATGTATTTCCGACCAAACTAATCAGCCAAGTGGTCACTCCAATGGGGATGACAGGCGTGCCGCTCTCCTCAGGTTGGGAAATCCAGCGTAAGCACATGAAAAAGAAGGAGGCGCAAACACCCAGTGCATTACCCGTAATCACCTTAAAAAATGTTTTATTAAAATGCCAAAAACATACTCACAGACATGAAGAGTAAAATCACATTACAAGAGTCCACCACACATAGAATGGAACATGTCCCTATAGATAGGACTGCTGACGCGTTTCGGGAGTCGAGCTCCCGTCTTCATAGCTATTATTTTGTCCATTTGTGTAAAAAAAAAAAAACAGATCGTCATGGAATGTTCCATAGGGTGCATGCATGTTATACTTATCAGTCCAGACGTCTATGGAGATATAAGATCAGAATTGCCATTTTAGGGAGACTGCTTAGATTTCAAAGTCCCAAATCACAGAGATGGGGATCACCAATGCCCCGAGAGAGAGGGAAATTGTGGGAAAAAAATGTGAAATTAAGCCTGTATTCTTATTTTATTGTGTGTCTTTCTTCTTGTAAAACCTACTACAATTTTTTTTTTTTTTTTTTTTTAATGTATGTACACCTCACTGTATACAGTTTTGTAATGAAAAATGTTTTTTTTTAATCAATGTTTCTTACTTGGAGATCCTGCCAGTTACAGCACTTTCTGACAACGTAAAGCCAGTGCCTCGCAACCAGCAACATGCGGCTGTTGAGCTTCCTCTCAGGTTTGATGTAATTATTTTTTTGATCTCTGTAACTTCCTGCATAGTACATGATATACAGTGCATTCAGAAAGTATTCACAGTGCTTCACTTTTTCCACATTTTCACAATTCATTATTGTCCTCAACATTCTACAAACGATACCCCATAATGACAACATGAAAGAAGTTTGTTTGAAATCTTTGCAAACTTATTTAAAAAAAAAAAAATCCCATGTACATAAGTATTCACAGCCTTTGCTCAATACTTTGTTAAAGCACAATACCAATTTCAGCCTCAAGTCTTTTTGAGTATGATGCTACAAGCTTGGCACACCTATTTTTGGGCAGTTGCCCCCATTATTCTTTGCAGGACCTCTCAGGCTCCATCAGGTTGGATGGGGAGCATTAGTGCACAGTCATTTTCGGATCTCTCCAGAGATGTTCAATCTAGGCACTGGCTGGGCCACTCAAGGACATTCACAGAGTCGTCCTGTAGCCACTCCTTTGTTTTCTTGGCTGTGTGCTTAGGGTCGTTGTCCTGTCGGAAGATGAACCTTCATCTTCATTGGCTACAGAGTCGTCCTGTAGCCACTCCTTTGTTATCTTGGCTGTGTGCTTAGGGTTGTTGTCCTGTTAGAGGAAGAACCTTCACCCCAGTCTGAGTTCCAGAGCGCTCAGGAGCAGGTTTTCATCAATGAGCTCTCACTGTGCATTGCTGCATTCATCTTTCCCTCGATCCTGACTAGTCTCCCAGTTCCTGTCACTGAAAAACCTCCCCACAGCATGATGCTGCCACCACCATGCATCACTGTAGGGATGGTATTGGCCAGGGAATGTAAAGTGCCTGGTTTCCTCCAGACATGACGCTTGCCATTCAGGCCAAAGAGTTCAATCTTTGTTTCATCAAACCAGAGTATTTTGTTTCTCATGGTCTGATAGTCCTTCAAGTGCCTTTTGGGAAACTCCAGAAGGGCTGTCATGTGCCTTTTACTGAGGAGTGTCTTCCGTCTGGCTACTCTACCACACAGGCCTCATTGGCGGAGTGCTGCAGAGATTATTGTTCTTCTGGAAGGTTCTCCTCTCTCCACAGAGAAATGCTGGGGCTCTGTCAGATTGATAATTGGGTTTTTGGTCTCCTCCCTGACTAAGGCCCTTCTTCATCGATCGTTCAGTTTGGCCAGGCAGCCCGCTCTAGGTAGAGTCCTGGTGGTTCCAAACTTCTTCCATTTATGGATGATGGAGGCCACTGTGCTCATTGGAACCTTCAATGCTGCTGAGATTTTTCTGTACCCTTCCCCAGATCTGTGCCCCGATACAATCCTGTCTCGGAGGTCTACAGATAATTCCTTGGACTTCATGGCTTGGTTTGTTCTCTGACCCGCATTGTTAACTGTGGGACCTTATATATACAGGTGTGTACCTTTCCAAATCATGTCCAATCAACTGAATTTACCACAGGTGGACTCCAATCAAGTTGTAAAATCATCTCAAGGATGATCAGTGGAAACAGACTGCACCTGAGCTCAATTTTGAGTGTCATGGCAAATGCTGTGAATACTTATGTACATGGGATCTTTTTGTTTTTTTATTTTTAATACATTTGCAAAGATTTCAAACAAACTTCTTTCACATTGTTATTATGGGGTATTGTTTGTAGAATTTTGAGGAAAATAATGAATTTAATCCATTTTGGAATAAGGCTGTAACATAACAAAATGTGGAAAAAGTGAAGCGCTGTGAACACTTTTCGGATGCATTGTATAGATATTGGAAATATTTTTAAATAATAAAATTCTTAAAGCTTCTTTGGAATTAGCAATGCCTAATAATAATTTTCTACCTAGTACAGAAGTAAAGAGAAGAGATACTTTATATGTAAGATCGGGATTAAACCAACCATTTCACATGTGCATAAAAAGGAAGCAACGACTTTCTACTTATTGCTACTAACCAGGAAATGAAATTGGAAAAAATATGTAATTTTCTGTACAATGGTCTGCAGGGATCTCTTATGACTGTTTTAATCTTTTACTTTTAAAAGAGCTTGCTCGCCAGTCTTTCACCATATGGCTTATCAATCAAATTTCACATTTTAAAATTATGGACATTTATTGCATTTTCAGTTACTCGATTACAA
This sequence comes from Pelophylax lessonae, assembly GCF_965119305.1. Classification (NCBI taxonomy): domain Eukaryota; kingdom Metazoa; phylum Chordata; class Amphibia; order Anura; family Ranidae; genus Pelophylax; species Pelophylax lessonae. Next base: position 640,279,779 of record NC_138770.1, on the reverse strand, counting down.
GTTTTCATTTTATTTCTGTAATTAGTTTTGTACCGGGGAGATCGATTTTTATATTAATACAAATAATGGTTTCCTATTATGTATTTATTTCAATAGAAATTAGGTTTAATGAGAATCACTCCCAGATGGAACGCAGAACTTTTTGACAAATTACTGTTTATATTTCTCTTCAAGTTTTCATGCTTTTTTATGGCTTTACACATGATTGATCATATGTTTCTTTTTAATTAAACACATCATCAAGAAATAAAAATAATTCTATGAAAAAACATCACTTTCATTTTCAGATTTTTCATATTAGGTATAGGTATCCAAAAATAACTTTTTAAAATATTTTATATATAATTGAATTTAAGTCAGTAAAACTAAAATTAGGTTTTGTTACCCAGTCAAAAAAGATTTTCATTACCAGTCAGCCCCTGAAATTTGATTTAAAAAAAAAAAATCAAATTATGACGACTTTTTATTTTTCAATGCCCCCTCCCCTTTCTCCTGTATTAAAATAAAATAATATTGCCATGCTCCAGCACTGTGTTTGGCTGCATTCAAGGTCCAGTGCCACCAGTCTTCTGTGCTGAATTACCATATAGGCAGATTAGGCACCGCACACCTCGCGACAACGGTTCAAAATAATTTTGATTTGATATTGAAAGAAAATTACAATGAAGCAATAAAAGTGTTTACAAAACATAGAAAAAACTCAAAGAAACTTAAACTTTACATTAAAGTCTCTATAGAGAAAATATTGTATTAACCACTTCAGTTCTGAAAGGTTTATCCCCCCGTGACTATCCATTTCTTTTACAGGTGACACTCAGCAAGCGGATGGCCCAAAGTCGATTTTGAGGCCGGAACTCCGCTTTAAAGGCTAATTTTCTTTCAGCTGTCAGATTTAAAAAAAACACCACTCAGTCCAAAAGGATTACTGCTCCCACAAGGAAGAACAAGTAGCCGCCATGATGTCAACACAATTACTAAAAGTCTGTGGATAAAAGGTAAGTATGGGTTTTTTTTTAAATAAAACAATAATACCAGGGGGCTTTAGGGGGGGAATAGCCAAAGTTCCTCTTTCAGTTCTCTATAAAGTTGCCCTATTAAAACCCACAATTAATATGCACTAATACTAATTATGGGCGGCACAGTGGTGTAGTGGTTAGTAGAGATGGCCTTGCGGTTCGCCCGGCGGTCGGTTCGCGGCAAATTTTGCCTGTTCGCAAATTTGCGAAAAGTTGGACTTTTGCCGATGTTCGCGAATATGTCCGCGCCGCCATTTTCTTTTTCATTCAGAAGAACTTTGACCCATGACACAGCCGTCAGGTGGAACGGGACAGCCAATTGAAACATTCCAGCACATGGACAGTCCCCCTACCCTATAAATAGACTTGACCTGGCGGCCATTTCACATTCCGCTTTCTGCCAGTGTAGGGAGAGGTCTGCTGTGCTCATTAGGGAGAGTTTGCTAGACACATATAGTGCTGTGAAGATCCACAAAAGTCCTTCTCGGGGCTAGTATTTCGGTATAGGTCTAATATCTTTTGAGCTTAGGGAGAGGTATCCTGTGGTTGCTGTAGGGGCAGTTAGATATTTGCTACAGTCACACACAAATCGCTTTGTCAATGTCCACAAAAGTCATTTAAAATGCTCCAATGTCGTTTTAGGGTCTATTACAGTCTCTTTACTATAGGAGCAGGTATCCTGTGGTTGTGTGAATGGACCCTATATGTATTAGACAATGTATGTACCGGCTGCTGTCAGTTCTGGCTGATTTATGAAAAAAAATATATATATTTTTTGCTCTAAAAAAAAAACATTTAGGGCAACTTTTTCAATTGTAATACTTCTGTTATGACATTGTCCATGTGCTGGGACTATTTGTGCACAGCTAGTATGTGTTTTGTGACTTCAAATATGACCTAAAGGTTTTCAAAGTTCGCCTCCCAATGGGTCAATGGGGCCCGCCGCGAACTCGCGGTTCGCTGACTTTTGAGAAAATTTGCGGCTGGCGTTTGCCGATGTTCGTCCATCACTAGTGGTTAGCAGTTTCACCTAGCAGCAAGAGGATCGCTGATTAGAATCCCAAACATGACACTACCTGCCTGGAGTTTGCATGTTCTCCCTGTGCCTGCGTGGGTTTCCTCCGGGTACTCCGGTTTCCTCCCACACTCCAAAGACATGCTGGTAGGTTAATTGGATCCTGTATAAAAAAAAATGGCCCTACTATGTATGTATGAATGTGAGTTAAGGACCTTAGATTGTAAGCTCCTTGAGGGCAGGGACTGATGTGAATGTACAATGTATATGCAAAGCGCTGCGTAAATTGACAGCGCTATATAAGTACCTGAAATAAATAAAATAAAAATACAACCCAAGTACAACAAAACATTAGGTGAAACGTCCTAAAGTTTGCTATCTTTAAAAAACAGCCACAGCTCGAGTAGAAAACGCTGTACCGTGCCACCACTTTACAGAGACCCTTCCTCTCTGTACATAAGCAGTGGTCTCTCCACACAGATCCAGCACACTCCCACATTTCACTTGGGACATGGCAATAACATCATGAAACACTGCTAACAGACTTTTTACATGCAAGAATTGCATTTTCTTTTATGCCAAAATGCAGTAGCAAAAAAAAAGCCTTGGTCATATACAATAGTTTATAATTGCGTGGCAAGAAGATATTAACCACTTTAAGACCAGAAGGATTTGCCCCCTTAATGACCAGGCCCTATTTTGCAATTCGCGACTGAGTTACTTTAACGGGCAATTGCACGGTCGTGTGACTCTGTACCCAAATAAAATTGACGTCCTTTTTTTCCCCACAAATAGAGATTTCTTTCGGTGGAATTTGATCACCTGTGCGATTTTTATTTTTTTTGCGCTATGAACAAAAAAAGAGTGACCATTTTGAAAAAAAAAACAATATTTTTTACATTCTGCTATGTGACATTCTCAAAAAAAAAATAATGTAAAAATCAAAATTTTTTAACATTTTAGACCAATTTGTTTTCTGCTACATATTTTTGGTAAAAAAATCTCAATAAGCGTATTTTGATTGGTTTGCGCAAAAGTTATCGCGTCTACTAACTACGGGAAAGATTTATGTCATTTTTATTGTTTTTTTTTAATTTTTTTTACTAGTAATGGCGGCAATCTGCGATCTTTTGCGGGACTGCGACATTGCGGCGGACAGATCGGACCCCTAACTGACATTTTTGACACTTTTGGGGGTACCAGTGACATTACTACAGTAATCAGTGCTAAAAATATGCACTGTTACTGTAATAATGACACTGGCAGGGAAGGGGTTAACCTAGGGGTGATCAAGGGGTTAAATGTAAGCCTAGGGGAGTGATTCTAACTGTGGGGAGCGTGGCTTCTGAAATGACCATAGAGACATGTGATCCTATATAGAAGGATCACATGGGCTCTATGGTCATTGCAGGGAGAAGAACGGTCAGCTGTGTTTACAATTGTGGACCGTCCTTCTCTCTCAGCAGGGAGAGACCGTGGGTGTCAGGCGGCAAGCGTAGCCATCTGACCCGTGTTTTGGCTTCCCCGCTGCCGAGTGGGGGCGGGAGGGCGCCGTCGGCAGTGCGCGATCGCCCCCTAGCTTCCTGTGTGCCACCGACGTAGATCTACATCGGTTTGCACAGGAGAGCCCACCTGCCGCAGTAAAAAGGCGGCGGGTGGTCAGGAAGTGGTTAAAATACTGTATTTTTAGCATTAAACAGAATAAAGAAAATTAATTATAACTCCAAAAAGCCTTTTTTAGGTAATGTATGACGCTCAGCAGCATTCGGCTGCCTATCCGTTATTATTATTTAATATACAGGGTGTAAAGTGATTAATTACTCTCTGGAAAAATATTTGACATCACAGTTGGGGACCTCAACCATTCCCAAGGTGCAAAGCCTTGGGATTTGTACTCTCCAGACATCTAAAGATTTTCATTTTGGGTGGACCCCAGTGCAAGCAAGAGACCACACTCCACAGCAGTGGGGCAAAGGGGGAAAAAAACAGCGAAAAATGGCAAAAAAAGGAATAAAAATAAACTTGAGGCATGTCATTTGTTTCCATCGTTAATCTGAACGCGGTGGCAACTTTTGTGTGTTTGTCACAACCAAAAACGCACATGTCGTTAACGACGGCTGGAAAATGTCACCGCTGAATTTTTATAATTAGAGGCACTAAGATCTGCATTATGTTCTAAATATTTGCTAAAGTGTGAAAGTCTCATAATATTCTGTTTATGTGCCATAAAGCTCTGAGCACCGCGGATGAAATCATTAAACAAGACAACGTGTTCGGGGAAATTCAGGTCAGACGACCTGCTTGCTTTACCAAGGAAGTCTTTGAAGCCCCCTATAAAAACGCAGCTGGCATTAAGAAAAGGGGCCTGAATGTCAGTGTTTCACGTTTATATCTTTGAAGCTGACGTGTGATGAAATGGATTACAGGACTTTCTACTGATGTAAGAAACATTTTCAGACTTTATTCAGTAAGGCTGACTAGAGACACCTTGATGAAAGCAAGCAGGGCTCCCGGATTTAATTACTACTGATGTCCCAACAATCTCTACATGCAGCTCCTGATCCTTCAATCCTCTATAAAGTGTTGGTTTTGATTCATATTTCCATGGTTGCTGGGAGTGGTATATCACTGACTTATAGCCCATTCAAGCTTGTGTATTATCAGGCATTCCCACAACACACCTGCCCTGTGTGCAATGCATTGTGGTGCCAATTATTGTGAATGGCACCCAATGTGCTGAACAGCATAGTAGTGCAATGCATGGATTACTTCAGTGCACAACAACACATATCATGTGTGGTGGGGCACTGTTTTGCTAAAAAAAAAAAAAAAAGTCATGTGCATTTTTTGATTCATGGTGATGCATTGTCAGAAGTGAAATTCTAAGTGTAAATCAGTGCGGGGACAGAGTCATCCAGTGCTCAGGGTGAAGATGCTCCTTCCACCTTTATTCATTACACGTGAGTCAATGCCTGATCATCTTCTGCAGCTGGGATCCTACTCATGGCTGCAACCAAGCAAATCTAATGCCTCGTACACACGCATCGATTATCGGCCGACCGATCGGCCTTCATTTGTCCAGTGTTGTTGTTTTGGTTGAAATGTGCTCTACACTGCACACAAATTTTCTCGGCCAACAAAAACCAACTTCAGAAGTGATGTCATGTGCTGGTTTACTTTCCGTGTGTATTTTCTGAGCATGCTCAGTCTTGCTCATCAGATTTTTGTCTGCCGAAATCTGTACTGACTGACGGAAAATCGGCCGTTGTGTTGACGGCCAACAAAAATTTTATAGCATGCACACCAGATTTTGTTTGGCCGAAAAGTCGGAGTCGGTTGTCGGAAGCATCATACTAACAAGCCGACAATCGGCCGACAAATTCACAGCCAACAATCGTTGCGTGCGTGCGAGGCATTAGTGTCATGTGTACCTCTGGGTCCACCAATTGGGTTTTCATGTGGACTGGGAAGTGTCCTTGTGGGAACTTCCTGATTCCTTTTCTCCCCTTCTACCAATCTCCTTGCGCTGATTGTGAATAGCACCGAAAATGAAATGAATAGCACGCATGTGTTGAGGAAGGCTCAGCTCACCATGGGGTAACCTGCCACCCACCCCACACATAAACAATGCCCCTCCTAAACAATGCCCCTCCTGCTCCCCTCTGGCCCTGGCCTGGGGGAAGTCTAAAGCCTAGTACACACGCAACGAATTTCTGCCGACCGGTCATCCGTCTTTTGTCCAGAGTGGTGTTTTGTTGGTTGGAATGTGCCTAGACTGCACACGAATTTTCCCGCACTACAAAATTCTACTTCAGAAGTGATGTCATGTGTTGGTTTGCTTTCTTTGTGTTCTTTCTTCTCTGAGCATGCCCAGTCTTGCTCATAAGATTTTTCCCTGTCGAAATCTGTACTGACTGCACGAAAATCGGACGTGTTTTGATGGAGGACAAAAATTTTATAGCCTGCACACCAGAATTTTTTCGGCCGAAAAGTCGGAGTCGGTTGTCAGAAGCAACATTCTAACAAGCCGAAAATCGGCAGATCGGTCGTCGGACGAATATTCCCGGCCGAATTTTGACGCTTGTGTACGAGGCTTTAGGAGGAAAGAGAGACATGGCCCGATATGAAGGATGCCTAAATAGGACATAGGGACATGGTTCCCTATGAGAAACGCTTGATGAGGACAGAACTATTTGGTTCTTTGTGAGGGACACCTGAGGAGGACAGATGGACATAGTTCCTTATGAGGTAGGTCAGAAAGAACATGGTTCTTTATGAGGAACACCTGAGAAGGACAGAGTGGCATGATTCTTTTTTAGAGACATCTGTGGGGATAAAGAAACACGGTTCTTTAGGAAAGACACCTGATTAGGACAGAGGAACATGGTTCCTTATGAGGAACCCCTGAGGAGGACAGAGTGGCATGGTTACATACGAGGAACATCTGAGGAGGACAGAGTGACATGGTTCTTTGTGATGGACACCTGAGGACGACAGATGGACATGGTTCTTTATGAGGTAGGACAGAAGAACATGACTCCTTTTGTGGTAGGACAGATGGACATGGTTCTTTATGAGGTAGAACAGGGGACATGGTTCTTTATGAGGTAGGACGGGGGGACATGACTCTTTATGAAGTAGGACAGAGGAGCTTGGCTCCTTATGAGTGACATTTGTTCATTATAATGTGATTTGATAACATGAACTATTTTCACACACACCATAATCCCACAATGGCAACCCTCCAGTTCAATTATGAGTGCAGACAGTGTATGAACCATGGAATAATTGGACTAGCTCTACACCGAGGTAGACTTTGCTCAACTCATGAATGCCAGAGCAGACACCACCCTATTATGTCCCTGTGCGTGCAAACCTCAGAGCTCTCCACCCCCACCCCCTCATCCCTGAACCATTAATGTGTGCTTTGTGTAGGTTGTAGGACACTCCATCTACCCCCTCTGAGGATGGCCCCACACCCTTCCCCCCACTCTAGAAGTATGTAGGGTTTTCTGCTACATCTGGATGCACCAGCAAAATAAAAAAGGCAGGGTGCGCATGTGATGAGGGTGTACCTCGCCACACTGGCCCCCCATATGAAAAAACTGCACCTGGGGCAGCTTCCCTTCCCTCCCCTCGTCCCACCACTGACCATAAGTATCAAATGCCCCCTTGGTGTCACAGCTGTCTACTGAGTTGCATTTAAGTCCTTTTTCAGGCAAACCTAAAAATTGTGTCTGGGAGATCTCACCACTCCTACCAAAGCACTGGGATGCAAAGGTCAAAACAAGTAAAAAACGGCAATTGTTTACACTGCACAGTGCTTTAGCAAGCTAATCGTCATTTAATTAGGAAATACATTTACTTTAGATGAATAAATACAATCGCCTGAGCAGTAGGAAACAACAGCATGGGAGAGTGTGTGTGAACAGTGACTAGAAGTGTAAACAACAGGGAGACATATGTACAATGTCAGGAGTGATCGTGTCTTCAGTAGCGCAGTAGAGTGAAGTCTCAGGCTACTGGTTGGCAGCATTCTACAGCAGAGTGAAAGGGGATTACTGCTCTCTGCACAGTGTCATTACTCTTTTTGTTAACTTCTTTTGGAAGCTCTAGTGATTTCAACAGCTTTGTTATACACAATATTGCTTATTTCCAGTATTATCTCCCATACAGAAAAGGGCTCATGGCACTCAGATTTTGCAGCCTTGCTCATATCAACTTCAATTAGTCCTGAGCGTTAGCTTAATACATCGAGCAAAATAAACGAAACATTCATCAGTAAACTATTTGTTAATATTTCTACCCAAGCGCTTGAAGTTTAAAACTTTCAATGCTGTTAGTTCCTGCTTTTTCAGTGCTGCTTTCCTGAATTTCTGGTCTTCACAAGAAAGAGTTAAAGGTGGACAGTGCAATTCCTAGTCAGACTGTTAATTTGGACAACGGAGGAGGAAGGGAGTGCCCTTCCATCCTAGGCTGTGGAGCTGTGTTTCTATTGATGCACAGAGTGTAGGGAGAGGCAACTCTAGTCCCTGCATGCAAGCATAATGCTGTTGAATCTGCAAGAGAAAGAAGCCACCCTGAAACTTGAAACCCTTATCATTTTTCCATGCCCACAAAGCAAAGCATCGCATCATGGCTGTGTGATGTGCTCAACTCCATCTGCCTGCCTTTTCCATTTAGGGGGGATGGTATATCTACGACCCAAGCATTTATTTTTAAAACTCCCTAAACCACAAGCATAAACTAGACTTAGGTCCCCTGAGTCTTTATTTCCCATATGAATTTAGCATTGATATATTCCACATATTTCCGGCTACATAGTTATTGGCTTCGTGAAAAACTGTCTGGCACCCGGCCTGGGTGCCTCCGCCAAGATACAGCTTCCTCCACTCTGGAACCAAGAACCAGGTATTATATCTGAGAATTGCATCCAAGAACTAGACGACACTAGCTTAGGTGCAAACTGGAACTCTTTATTGTAAATTCACACAGAATTTATACCAAACAAAATCAGATAAGAGCTCAATCACATTATCCTAAACAATGCAAACTTTAAACAGTAATATCATCAGTACATCTAATGAACAAAGTAAAAATAGTAAAATAAAGTTAACCCCTTTTTCAGTGAAATTTAAATAGCCATGGGAAGTAAGTTTAGAAATATAGTAAACTAATACCCAAATATAACAAAAATGCAGCGCTAAAATAATAAACTGTTCACAAAAATATCATCATAAACTGAAGTTTGTCAAAACAACAAAAATAAACAGTTCATATTGTTAGGGGTGTAAAACAGATAATAGCGCTCCACCTCAGCCTTCACCCAACACTTGGAAACACCTGTAGTGCCAATCCTTCACCAATAGTAAAAATTACACACTCACCAGAGGGATATGCAGCCTATTACTAGAACAGCAATAAGCACTTTGTGTAAATGGCATCCATCATCACCACCCTCGCTCCACAAATGGCAGGACCAGACTGCTCTATTCGTACCAAAAACAGAATTTTTTTATAGTTTAGTGGTTTAATTTTTCCAAATATACATTAAAAATATCTAGTATAAAAACAAAGGCCTCTTTCAAACTTAGATAAGGGGTGACCAAACCTGCAGAGAATGGCGGCAGGACCTCTAGCCCTTTACAGTGTAGCTCTATGTACGTTTCACGCAAATTTGAGTCTTCATAAACATAAGCGCATACAAATCCCACAATGGTTCGGTAACAAGTTAAAGTGGACACAATACTAATCACATCTCCTAGAGGATTAGCAGACAGACAGAAACAATAGGTAACTCAATTAACAATGGGAATTCACACCTAGGAGGCACACAATGGATGAATTATACAATGAGAGAAAGACATCTTTAAAAACACATTTACAAAAAGCAGCAGGAGACACCAGCATCAGGTTGTTTAAACTGATTTCGATCTTCTGCTGTGAGTCTCTCAGTCTATGAGGGGGTTGAAGCAGCCAATGCCGGTTTGGGTACAGAGGCCCCAAATCTGTATCCAGGTCCGGGGTTCCCAAAGTCTTTGTGTTTAAGGGAGACATGGATCGAAATCCGATGCAAAACCACTCCAAAGGTCCCTCAGGCCAACACCTCCCAAAGAATAGAACTGCCTCAAAAGCTAGGGCTCATAGTCAGTAGGCAAAAGAAAGGAAGAGGGAATACCCCAGATCACCGCTAATGTAACACCCTGATAAAACAGTTATGGTCAGATGTCCTGTGCTACAGTCTCCAGTCCCATGACTTGACTTAAGTCAGACTTAAGTCACCAGTTTGAGGACTTGAGACTTGCTTGACTAAAATTAATAAAAGACTCGACTTGACTTTGACTTGGTATTCATGACTTGAAACTTGACTTTGACTTGAGACATCTGACTCGAAATGACTTTACTTTTTTAAGTTATTAAATATTTGCATTTTCTCAAGATGTGTTAAAGAAAAAATGAATGTGCCTGTTATGTTTCTGACACCACAGTCACTTAAAACACCTCAGTGTGTTCTGATTTTTAGGACACTGGCTGTTTAACAATGGAAATACTTAACATGTTTTTAGTGACTCTGGTGTTGAAACATGACCGGACGAAGGATTTTGAGCTGTTTGGGCATTTAAAGTGTTTCTTTAATATGCCAAGAAAAAAGCACTAAGAAGTTTTTTTAATGTTGAAAATAAAACAAAACCTCTCCTGACCACTGACTTTTAACTGATTTAAAGGTGAAAATTGGGGTAGATCAGTATTTTGACTTGATTTGTGACTTGACCAAAATAAATGACTTGAATTGACTTGCTTGACTTCTAGCAGGGACTCGACTTGACTTGCTTGCTTTTCGCCACAGTAACTTGGGACTTGCTTGAGACTTGAAGGTTGAGACTTGCTTGTGACTTGCACATGTGTGACTTACTCCCATGTCTGACAGTCTCTCCTATCTCAGCAAAAAGCTGGGCAGTCACCAACCAAGAAATTAATATGAAAAAAGGGGGGGGGGGGAGGTGAAATCTGCCAGATGCAGAGTCACCAGTAAGAAGGTTGAATAGGAACACTCGGAGAATATGAAACGTAGCTTTATTAAATCAATAATGAAAAACAACAAACTGACCACCAAGGGCTGTAATTGCAGCCCAGACAATTAACCAGACAACGTTGTCTAATCAGGGGGGGAGATAATCAGCAGCTGCTCATGCGTTACCCAAAACCATGCAGGCAACATTCATTCCAAAAGGATAGGTAATAGTACCAAATAATGAAATGTAAGTACTGAGTAGAAGTCCATTAATTCATCTTCAAACCGTATGAGAATGTTATAAGGAATGCATGGCTCATGTGTGGTTACGGGTGTAAAGGAGGCTATAGGCTTCACACTGAGGCAACAGTGTATCTAAAATACTATCAATATAGTATCAAGAAGTTAGTAAGTGTCAGAGGTATTACTCGGCATACAATCAGCTGTTTTAGGAAAGTAGGCTGATAGTGCAGTCCTGAATAAAGGAGTCCAAAATAAAGAGATGCCGACATCCACTCACCACTCTGTACACATGTAAAGGACATCCATCCATGCTGTAGATTGCTGCAAGCAAGGTCACTGCACTGGCTTCAATTCAGGGGTGTCTGGGATATCATACGACATTTAAGCTGTCCATGGCTAAGATTAAAGCAGTTAAACAAGCCAGTTGCTCAGTCCTGGGTGCGAGAGTTCATATAAGAGATGCCGATATCCACTCACCGCTGAACGTATGAAGGTACTTCGGTCGTTTTGTGAATTGCTGCAATAGATGTCAATATCACTACACTGGCTTCGGGAAGCCACCTCAACCCGTATAGCCACAGGTAGTTGCAGGGTGCATGTAGGCTGATTACCACCCCAAGAAATTTTAGTGAGGATGACCGGGTGCTGACATATTTCGTTAGCCTACCACGCTAACTTAATCGGAGCCTTCTTACTGGTGACTCTGCATCTGGCAGATTTCACCTCCCCCCCCCTTTTTTTCACATAGTCAGTAGGCAAGAGGCTACCCTGCAGTGCCCTCAAAAATCCCCTGTCCCGGGTTAGGTCTGTCACAGATTTCAACAGACAATTTCACAAGGGCTTCATCTTGTATATGAGCAATGTGAACAGCACATTTTTACAGGGCATTTGTGAGCTATCTGCAAGTTTTTGCAGTGGACTGCTTTTCATAGGGTGGTATAGTTTTCTTTTTGAAAATTTATTTTTATTAAAGTTTTTGCACAAGCAAGACATACAAATACAGTACAAAAAAAAACAGTGGACTAGCTCACCCCAACATGGGGGAGTCACACATAAACTGTAACACAGTAAAACAGTAAACCCCCCCCCCCACCCTGGCAACCCAACCTCCAAATATAGCCGGACTCCTTCCGGAAAGGTCTGGATAATGAGACCTGGAACGGCTGAACCCAGGCGCACCAACGTCCAGTCGCTCCGGCTCCCAGCCCACATAAAAGGAAACATCACTCAATTAGGTGGTCAGTATCAAGGCAGATTACAGACGTCATCTACCGCACAGTATCAGAAGACTCTACCCATGCCCTCCACACCTTTTCAAACTTCTTGGGGCACCCTCTGGACAAATAGGTCGCTTTATAAAGGGGTAGCACAGCATTCACCAGTCCCTTCCAGTACAACAAGGACGGAGGGGCTATCTTCTTCCAGTGTAACAATATGGCCTTCTTGGGATAGAATAACAAAATAGTCAGAAGGGTTCTATGTGCCACCGAGGGAACCACCTCCTCCACCAAACCCAGTAGGCAAACATTTGGAGTCAGCGGGACCGCAGTCATCAGCACCCCCCCTAAACAGGTGGTAACTTCCGACCAGTAGCGCTGAATCAGCGGGCAATCCCAGAAAATATGGGATGCATCCGCTGGGGAGGCGGAGCAGCGCCAGCATTCGGCGGAGGATGTGGGGTACATTTTAGCTAGGCGAGCAGGAGTGTAATATATTCTATGAAGAAACTTAAACTGGATAAGTTTATCCCTGGCAGCAATCAGATGTTTGAAGGGTTCAACCCACATATCATCCCAGTCCTCCCCCTGTAGTCCAGGAATGTCAGTGGTCCAACGCTCCCTACACTTCACAATACTCGGTGGAGTCAATTTGAATAGATCTTTGTAAACCGAAGATAAGGTTTTGGTAAGGTCAGGATTAGTCAGCATTAGTTCTAGGTCAGATGGTACCGGTTCAATCGTGGAGTCAGTAAATTGACAACAAAAGGCATGACGTAACTGTAGATACCTGAAAAAATGGGTAGAGGGCAAGTCATGTCTAGTGCGTAGGTTGTCAAATGATAGCAAATCCCCCTCCGTCCTAATGTCCCCTAACGTCTTCACCCCCACAGTAGCCCATACCATAGGGTCAGGTAGGCGGTAAAAATAAGGGAGTTTTGGATTCATCCAAAGGGGTGTAGATGGGGAAAGTCCAACATAGCTGGGGCAGGCCAGTCTTACAGTCTGGCCCCACGCCCGAATGGTAGCCCTCATGGATGCTGTCAGCGGAAGGTCCGAGCCCACCCCCCTGTACAAGGCCAGACAGAGGCTTTCATATAATCCCAGATGTGCTGCCAACACCGTCGCCGAGTCCTCCTCGTCCGCCCTCAACTAGCGCCTCGCAAACACCATTTGCCCCGCCAGGTAATATTTACGCCAATCCGGGAGAGCCAGACCCCCGTTACCCCAAGGCTCCTGGAGGGCCCGCAGGCCAACCCTGGGAACCCCGGGGGACCAGAGGAAGGAGCTAATAATACTATCCAATTTGCCAAAAAACGTTTTCGGAACCCACAGTGGGGAGTGGCGCAAAAAATATAAGACCACAGGGAGAAATTTCATTTTGAGGAGGGCTATTCTACCCATCAGGGAAAGCGGAATCCTCTTCCACACCTGTACCAGGCGCTGGAGCCTAGAAAGGAGCGGGAGGAGATTCAGGTCAAAATAGTCCTTCGGGTGTCTAGTTACCCGGACCCCCAGGTAGGTGAGGGTGTCAACCCAACCAGGGAAGGGGCCATCTCCAATCAGTGTACCAGTCTCACCCGTCACAGATAGCATCGAGGACTTCCCCCCAATTCACCCGGACCCCGAATACTTGCCAAATTCATCCAGGATCTGCAAGACAGCTTGCAAGGAGGGACCGGGATCATTAAGGAGCATGTCATTGTAACGCTCCGGCGTTTGTTTAGTGAACTGGATTTGCAGCTGCAGAATTTCCACTCAGTAGTCGTGTAGAGATGTGTTGAATTACCATATCCAACTCTCCAGACTCATCATTGTGGCCCAGCCTGCCTCACCATGCAAATATACAGACACTCAGATAAGATGTTCCTGGAGTGATAGGTTGTATACGATAGTATAGAGGTGATGTGCTGAAAGGACAGGCGTGAGTAGTGATAGCAATGATAGGCACTCAATAGTAATGTTCTGGAGTGTTAGCAGATGGTGATAGATAGTATGCAGATAGGGTAGCATTCATGTACAATAACAGGTGGTAGGGGACAGCAGATGAAGTGTACAGGAATTGCTAACTCAGTGCAAGGATATAGATGGTAGTAGACTCAAGAGCTAGCAATCTATGTGACAGTGCAGATGATAGAAATAGTAACGCATAGATAGCAACAGTCTTTAGTATGCAAGAGTAGATAGTGTAAGTTGATAGGAAGGAATCCCCTGTGGGGTACTTATCACTAGTTGGTTTAGAGAGATGAGGGGTCCGGTAATGAGATAAGGATCAGGTAGCGAGATACAGGATCAGTAGCGAGATACAGGATCAGTAGCGAGATACAGGAAATAGCTGGAGGCTTCGGCAGCGTCAGACAAGGCTGTGTAACAAGCGGTTTGCACGAACACCTTGTGAGTGAAAGCCGGCGATTGAAATAGCCGCTCAGAGCGGCGCCTAGTGATGACGTCATGAGAGTTAAAGGGACAGTAGCTATATGCGGAAGAAATGGGCTGGAAGGGTACCGAAGGTACCAGAATCTTACAGTACCCCCCCTTAAGGCCGGCTCCGGAAGGCCTATAGCACTGGTCTCTCCGGGTATTTGGAGTGGAACCTTCGTGTAAGCCTGGGAGCGTGAACGTCAGAAGTATCCAACCAGGTGTCGTCTTGGGGTCCATAGTTTTTCCATCTTATGAGATATACTGGAGGTGGAGGTGAGATGGTAGGTCTTATTCCTTGGTTGGGAACATGTGGTTTCAGTAGCGACACGCGAAAGATGGGGTGTATTTTAAGATCTGCCGGTAAGGTGAGTTGAACTGCAGCTCTCCCAATGAGCTTCTCAATTGGGAAAGGTCCTAGAAACAAAGGCCCAAGCTTTTTGCTGGGGATATTTAACCTTAAGTTTTTCGTAGATAGCCAAACGAGATCCCCAATAGCATATTGAGGAGAAGGTCTTCTACGGAGGTCGTAGTACCTTTTTTGTTGGCTATGAGCATGTGAGATGGTGGTGTTAAGTAAACCCAGAGAGTCTTTTATTTGGGTAAGATAGTCAGAGGCTACTGGGTTACTTGATGGCAGGATGCGTGGTGGAAGAAGTGTGGGATGAAACCCATAGTTTAGGTAGAATGGACTTTGCTTAGTAGTACTGTGGGTTGCGTTATTGTAAGCAAATTCTGCCAGAGGGAGGAGGTCCACCCAATCATCCTGTAGGTATGAGGTGTAGCAACGCAAATATTGTTCAATGCACTGGTTGACTCTTTCAGTTTGTCCATTGGTCTGAGGGTGGTAGGGAGAAGTAAGTTTTCGCTCAATTCGTAGTATATGACATAGAGCTTGCCAAAACTTGGAGATGAACTGTGAACCTCGGTCAGATAAAAGAGTCTTTGGAATACCATGTAGCTTGAACACATGTTTCACTAATAATTCCGCTGTTTGCTTAGATGAAGGTAGTCTGCGAATAGAAATGAAATGTGCCATCTTTGTCGGATGGTCCACTGACACTAGAATGGTAGTAAATCCTTTGGAAGGTGGTAATTCTACTATAAAGTCTAAAGACACAACTTCCCATGGAACTTTGGGTATTGGTAGACTGCAAAGTAGACCAGATGGTTTTGTAGTGTCAATTTTGGACCTTGCACAGATGTCACATGAGGAAACAAATTTTTGTACAGACGTCTTCATATCAGGCCACCAAAATTGCCTGGTGAGCAAATTGAATGTCTTAGTCATACCCATATGTCCTGCCATAGGTACGTCATGTGATAATTCCAAGATCTTGGTACGCATACCAGGAGGTATGTAGAGTTTGTCGTTAAAGTAGAGGAAGCCTTCTGCATCAGCACTTAGTTGTGGTGGTGGTGAATCCAGTCCTATACTGTGCAGAATCTCTTCCTTCAAGGAACGAACAACACCAATAATACGGTCATGGGGTATTATAGGAAGTGAAGGGATTTCGGCGCAGTTATCTTCAGTTAGCCGTGATAGTGCATCCGCTTTTTGTTTTTGTCTGCAGGCGTGTAGGTCACTAGGAAGTTGAATCTTAGGAAGAATAATGACCAACGTACCTGCCGGTGGGAAAGAGTCTTGTTGGTCTGAAGGTATTGGAGATTCTTATGATCTGTATATATGAGTATTGGCAATCGAGTACCTTCAAGTAAATGTCGCCAATTTTCTAGTGCCAGTTTTATGGCAAGCAACTCTTTTTCACCCACTGGGTAATTCACCTCTGGGCTACTTAGTGATTTAGAGAAAAAGGCAACTGGGTGGAGTGGTGAAGTATTCGTTGGTCGTTGGGAAAGAACTGCTCCTACAGCCATATTTGACACATCTACCTCCAGGATGTATTGGAGGGATGGGTCTGGATGGCGTAGTATGGGAGCAGAAGTGAAGCTTGATTTTAACAAGCGGAAAGCTTTATTTGCTTCTTCAGACCATTTGAATGGTTTCTTTACACTTGTAAGTTGTGTGAGCGGTCTCACAATAGAAGAGAAGTTCTTGATGAACTTCCTATAGAAGTTTGAAAATCCAAGGAATCGTTGTAATGCCTTACGAGTTGTTGGTACAGGCCAATCCAGTATACACGATATCTTGCTCATATCCATCTTGATACCGTTCTTAGATATGATGTATCCTAGGAATAGTACTTCTTCCTTATGAAATAGGCATTTTTTCAATTTTACGTATAAATTGTGTGCGAGTAATCTGGATAGCACAAGTCTT
The DNA here is from genome assembly GCF_965119305.1 of Pelophylax lessonae. Taxonomy (NCBI): domain Eukaryota; kingdom Metazoa; phylum Chordata; class Amphibia; order Anura; family Ranidae; genus Pelophylax; species Pelophylax lessonae. The sequence continues at coordinate 640,263,077 of NC_138770.1, read as the reverse complement.
ACATGTCTTACATGTTCGGATAAGGACTGAGAATAAATGAGTATATCATCCAGATATACCACAACACAAACATCAAGTAAGTCTCTGAAGATGTCATTTATGAATCGCTGAAATGCTGCGGGAGCATTACACAACCCAAAAGGCATCACTAGATATTCGAATAATCCATATCTGGTTCTGAATGCCGTCTTCCACTCATCCCCATTACGCATTCGGATGAGGTTGTATGCCCCTTTTAGGTCCAATTTTGAAAAGTAGGTAGCTCCGCGCACTTGTTCAATGAGTTCGGGAATGAGAGGTAAAGGATAGCGATCCTTTATCATAATGGTATTTAATTGCCTATAGTCAACAATAGGCCTGAGACTTAAATCCTTATTGCGGACAAAGAAAAGTCCTGCAGCTGTGGAAGAAGTAGAGGGTCTAATAAACCCTTTCGCTAAATTCTCATCCAAGTATTCCTTGAGATGAGAAAGTTCATCCTGAGAAAGAGGATAAACATGACCGAAAGGTAGTTTACTATTAGGGAGTAGATCAATAGAACAATCGTAGTCCCTATGGGGAGGCAATGCTTGAGCATTTTTCTCAAGGAAGACTTCAGATAGATCCTGATAGCATGATGGTGGTGTAATTTCATCCGACACCATGGACAGGATTTTTTTTTGAGATTGGAGGTTACACGTGGTCTCGCAGTAGTGAGAGGGGAAGGTTAGAGTCCGTGTTTTCCAATCAATGATTGGTTGATGTATGTGTAACCAAGGAAGTCCCAAAATAATGGGAAAATGTGGTGAAGGTAATACATCAAATGTGGTGGTCTCAGCATGAGACTCGTTAGCAGTAGCAAGGAGTGCTTGTGTCTGATTGGTAATTGGACCAGAAGATAACGGAATACCGTTAATTAAACTAACAGAGACAGGTTTAGATTTTGAAATAATAGGTATTTTATTTAAAGTAACAAAACTAGTGTCAATGTAGTTCCCACAAGATCCTGTGTCGATCATAGCCTTGGTGGTGATCCTATTGTGGTCCCACTGTAAGGTCAAATGAATAAAAAGATAGGGATTAGAAAAAGAAGTCGTTAATCCTCCCAGCAAGACATGTGAACACTCACCCTCTTTTTTGCGGACAAGGGGACAGACGCTTATCAAATGATCCGGGGAGGCGCAGTACATGCAGAGATTTTCAGATCTTCTCCTGGCTCGTTCAGTAGACGATAATGGTGGGCGTATGGTTCCTACCTCCATAGGAGTAGGGTCAACGGGCGAAACCCGAGAAGGATTGGATAATGGTACTCCCATTTTCTCAGCCTTTCTTTCTCGCAGTCGCCTGTCAATATTGATGCTGAGTTGTATTAAGGCATCCAAAGTGCCAGGTAAATCCGCTCGGGCGAGCTCGTCTTTAACGGCTTCTGATAACCCGAGTCTGAACTGGGTTCGCAAAGATGCATCATTCCACCCTGAATCAAGGGTCCATCTTTTGAACTCTGCTACGAAGTCTTCAACAGGTCTCCTTCCTTGTTTTAAAGCCCTCAATTGGCTATCAGCAGTACTCTGCCTATTTGGGTCTTCATATAAGCTAGCGAGTTCTGCTAAGAATAAAGGATAGGAGTTAAGAAGAGGGTCATTTTTCTCAAATAGAGAGTCTGCCCAAGCCCTTGGATCACCCGACAAGTATGAGATAGTGGTGCAGACTTTAATTTGGTCTGTAGTGTAAGTACGAGGTTTTAAATTAAAAAGCAATTGACATGCGTTTCTAAATTCACAACATTTTTTCCGATCACCTGTAAACACTAGAGGAGGGTTTATTTTGGGCTCACGAGGTTGAGCAGCAGTGAGCTGTGAAACACGGGCTATCTGCTGTCTCAAAGTCTGATTTTCATTTTTCACTTCGGCAAGGGAAAGGATTAATGCATCTACTTTTTGTGTTAGTTGTAACACATGAGTGGCTAATTCTGCTGAATCAATTTTTTTTTTCCTGGTTCGTGCAATCTGTAACGCTCCGGCGTTTGTTTAGTGAACTGGATTTGCAGCTGCAGAATTTCCACTCAGTAGTCGTGTAGAGATGTGTTGAATTACCATATCCAACTCTCCAGACTCATCATTGTGGCCCAGCCTGCCTCACCATGCAAATATACAGACACTCAGATAAGATGTTCCTGGAGTGATAGGTTGTATACGATAGTATAGAGGTGATGTGCTGAAAGGACAGGCATGAGTAGTGATAGCAATGATAGGCACTCAATAGTAATGTTCTGGAGTGTTAGCAGATGGCGATAGATAGTATGCAGATAGGTTAGCAATCATGTACAATAACAGGTGGTAGGGGACAGCAGATGAAGTGTACAGGAATTGCTAACTCAGTGCAAGGATATAGATGGTAGTAGACTCAAGAGCTAGCAACCTATGTGACAGTGCAGATGATAGAAATAGTAACGCATAGATAGCAACAGTCTTTAGTATGCAAGAGTAGATAGTGTAAGTTGATAGGAAGGAATCCCCTGTGGGGTACTTATCACTAGTTGGTTTAGAGAGATGAGGGGTCCGGTAATGAGATAAGGATCAGGTAGCGAGATACAGGATCAGTAGCGAGATACAGGATCAGTAGCGAGATACAGGAAATAGCTGGAGGCTTCGGCAGAGTCAGACAAGGCTGTGTAACAAGCGGTTTGCACGAACACCTTGTGAGTGAAAGCCGGCGATTGAAATAGCCGCTCAGAGCGGCGCCTAGTGATGACGTCATGAGAGTTAAAGGGACAGTAGCTATATGCGGAAGAAATGGGCTGGAAGGGTACCGAAGGTACCAGAATCTTACAGTCATCAGCGTATAACGCCACACTCTCTTTGATGGAGCCTACTCTAACCGCCTCGAAGCCTTGTGAGGAGCATAATGCAATGGCAACAGGTTCAATGGTAAGTGCAAAAAGGAAGGGTGACAGGGGGAAACCCTGACGGGTCCCCCTACCCACCCTAAAATACACTGAGGTCAACAGACCCAAGCGAATGGCCGTACGGGGAGAGGAATATAACAGTTTCACCCAAGTCCGGAAATTGGGGCCAAAACCCATTAGCGATAGAACAGTGTGCATGTAAGCCCAGTCGACAGAGTCGAAGGCCTTTTCTATATCAATAGAGACCACGACACGTTGTGAAGAGGCAGCAATCGGGAGTTGGAGATGCGTGAACAGATGCCGGATGTTAGTATCCACCGATTTCCCCGGCATAAAACCCGTCTGGTCGGGGTCGACCAGAGTGTGTATGACCTTTGCCAGACGATTCGCCAGAACCTTGGTCAGAACCTTCAGGTCAGCATTCAGGAGGGCTATGGGCCTGTATGAGGAGCAGTCCTCAGGGTCTTTACCTGGTTTCGCCAGCAATACCATATAGGCATCCATCATGGATGGCGGGAGAGCCCCCCCATCCAGGCAGTGTTGAAACAGGGCACTTAGGCGCGGGGCCAATTGCTCCGAGAACTCCTTATAGAAATCCGCAGGAAACCCATCAGGGCCCGGAACCTTCTGCGGTGGGAAGGAGGCAATGGCCCCTTCCACTTCTAGGGGAGTGATCGGAGCGTCTAGCGAGGCCCTATCTTCATCAGTCAGGGTAGGGAGGGTAAGGTCACGGAGGGTACACTCCATAGCAGCACTGTAATATGCATGGACAGGGGCATACAAGGACTCAAAGTAATTCCTGAACTCCTCCAAAATATCCCTCGGATCAGTGAGCACGTCCCCCCTAGAACTCTTAATACGCGGGATGTTAATAGGGGCCCTCTGATCCTCCACCAACATAGCCAAGAATTTGCCATTCTTATCCCCTTGTGCAAATGCAGAAGCCCTGTAATGGGAAGCCTCAGTATGAGCAAGGTCAGAAAGGTGGAGTGAGAGGAGACGTCTCGCCTCCAACAAGGAGGTGTAAGTGGACTCCGATGGCGAAGCGGCATGTTCCTGCGCCCTCTCCCTCTCCACCTCCTGTAAGGACCAAAGCTCCCCATTGTGATCCCCTCTGGCTGATTTGATAGCCGAGATGCACTCCCCCCTGGCCACCGCCTTGAAGGCCTCCCAAACCACCGTAGGCTCAGCAGAGTCCGCATTGCTCGTTCAGTACGTCTGGACCTCCTGTACCAGGTGAGAGGCGACCTGCTCATGCTGAAGCCAGCCCGAAGACAGCCTCCAGCCCCGCTCTCCAGCCCCCAAACGGAGGTGCACTGTCAAGAGAAGCGGGTTTTGATCAGACACCCCCCCTGCCAGGTAATCAGCCGCGGTTAAGAGGGACTGAACACGAGAACTACCAAAGGCCAGGTCTATCCTGGCCGCCGAATGGTGTGCGGTGGACAGGTGGGAGTACTCCTTCCTATCAGGATGCTTCCAACGCCATAGCTCAACAAGGCCCAGAGCAGCCGCCCAGGCAACAAGATCCACTGAGGCCTGTCGGGTGGGGTTGGAAGTATCCAACGCACCATCCAATATTGCATTAAAATCACCCATCAACAACATAGGCAGGGAAGCATAAGCAGCGAGTTTAGCAGGCAGGTCATATAGCACTTGAACATTAAAAGGAGGAGGAACATATGCAGCAACCAAAATAAATTTGAATGAGTACAACTCCAGCACCACCGCCACATATCGTCCCCCCGGGTCCGGGACCACCTGGTGGATGGAACATGGAATGGATTTACTAATAAGTACCGACACCCCTCTAGCATAAATGGAGTACGTGGCATGAAACGCCTTTTGAATCCACGGTTTCTTCAAGGCTAGCACTAGGTTACCATCCAGGTGAGTCTCTTGCAGGAGGAGGACATGCGGCTTCGCCTGTTTTAAACATTGGAAGACACTGGCCCGCTTATATTTATTATTCAGACCCCTCACATTCCATTAAGAGGAAACGTACGGCATCAGCCATGGGCGTCAATAAAAAATGTCTGTAGGGATCCTGAAAAAGAAAGGTGCCACCCGAAACAAAAATAGAGGTGTGAACTGAGAGCAAATAGCAGCAAAAGGATCCAAGATGTCTGAGACTGAAATAGTAGAGGGTTGAGTTGCAAACAAACCATCCCCAATGCCCTTATACCAGCAACCGAAAAACCAAAAAAAACAGTAACTGTCCAGCCGGTATGAGGCTTAAGCCCATAACTCCCCAACATCTGGAACTGTGGACGAGTGTCAAATGCAATCAAAGTTCGGCAGTCTCTCAGTTGGTGACAAAAAAATAAAGACTCCAGAGGAGCCCCCGGAACCAACAGGGCAGCCGAGGGGCATAACATGAAGCCAAATGGGGACTGTTATCTCATCAGGGAAAAGGCACAGGCCCACCGTGCAGCCAACAGGGAACCATAAGCACGATCCAGCAAAGGAGATTCAAAGCGGCACCTCAACGCAGACCATCCAACCAGTCAGAAACCTCCTGTGGCGATTCATAGAATTTAACTGCGCCATTGTACTGGATCCTGAGCCGGCTCGGGTACAACATACTGTATTTGATCTCTTTATCCCGGAGTCGTTTGCGGACCCCGGTGAATGAACGACGCTTCCTTTGGGTCTCAGCAGAGAAGTCAGGGAAGAGCATAATCCGGGTATTCTCAAAGTGCAGATCCTGGTGTTTCCTGGCCTCCGACAACAGCATGTCCCAGTCCCTATAATTCAGGAACTTGACCAGGAAAGGCCACGGTGGGGTACCCGGTGGCCGAGCCCCCATCGGGACACGGTGGGCACGCTCCACTACATATGTAGGAGGGAGATCAGTGAGCGACAGGAGTTGTTTAAAAAACTGCTCAGCAAAAATGGCCGGTTTTGTCCCCTCTGCCCCCTCAGGGAGTCCCACCACCCGGACATTATTGCGGCGTTGGCGGTCCTCCGCATCATCAGCTCTGTGTTGCAGGGATTTGACCAGATGCTGTAGGTCCGCCAGCTGTGAGGCATGATCGTGGGTACTATCCTCTACCTCAGAGATGCGTTCCTCTGCAGTAGTTATGCGGCCTCGCATCTTGTCCAGGTCATGCCTGATCAGCGTGCACTCGGAGGCAAGGTGGTCGATCTTGACCATCAGCGCCGCCTTGCTACTGTCAATGGCCACTAGGATGGGAGCCGTAATGGCGCGCTGGTCCCGCTCCTGCAGCACTGTAGGAGGCAAGGAGACCGGTACCTGTAAGTCCGGAGGAGAAGCAGCTCCCTGCTGTGCCGCATCCATTTTCGCGCCCGCTCCTGAAGCACGCCGAGGGACGGTTGACGATTCCAAGATGGCGGAGGCGGAGCTTTGTCCCAGGCCGCGAGTGGAGCGGGTCTGTCTCTGGCCCGACTGCTTCCCGCGCTGCGGTTTAGAAGCCAATGTGGGCACCCCCGAGGTGCACAAGGACTCCCCTTCTACAGGTGACCCGCAGGCAGACAGAAGAATAGCCCCAAACAGGGTAAGTATCAGGATACTGCGGGAGCTCCTCTGAAACACGACCTGCCTCGATCACATCCGGCCACGCCCCTCATAGTGTGGTATAGTTAGAGTTAGTAGGCAATCAGGAGGCAATTTTGCCACCTCCTTTAACATCTGCTTTTTTTTTTTTCAATCAAGCATTTGGTTCACAGATTGCAGTGCTCGTCCACTGAACTCAAAGGGTGTCATCTGTCAAATTCTGCAGCTGACATAAAAATGTCATGACCGGGAAGCCAAGCATCACAGCCACTGCATATGCATGGCCCTGTCACTCTAAAATGCTAGCATTTGGATGGGAGACTGGGGGCAGTAAAACTGTGGTTCCATTCATTGTGAATATCATCTCAAAGTACCTTAGAAATGCATGTGCATTGCAACACAAAGCAGCACAAGTCATGGTGTCCTGTGAGTTGCATTGCAGAAAAAAATGGATTTTTAATACAACTTACCTGTAAAATTTATTTCTTGAAGTACATCATGGGACACAGAGCCATAATCATAAGATCCGGGTTATATAGGCCACCTATAGGTGAAGGACACTGGCAACCAATCAGAATTGATGACCCCCCTATATAACCCCTCTCACACAGGAAGTACCTCAGTTTTGTAGCAAGCAATAAAAGACCCCATAAAAGAGGGGAGGGACCTTTGTATCCCGTGATGTACTTCAAGAAATGGATTTTACAGGTAAGTTGTATTAAAAATAAATTTTTCTTTTCATACATCACGGGACAAAGAGCCATAATCATAACATATGGGACGTCCCAAAGCAATTCATCTGAGGGGAGGGGGACACCAAAACAATACCGCCATCTGACCCTTAACAGAAGGATTACACCGCTGCCTGCAGTACACTGCGGCCAAAAGCAGACTCCTCCTGGGTCCCAACATCCACTCTATAGAAACGATTGAACGTATGCACCGACGACCAAGTCGCGGCCTTGCAATTCGCGGCCTTGCAAGTCGCGGCCTTGCAAGTCGGAGCCATAGATGCTTGATGGCGATGTGCCCAAGAGGCACCTACTCCTCTGGTAGAATACGCCTTTACAGGAAAAGGTGGAACCTTTCCTACCAAACCATACGCCTGGGTAATAACCTGGTGAATCCAACAGGAAATCATAGATTTAGATGCTGTCAACCCCTTCTTGGGGCCTTCTGGCAGCACAAACAAGCTCTCCGTTTTACGAATTTGAGCTGTTTCCTGTAAATATAATTTAAGTGCATGCATTACGTCAAGGGAATGCAATCTGGAAAAAATGAAGGTAGTATAATGTCCTTATTCAAATGAAAGGCGTACACTACCTTGGGCAAAAAATCTGGGTGAGGACGTAAAATCACCCTATCTTGATAAAATATCAAGAATGGCTCTTTACAAGAAAGAGCTGCTAGTTCCGATACTCTTCTATACGAAGTTCAAAAAGACCAGTTTCTTGGTCAAAAGAAAGGCTGTTTTTGCAAAACTGCCAACACCAAATTAAAGTCCCAAGGACACAATGGTGGCTTCACGGGAGGAAGCAAACGTAATATTCCCTGGCCGAAGGTTTGCACCAACGAATGGGAAGCAATCGGTTCCTGGAAAAAAAACGATAAAGCGGAAATCTGCCCTTTAATTGTGCTCAGGGCTAATTTCATATCTAACCCTGCTTGCAGGAAGGATAGAATTCTCCCGATGACATATGTGCGGGGATGCCATTTCCTGGCTTCACACCAGGCAAAGTAGGACTTCCAGACCCTGCAATAAATATTTCTAGAGACTGGCTTCCTGGCATTTATCAGTTTATGAACTGCTGGGCCAGACACACCCTGCTCTTTCAAGATTAAGGCTTCAATAGCCAAGCCATCAAATTTAGCGACTGTACAGCAGGGTGGAATATCGGGCCTTGAGAGAGCGAGTCCAGATCCAGTGGAAGGACACAGGGCCTCGTCACTGCCAACTTCTGGATTTGTGTATACCAAATCCTCCTCGGCCAAGCTGGGGCTATCAGAATTACTGGTTTCCCCTCCAGCTGGATCCTGCACAACAGACGCGATATCAGCTGTACCGGAGGAAAGGCATAGATCAGGGAATACTCCTCCCAAGGAGTCACCAAAGCATCCACTCCGACTGCGAGTGGATCCCTGGTCCTGGACACAAATCTCTCCAATTTGTTGTTGAACCTGGATGCCAAGAGATCTACGTCTGGAACCCCCCAGCGTAGGCAAATCAATAGAAAAATCTCGGGATGTAAGGACCATTCCCCCGGAGACATCTGTTGATGGCTCAAGTAATCTGCCTGCCAGTTCTCTATTCCTGGAATGAATACTGCTGTCAGGCATGGCACAAACTTCTCTGCCCAGGACAGGATGATATCCACCTCTTTCTGGGCTGAAAGACTGCTTGTGCCTCCTTGATGGTTGACATAAGCCACGGCCGTGGCATTGTCGGATTGTACCCTGACAGGGTGACCCTGAAGTCTGGGCGTCCAGAACTTCAGCGTCCGACTGACTGCATGAATTTCCAAAATGTTGATGGGGAGACGACTCTCTACCCAAGACCACTTGCCCTGGACAGAGGCTTCCTCTAGGACCTCTCCCCAGTCGGAGAGACTGGCGTCCATAGTCACCACCTTCCAGGTTACTGGAAGAAAGGATTTCCCCTTCTCCAGATTTCTGGTCAACAACCACTAATTCAGACTCTCTCGTACTCTTGGTAGCTAAGATATGAACCAGTCCAAAGACTGAATTTTTCCATTCCATGCAGACAGGATGTTGTTCTGCAAGGGTCTGGTGTGGAATTGAGCATAGGGATTTGCTTTGAAAGTGGACACCATCTTCCACAGTAACGTCATGCTATAGATGGCTATCTCAGTCTCACTAAAGACCGAACCTGATTCTTCAGGTCTGAGACCCTTCTTGCTGGCAAGAATATCTTTGCCTGCACCGTGTCGACAAGAAGCCCCAGGTATTCCAGACGCTGGACTGGCTGTAATGCTGACTTTGCTAAGTTCAGTATCCAACCCAGACGTTTAAGAAAATGTACAGTCTAAAGGATGTTTTGGCTTAGAGCTGACACCGATCGATCTATTAGCAACAGATCGTCCAGATATTCTACAATTGATATCCCTCGGGACCTTAGAACAGCCAATACTGGAGCCAGGATCTTTGTGAACACTCTTGGTGCTGTGGCCAACCCGAAGGGCAGGGCCACAAACTGAAAATGATGGTTTCCAATTGCAAAATGCAGGAACCTTTGATGGGTCTGAAATATAGGCACATGAAGATTTGCATCCTTGATGTCTATGGATGCTAGGAATTCCTCTCCCTGCAGGGAGGTTATGACTGAAAGACTTGATTCCATGCGGAACAAATGAACGTTCAGAAACTGATTCGGTGCCTTGAGATCCAAAATAGGTCTCACATCCCTGTTTGGTTTGGGGACCATGAATAGGTTTGGGTAAAACCCCCGAAACCTTTCGTTCTCTGGAACCTCGGTTATCATCCTTGTGCCTCCTCACCTTTTAGACACTGGCGAAAAAACTGAGGTACTTCCTGTGTGGGAGGGATTATATAGGGGGTCATCAATTCTGATTGGTTGCCAGTGTCCTTCACCTATAGGCCTATATAACCCATATGTTATGATTATGACTCTGTGTCCCCTGATGTATGAAAAGAAATGAAGCCTGCCCCATTTTCATATACAGTGGTGATCGAAAGTTTGGGCACCCAGGTAAAAATTTGTATTAATGTGCATAAAGAAGCCAAGGAAAGATGGAAAAATCTCCAAAGGGCATTCTTCCTTACAAAAGTCTTCCAGTTCTTTGAGATTTCGGGGCTGTCTGTCACGCACTGCTCTTTTAAGGTCTATCCATAGATTTTCAATTATGTTGAGGTCAGGAGATTGTGAAGGCCATGGCAAAACCTTCCGTTTATGCCTCTTGATGTAATCCCCCATGGATTTCGAGGTGTGTTTAGGATCATTATCCATTTGTAGAAGCCATCCTTTAACTTCAGCTTTTTCACAGATGGCATCAAGTTACCATCCAAAATCTGATGCAATTTTATTGAATCCATTTTTCCTTCTACTCGTGAGATGTTCCCTGTGCCACTGGCTACAATACAACCCCAAAGCATGATTGATCCACCCCCATGCTTAACAGTTGGTCAGAGGTTCTTTTCATTAAATTCTGTGCCCCTTCTTCTCCAAACGTACCTTTGCTCATTCCGGCCAAAAAGTTAAATTTTAACCTCATCGGTCCACAGAACTTGTTTCCAAAATGCATCAGGCTTGTCTATATGTTCATTTGCAAAGTTCAAATGCTGATTTTTGTGGTGAGGACGTAGAAGAGGTTTTCTTCTGATGACTCTTCCATGAAGACCATATTTGTACAAGTATCTCTTTATAGTGGAATAGTGTGCCACAACTCCAGTGTCTGACAGATCTTTCTGGAGGGATCGTGCAGTCAAACGTGGGTTTTGAATTGTTTTTCTCACAATCATGTGAGCTGTTCTGTCTGATATTTTTCTTGCTCTTCCAGATCTTGCTTTAACTTCCATTGTTCCTGATGACTGCCATTTCTTAATTACATTCCGAACAGAGGATATTGACATCTGAAAACGCTTTGCTATCTTCTTATAGCCTTCTCCAGCTTTGTGAGCGTCAACTATTTTAAGTTTAGGTATTCTAGACAACTGATTAGAAGATCCCATGGTGCTGATTGTTGGGGCAAGGTCAGATGAGTCTGGGCATTTAAAACCTTTGATATTGACATCACCTGGTCTTCCCAGACCATGATTGAGAACAATCCATGACACTGGCAGCTCTCAGCCTTGCAAAGGGGGCAGTGCATGCTATAAATTCTGCAGGGTGCCCAAACTTTTGCAGACACCATTATTTTGTTTTCTGTTATTTTGAAAGTGTCAATGATGGAAATAAAATCTAACTTTTGTTGACATATTATAAGAATGTTTAATCTGTAATTTGATGCCTTTTGGAGATTTTTCCATCTTTCCTTGGCTTCTTTATGCACATGAATACAAATTTTTACCTGTATGCTGTGGTGGATTCTCAATCATTCATGTTGACATCATTGTCATCACTGTGGTATGAGTGAACCTGGTTGAGCTTTATGAAGTTCACTGTGAACTGTGTTTGTGGAAATAGGGTCTTCAAGGTGAATACTGAGCTCATGTATGCAGTCATACCATGTAGACCAGGGTTTTTCAACCAGAGCTCCATGGAACCCGAGAGTTCCTCTAGAGCTTGTTAGGGGTTCCCTGAGCAATTAGCGATTTCTGCCTCTCAGATAAGTAATAATTTACCCCAATGATCCTTTTAGCTATGTGTAGGAGGGGGGGGACTTTTCAATGACCACAAATGTAGGACGCATTCTTTCCACTCACCATCACACTAATGTACTGTGAGCTGTAAATATATACAATATTAGCAGGAGTTCCCTGAAGCCAAAAGGTTATTTTAAAGGGTCCTCAATGTTAAAAAGGAAGTCTGTTGTAGACTGTTGGTCTTGAAACACCAAATTATTTGGCTGTAATGGTTACATCGCTTTTGCACCATGCTACACCCTTATTTAGGGTGAAATGTAATATGGCACACATGTCTATTTTTTGCAACCAGCAATTGGTAAGTTTTACATGACAAGTCTGATGTAGACTGTTTGTCTTGAAATACCAAACAATTTGACTGTAATGGTTAAAGGCCATTTCACCTTTTGCACCATGTGACACCCTTATTTAGAGTAAAATGTAATATGGTAGACATGTTACATATTTATTTTTCGAAACCAGCAACTGGCAAGTTCTACATGGCAAGTCTGCTGTTTCTGGTACTTTTATTTATTATCATATTGTAAATAGCCTGAATATTATATGTTTTCAAAAGACTTCAGTAGCAGGATATCAAACTACAAACACACACACCCATCCAACTGAATGACTATGAGACTCGAGTCATCTGTCTAGTAAAGAGTCCATCTGGATTACTCAGTAAGAAAGAAGTTGCCGAAAAGCAGGCAGTCTTGGATGAAACTTGTTTTTCATTTTGATTTGTAAAAATAAAGATTTTATACAAGTAATGAAAAAAAAAATCACCACTATATAAAGTTGGAACCTTAAAAATAAAAGCATAGTATTCCCCCCCCCCCCACCCCACCCCACAGTTCTATGTCTTTAAACAGCTGCCATTTTATCCACAGGTCCCATAGTGACAAAGTGAACACAGCTAGCTCTCCCACATAATGGAAACATTTGGCAGATCCTATTTTATTTACATGTCTTACATGCGTCTCCACATTCCATTATTGCACTTAGCTGCTCTCACCCTAATAAAATGAAATTCCTCCACAAGTGGTATTTGTTACCCTGATCTAATTTAATCAATTGATTGATATGTTCTCTTGTCTAAAGCAAATATACTCTGGTAACCCGAGAAGGTGTCACCTCATCAACATAACGATGATAGCAGATAAATTACATTACAGTCATTTTCAGCCATGGCGGAGCTGTGCACTAATGGCACTTTTCTCTGTTTGTTTTAGAGTAGGTCACATCTAATCTATCCCCAGTCAAGCTAAAGCTTTATACAAATACATAATGCATTAGGACAAGTAGAAGATAGCATCACCCCGAGCAGAGGCACTGGCTGCAGGTGAGATCTGGCTCTGCTTCATATCTTTATTAATCAGCTCTTATGGGCCACTGTACGCTCTAAATTATATGTTTCAATGGAAATAAAAGTCTTGCAGATAAATTGCTTTGATACAGCAAGTAGCTCAAGTGTACTAGCAGACTTTCCTTCCTTACAACTTGACAGATCTGTATTTACCACAATGGCGCTTGTGTGCCTAAGGCAGCTGGGTAGGATGGCGGGGGGGGGGGGGGGGGGGCACACAAGCTGTGAATATTTTTTTTTTCTTTTTTTTTCTTTTTTTTGACAATTATAAACTCATTATTATACAGGATTTATACAGTGCCAACAGTTGGGGCACCCTCTTTACAAAATTAAGTCAGCCAGTACAGTTGCAATACTGGAGGAATCAAAGGGCTCAGTTTGTTAGAGCTTACAATCTAAGGGGGGGGTCAAGTTGTTGTTAGTATTTCGAATTTTATTTGTTGGGCAATCGAAAGCCACTGTACAGATTGGCAGAGAGGGATATTAGACACTAACCAGCTGGTAAAGTGGATGAGTCTGGTAGCAGCATTCGTGATGGACTGAAGGGGGATAGACTATGTAAAAGTAAGCCAATGAGGAAGGAGTTGATGTAGTTGAGATGAGCGATAACCAGGGATTGAATTAAAAGCTTTGTTGGGTCGTTGGATAAGAAGGGGCATATTTTGGAGATGCTGTGGAGTTTTAGGTGGCATGATTTGGACAGGGATTGGCTATGGGTCATAAAGGAGAGTACAGAGTCCATGGTTACAGCTAGCATCCTAGCATGAAGCGACAGACTGATTGTTTTCCTATCAAGAGAAGTCAGGGGAAGGGGAATGTGGGGGTAAAAACATCAAGACCTCAGTTTTGGATAGACTGAGTTTGAGGAAGTGGTCTGACATCCATATTGATATGTCTGTTAGTAAATTAGTGATGTGTAAGGAAAGTTATAGAGTGAGCAAGGAAAGTTATAGAGTGAGCTGAGGGGTAGAAAGACAGATTTGAGTGTCATCAGCATGGAAATAGTATTGGATCAGCTGACCCATCAAAATACTAATGGTTAGACTCTGTCTGTGCCACATCCCTCATGAACTATACAAAATTGTTTCCCTTGAATATTGGGACTTTTTAGGCACTTTTATGTTTGATCATACAAATTAATAAATATTTATAAAAAATTATATATTTTATTAATACATGTTAAAAAATTGGTTATTACATATACAAAAAATACATGACAATGTTCACATGACATAATGTATACATATTACGATGGACTGTGAGTACACCAACTGTGAAGGAGTGATGATGAAGTTGTAACTTCCTCCACCCGACGCGTTTCAGAGAGAAAAAACTCTCCATCAGGGGTATGGGAGGTGTCACTTAAAGTCAATCACATAGCATTGCACGTAGACATTACATGTAATCTCTAAAAAAAATAAAAATCTGAAGCTTCTGCTTGTCCACCCAATTTTTGACACCCAGTATGTGGCTTGTTCATAGGAAAACAATGATGGGGAGTTGTAATTTTAGAATTTTAGAATTTTTGTGGTAAAACAGCCACAAGTGTGGAAAACCTGAAAGACTCCGTCCCTGAAACTCCAAGACTATAATCAATGAGCTCAAGTTGGATTCAAGTATTGAATTCGCTGAAAATTAGTTGATATCAGGATGATGTGTAGTAAGGTGTCATCAGTTGGAAGCACACAGCTGGATCAGCTGACCCAGGGAGAAAATGTTCTTTGAGAATAAGGACAGAACCTTGGGAGACCCATACAGAAAAAGGAAGAGGAGAGAAGGAGGTAAAGTTGTGACTGTGAAGGTGTGGTGGGATAGGTAAAATGAGAACCAATGAAAAGTACAGTCACAAATTACTGCTATTGCTCAAGAAACATGACAGTATCCATCCTTCTTCCTTTGTTAGTCTATACCCATGTGCACAACCTGCAGATCTTTGGTACTTGGGCCCCAGCGACTAGTAATCATAGATTTCTTTGCCTAGGTGCTCACACAGAGACAGTGAATAAAAGTGATAAAAGTATTAATTAAACTGGTTTCTACTAGACAAATTAAATGTTTTTTTCCATGACAAGTTCTTACTTTTTCTTTGCTATCAATTCTCTATTCTTTTACTTCTCTGACCTTTTATGTTGCACCTTCCAGAGTGGAATATTAACCACTTGCCGACCAGTCACTGGGACTGTACTGCGGCAAAGTGGCTCGATTCCATCCAGCGATGTAGACCTAGTAGGCGGCGCTCGCGCGCCGCCGGAGGCGCGCTCCCGCTTTTTTCAGTCACAGCGGGAGTCGGGCCAGGGGAGGAGCAGCGGCGATGCTGCTCTTCCCCGATCGTCGGGGAATCGAATTTGGAGATCCGCCCGCTTGTGTAAACAGAGCGGGCGGATCTCCTAAGTGACAAACAGTGACAGATTGCAGTGTTCAGCATAGCTGAACATGCGATCTGTCCTTGTGTCACTCAGTCACCTCCCCCCACACACGTTAGTAAGCACCAGGCATACATTAACCCCTCCCTCTCCAATAAAATTAACCCCTTCCCTGCCAGTATCATTTTTACAGTAACAGTGCATATTTATAGCACTGATTACTGTAGAAATGTCACTGGTACCCCTAAAAGTGTCAAAAATGTCAGTCAAGGGTCCGATCTGTCCGCCGCAATGTCGCAGTCCCGCAAAAAAAATCGCAGATCGCCGCCATTACTCGTTAAAAAAAAAAACACCAAAAATGACAGAAATCTTTCCCTTAGTTAGTAAACGCGATAACTTTTGCGCAAACCAATCAAAATACGCTTATTGTGATTTTTTTTACCAAACATAGGTAGCAGAAAACAAATTGGCCAAAAATTTAAAAAAATTTTGATTTTTACATTGTTTTGGGGGGGGGGGGGGGAATTTCATATAAAAAAATGTAAAAAATATTGTTATTTTTTCAAAATAAACGCTCTTTTTTTGTTTATAGCGCAAAAAGTAAAAATCGCACAGGTGATCAAATACCACCAAAAGAAAGCTCTGTTTGTGGGAAAAAAAGGACGTAAATTTAGTTTGGGTACGGCGTCGCACGACCGCGGAATTGTCAGTTAAAGTCGCACAGCGCCGAATTGCAAAAAGTGGCCTGGACGTAAGACAGCAAAATCCTCCGGTGGTAAAGTGGTTAAATTAAAATACCCCTGTAAAAAAATGTTTTTTTTGGAAAACTTAAAAACAATAAAGCCAAAAGTCTAACCTAAGGTGGCATATAAGATTTTGGAGACGTGCAGGCAGAATCGGAATGCCCTCAGGCAAGTTGTCTACAATCTGCTCATAAAAGTGTGTGCTCATCTCTGTTGAGCACACCCATTTTTATATGTATGGACAGGTGTGTAAAAAGACACAGGCAGTTAGCTTTGGCATTGGCTAATCTGGAGGGAAAGGGAATGACTGTACAAGGTACAGGTTCATACTTGTCTGACCAATTGTGTCCCCTGCAGAAGGCCTGAGTTTCAACAGTCACTATAAACAAAAGATAGTTATCCAATCCAAGAAAAAAAATTGTTCTAGGAGATATTTATCCAGAAAAAAAAAAGAAAAAACACCAGCAACAGCCAAATTCATGAAATACCTGAATACATGATTCTGGCCTCATCCCCGTCAATCTTTTAGTCTATCTGGCTACATTTTGGGGTTGAAGAGTATAGGGCCAGAGATGGGTGTGAGTCTTGAGTGAAACCTTGCTCTTCCTAGCTTTCACATGTCAGAAAACTCCCTCTTTTTCATAGTCCTAATAAGCATGTAAAGCAAATTTTTTTTTTTTTTAAAGTGAAGAATGGTAAAGACCTATTTTGGGTTTGTTTTTTCTTGTTAGGGAGATTTCTCTTCTATTAATGTCCCAGAGACACAAGAGAAAGTAAGAAGAGATCTCTCCAAAGCAGCCAATATCCACACTCAGTTGTCAGAAGAACAAGTTTACTCATCGGAAGAACCCCCCTCAGCTCCTGGTCCTGTAAAAAAATGGGATTTCCCATCACTTTCTGTACTTCAGACAATGGTGACCAGAATCAGGGACGATGAATCTCCCCAGCAAAGGACATTAGCTGAAATAAATAAGACCAGTCCACGTTTTATCCAAAACTAAGAAAACACTAATAACCCAAAAGAGGAGACAAGCATGGGTCAACTTTGGTCAATAATACCAAAAATGCCAAAGCCTTTTTTTTTTTTGACATGCTCTTAAGTAGACTATCGTAAGGGAAGGCTATGCTTAATTACAAAAAAATCCAAGATTAGTGCCTTTCTATTACACTCGTATTATGCGAATTAGTAACAGAGAGAAGGAGAATTAGCCAGGCACAGCCACGGCTCTCCAAGGTTGTTTGTTCCAGAATTAAAAATGTTATTTTTTAGCCCAAATCTGTAGTACATTTGAAAGCATTGTAGGAGAAATTCGACATGTTCAATTAGCACAACAGTTGTGTATAAAAGAAAAAACATCAACCGTTGGAGTGAAGCCAGGTATTTCTGAAGGAGAAAAAAACAAGCAAACATTCATGCTTCAGGTTAGATTTGGTCGATAATGTATGTTTGAAGGAAGTATGCTCATAAAGGATTTTCCACACTTATAAGAGTACAAAACAAAGACATTCAAGCCTAAAGCAGTGTAACTTCAGCCGCTTGAGGAAATTCAAAACCAAGACACTGGTGAGGCAAGCTGTCCGGTCATGTTTAGAGTTTGCTGAAAGGATAATGAGATGTTCGAGGGGTAGGCTATTTAAATTGAATTTGGTATTATATAAATCTTTTTCCTTTGCACCTTTAGGCTCCTTCCTGTCTCTGAGTCATGTATTCGATGTCTGAAATTTGAGAATGTCCCTATGATAGACAACTTCTGGAAATGAAACCGGATCTATTGCGTTGGGTCGTGTGAATGGGCCTCTCAATCTCAGTTACTTATCTTTAGTGTGCATTTATGTGGGAATAAAAATCCATAATTCAGAGGAGGGCTGGGGTTTTATTATGCTGCAATAATGCATTCTGGCTTCGGGTATGCAGGGGTGAAGGCACCTGATATTTGATATATTTTTCTATGGTCATGTGCAATCTACAGTTCTACATCAAGAGGAAAATTATTTTTAGCAGCAGCAGATAAAGAAAAATAGACTGGTAAAAAAGTGTGTGTAAATATTACCATATTTCTTCACATTTGTACAAAATATTACTTTAATTTTTCCAATGACATTTAAAAAAAATTGTAAATATTTTTTGCAAGGTGTGGAAAGCAAAATTATTTTGTGTGTTTCTACTAGATTCACACAGTATATATATATATTGTATGTAAAGTATATAGAACAAACTGTATATTTTTTTGCAGTAAAAAATGCAGAACTGAAAATTTCTACTAGCTTTTCCCACTTTAAAAAAAAAAAAAGAAAATCTTAACCACTTGCCGACCGCCGCACGACTATTTACTGCGGCGGTCAGCCCCTCACAGGCAGAGTGACGTAGGTCTACATCGCTAGCCTGTGAGGGTCCAGGGAGCGAGCGCGCGCCACCGGAGGCGCGCTCCCGAGTGGTCACGGACCCCCCCCCCCGCGCGTGTGACCGGCGGACCCGATGTCCGCCGGTCACTCGGCGATCGTCGGGGGAGAGGGAGAAAGGCAGGCGGCTAGTGTAAACAAGCCGCCTGTCATTCTCCCCGGTGTATGAATGATGATCATACGGTTCTACTATGTAGAACCATTGATCACTGTTCATACATCTCAAGCCACAGCCAATCACAGTTAGAATCACGCCCCTAGGGACACACATAGCCCCTCCCTCTCAAAAAAGTTAACCCCTTCCCTGCCAGTGTAATTTTACAGTAACAGTGCATATGTATAGCACTGATTACTGTAGAAATGTCACTGGTAACCCCAAAAGTGTCAAAAATGTCAGTCAAGGGTCCGATCTGTCCGCCGCAATGTCGCAGTACCGCAAAAAAAATCGCAGATCGCCGCCATTACGCGTTAAAAAAAACAACAAAAATGACAAAAATCTTTCCCTTTGTTAGTAAACGCGATAACTTTTGCGCAAACCAAACAAAACATGCTTTTTGCAATTTTTTTTACCAAACATATGTAGCATAAAACAAATTGGCCGAAAATGTTAAAAAATTTTGATTTTTACATTTTTTTGGGGGGGAATTTCATATAAAAAAATGTGAAAAATATTGTTATTTTTGCAAAATTGACGCTCTTTTTTTGTTTATAGCGCATGATCAAAAAATCGCACAGGTGATCAAATACCACCAAAAGAAAGCTCTGTTTGTGGGAAAAAAAGGACGTCAAATTAGTTTAGGTACAGCATCGCACGACCGCGCAATTGTCAGTTAACGTCACGCAGTGCTGAATCGCAAAATACCCCCTGGTCTTTTAGCAGCCAAATCCTCCGGGGCTTAAGTGGTTAAATTAATTTTTGAATGGTTATACTATATTACAAAGATTAATTTAAGATCTCAGCCTATCAATGTACTCAAATTATGGAAATTTGTAGGAGAGGGAAAAGTATATTTTTTTCTTAAAGGTATATAAAAATTGAATTGGGAGGCAGGACAGAGAACACAGCTACATTCTGTAATCTACATACATTTTAATTTAAACCTTAGATTATCTTTTTCCCAAAAAAATGATGGCATACCGCAACACCTACGCGTGTAATGGTGGCCATACATGTTTTGTTCTTTTTAATGAGATTAATGTGCAATTCAATCAAAATATCAAATCCGCAAGCAATTAAGTAGCCATAACTTCCCTTTCAATTAATTTTTCATCGATTGTCAGTACTGAGATACTTTGTTCATGAATATAATCATATTTTGATCAAGCATGTTATGAGATTACATGATGGAAATAAAGATGAGATTAATAACTTAAGATACGATTGTAATTGAATATTCTAATTATCTGTTATAATCCATTTATGTGGCATATCGATCCAATGGCTATTCCTATCTGAAGAAATCATTTGGAAAATAAATCAATAATTTATTGATGTGGGCAAGGTTTTTTTTTTGTATCAGTGGATTATTTAATAATTTAAGGAATGCAAAACGTACCTTGTATGTCCGAAAGTTCTTTTCTTCTCACACCAACAGATGTAGCTGCAGGGTCTGGCTGTCAGTTTGACATACAAAGTCCTAATCTGTGTAGCATAGCTGCTGTCAGCAGCTACTTTTGCGCTTATCACCTGAAACTGGAATAATACTGTCAGCGCTTGTAAAATGTAATTTAAATTGATGCTAATTGTTAGATGCTACCGTCAGGAAAAACTAATAACAACGTGTTTATATTTTTGTACAGGGGTGGCTGAAGACTTAAAGAACATTTTTTAACCAATTTGGCTCCAGAGCCTTCTTCACTTTTTTTTGCAAAAATCCTAATAGTTTATCAATAATTTTGTAATTACTTAGAATAGAAAAGTAAGACATAAATTGTTTTGTTTTTAGGACCATAACTTCATATATTTATATAATAATCCATATTCTATATATTTTAAAGTAAAAAAAATAAATTTATAGTGATTATTTAGTATAGATATTAAATCTGAATTTTATTCTTTAAATTTTCCTGTTTTATTTATGTTATTTATGATAGAGAAAAAATACACAGATTGTTTTGTTTTTAGGACAAATGGGACCTAACTTTAAAGTTTCTTTTTTTTTTTTTTTTTTTGTATAATCAAGTTTTATTGATTTAAAGGAAATAAAGGTAACAGAATATACAGTACGTTCTCTGAAAACACATATTATGCTGCATGACGTACACAAAACAATCAATCATAAATCACAGTGCAAAACAGTGTAAACATACTACAAATACTATATGTGTTAAATAATGCAAATAATAATTGCAAGCAAATGCTCAGTGAAGGTCCAAAGTAAAAATAATTCCAACATTGATCCAGATAAAGGTCTGAAGTGCTTCACAACTTAATGCAGTGAAATGTGCTCATCACCCTCTTGTGCTTGCACTTACCAAAGGATGTGGACCCCCTAGCAGTACTGCATGTGGGTCTATATAGCTGTATGGTAAGTGGGAAGATGTCAGCTCATATATATCTTGTAGCTTGGCGCTCACAGATGGAGAAGAGAGAATCCCAATAGTGTAATAAAGCCTTTTTTTATTGGTTAAAATTGCACTTCCAGTGTTGTAGGCAACATATCGCATCAGATTAAAGCAAAGATTAACAGGGAAATCAGTCTCCCAGTCCAAATTCGTAAGGAAAGGCAAGCATGGAATGCAAACCTTGACGCGCGTTCCACCGCTGAGCCGGACGTAACGTCACTGAAGAACCGGAATCTACGTCAACAACAGGCTCTACACACTATTGAACCATATAATAAAACAAGAGTCTCTGCGACTGTTATCTCTTCGGCAGTATGCAGAAACCAATATGAAAACAAACCAATACAACAACATGTAAGAAAACACCTCGTGTACAGCAGGGCAGTTCTTGGACTAAAACATGTCAGAGAACCAAAAAAAAGGAAGGAAAATAAAGAGGGTAAAAATAAGGCGGGGAGAGTAGGAGAAAGAGAGAATACCTGCCTAATTGTTAAACTGTTACCCGGGCATAGTAAATTCTAACTTAAAGTGATAAAGCATCATGTTAACCTGTTTCAGGACATACCAATTGACTACTATAAGACAAAAGAGAAGGCACACTTAGTCATTTGGTATCTCTTGTGCACAGTACATCCACCCCGACCATACATCTCTAAATTTTTCTTGTTGGTCCCTAACAATGTGGATCCATCATTCAGCCTCCATAATTACATCTTGTGACGGGAGTCACTTTGGGCATGGGGGTTGTGGACCTCAAATTCCTTTAGAGAGGTTGGGGGGCACCATGCCCAGCCTTATGGGGCTCTCTTATGTTTAAGTCACCCTGCATCTGTTATGGATGCAGGGTGACCAGGAGGGTGGTGAACACTGAAAATATGGTTTGGACTACTACAAATGGGACAGTCATATTCAGGAATAATGTCTCCCTTGTAATATGAAGATTTTTATTCCCTGTACAGCATGAGGTCTCTGGCCAGGAAGTACAACTCCTAATATGGTCATTCCAGGAAGTTCAATGAGGAGACGGACTGTCTGGCAATGTTGCTTTTGTCTGAAGTGGCTTTCCATTCACCTATGTGTGCTAATGAACTCACCTGTTGTCTGCTAGGGGATGTATTGACACTCAGAGTAATGTGTATTGGGGGCTTCTGTCTCATTGGACATAACAGTCCTTCTGGTCAAGCTATCCAAGCTGGACCAATCCCTGTTGACTCATTTTCAAGTCCTCATTTGCATGGCTGGAGAGGACCTTATGGGGAACTGCAGGTACTGTGCAATTGACCAATGGGAAAGCGGTTGTTGGGGGAAGGATGTTCTGAATTCTGTATAAAATGTGCTGTGTTCTTCCAATAAATGGTCTTCCTGTTTGAACTTACATACAGCCTGCTTGGTGTTTGTTCTAATGGATTCCGGACGGCACATAGCTGTAGTTCGGATCCCGGATCCTTGGTTGACCGAACCATCAGACGTTGCGATCTGCAAGCTTACTCACTAGAAACAGAGGAGTGTCGGGGGAGCGGAAGCGAGCGAGCAAGGGTCTCGTCACACATCTATTTCCCTTTTACTGTCAGACAGTTTAGGGCAATTAATTTGTTTCTAGAATCTGGGAATTAGAACCTTTGCAGCATTTAATAAATTAGGTAGTACACTTCTTTTATAAGCCTTCAAGGAAGATGGAATTCCATAAAAAATGTGATGGAACTGAAACTTTGAAATCGGTCTAAGGGACAATTTTTTAATCCAAGGGCTAACAGCTTCACAGAATATGCTAATTTTAGGGCAGGACCACCAAAAGGAAGATTCTTGGGTGCGGGAGCTAACAGAAGTATGAGTCAATTTAATGGTCCTTTGGATCTGGGGTGGGGTGAATTCCAGACCAAGCCCCTTCTCACATTCCCTAGTGTAATAAGGGACTGTTGTTGAGCAGTCGCTTAGCACCAGTTTATACATTTGGGACAGTAAATGTCTGGGGTCAGGGAGGTGTCTACAGATTGATTTAAACGTGGTAAGACTCTTCATAGGACATGGTTTGTGTTCTAATTTAGAAACAAAATCATTCAATTGGCGATGCCTGCAAGTCATGAAAGGAAAGGTACCATAGGAAGATTGTAAAGCCTGAAGGAGTAATAGGATTCCTTGAGCTGCCAATTTTGCGAATGTCGTATCACCATTCGCTCCCCAGGAACAAAAGAATCTATGCTACTCGTCCGGTAAAAACCATTGGAATCCCCCCAGTGGGGCTAGCGGAGATTTTCAGAGGAGCGTAATGCTCAGTCCTATTCAAACTATCCCAAACATTCAAGGTTGCTTTCAGGGGAGAAGTCCAGTATGAGAGACCTCTAGATTTGGGTGGTATCCATAAGGCCCCTGCCAAGTTCCTGCACACCATCGATTTCTTAGAGGGACCCATAATTTGGATAACGTGTCGTGGTGCCAGTTCAATATATGAATAAGGGCCATAGCGTTATAGTAAAGAGCGCGGTCAGGAAGACCAAGTCCTCCATCTAATTTCGTACAATGAAGGATGTCATATGCTAGCCTAGGGTGCTTGTTGTCCCAGATAAAGTTCAGAAATGCCCTGCGTAAGCATTTTAGAAAAAGTCTGTGGAAGGGAAATAGGTACGACATATAAAATATATACAGTATCTCCCAAAGTGAGTACACCCCTCATATTTTTGTAAATATTTTATTATATCCTTTCATGTGACAGCACTGAAGAAATTACACTTTGCTATAATTTAAAGTAGTGAGTGTACAGCTTGCAAAACAGTGTAAATTTGCTGTCACCTCAGAATAACTCAACACACAGCCATTAATGTCTAAACCGCTGGCGACAAAAGTGAGTACACCCCTAAGTGAAAATGTCCAAATTGGGCTCATCAGCCATTTTCCCTCCCCGCTGTCATGTGATTCATTAGTGTTGCAAGGTCTCAGGTGTGAATTGGGAGCAGGTGTGTTAAATTTGTTGTTATCGCTCTCACTCTCTCAAATTGGTTACTGGAAGTTCAACATGGCAAAAAAAAAAAAGAGAATGGGACAACTAGGAGAAGAGGTGTCACCCCAAAAAAAGCGCCATTACACAGAGTAACAGGGGTATAACTTCACAAATTAGAGTCTCAAGAAAAAACAACAACGGAACCACTGCTAAATGAAAAAAATATACAATTTTATTGAATACAAAAAAGCAGAACACAAGGTAACGTTGTAAAATAGAAGCACAACACCTTCCACCTCACCCCTAAAAATAGACCACGTGGTGATTAAAAACAAAGGACAAACACAGATATTGTAGGTGGACTGCTGGCACCTGAAGAGCAATCCACATGCACACATAGGTTGCTGAATCACACATGCACTGGGGAATGAAGTGCAGGTCAATAGAGAACCTGCAAGGGCAAGAATTCAGAAGAAGGTAAGCCACCTGGTGACAGTCCAAACCTGGAGAGTCAACAAACAGGTAGTTCACGATCGTCTGAAATAGCAAATGAAAAAAGTCGCATGGAGTGATCAAACATGGAATGTGGCATAAATGGTGGTTCCAAATCGAAAAGGAACCCAAATGGGGAGAAACTCAAACAAGGGCAGACACCCTGCACCAAGCAGGTTGATGCAGGGATGGCTGCGGGCTGATTGAGCCAGGAGCTAGACCTGTCATGCAAAGATGGACGAAGTTCAACATGGCACCTCATGGCAAAGAACTCTTGGAGGATCTGAAAAAAAGAATTGTTGCTCTACATAAAAATAGCCTAGGCTATAAGAAGATTGCCAAGACCCTGAAACTGAGCTGCAGCACGGTGACCAAGATTATACAGCAGTTTACTAGGACAGGTTCCACTCAGAACAGACCTCGCCATTGTGGACCAAAGAAGTTGAATGCACATGTTCAGTGTCATATCCAGAGGTTGTCTTTGGGAAATAGACGTATGAGTGCTGCCAGCATTGCTGCAGAGGTTGAAGGGGAGGGGGTTAACCTGTTAATGCTCAGACCAT
Source organism: Pelophylax lessonae (assembly GCF_965119305.1). Taxonomy (NCBI): domain Eukaryota; kingdom Metazoa; phylum Chordata; class Amphibia; order Anura; family Ranidae; genus Pelophylax; species Pelophylax lessonae. Next base: position 640,237,933 of record NC_138770.1, on the reverse strand, counting down.
ACGCCGCTCACTGCATCAAATTGGTCTGCATGGCTGTCATCCCAGAAGGAAGCCTCTTCTAAAGATGATGCACAAGAAAGCCCACAAACAGTTTGCGGGCTTTCTTGTGCGTAAGACTAAGGACATGGATTACTGGAACCATGTCTTGTGGTCTGATGAGACCATGATAAACTTATTTGCTACAGATGGTGTCAAGCATGTGTGGCAGCAACCAAGTGAGCAGTATAAAGACAAGTGTGTCTTGCCTACAGTCAACCATGGTGGTGGGAGTGTCATGGTCGGGGGCTGCATGAGTGCTGCCAGCAATAGGGAGCTACAGTTCATTGAGGAAAACCATGAATTCCAACATGTACTGTGACATATTAAAGCAGAGCATGATCCCCTCCCTTCGGGACTGGGCCGCAGGGCAGTATTCCAACATGATAACGACCCCAAACACACCTCCAAGATGACCACTGCTTTGTTAAAGAAGCTGAGGGTAAAGGTGATGGATTGGCCAAGCGTGTCTCCACACCTATTGAGCATCTGTAGGGCATCCTCAAATGGAAGGTGGAAGAGCGAAAGGTCTCTAACAGCCACCAGCTCTGTGATGTCATCATGGAGGAGTGGAAGAGGACTCCAGAGGCATCCTGTGAAGCTTTGGTTAACTCCATGCCCAAGAGGGTTAAGGCAGTGCTGAAAAATAATGGTGGCCACACAAAATATTGACACTTTGGGCCCAATTTGGACATTTTAACTTAGGGGTGTACTCACTTTTGTTGCCAGCGGTTTAGACATTAATGGCTGTGTGTTGAGTCTTTTTGAGGGGACAGCAAATTTACACTGTTATACAAGCTGTACACTCACTACTTTACATTGTAGCAAAGTGTCATTTCTTCAGTGTAGTCACATGAAAAGATATAATAAAATATTTACAAAATTGTGAGGGATGTACTGACTTTTATGAGATATTGTATGATTCTTGGAAGAATCGTCATCTTAAGAGCGCTCACCCTTCCATACCAGGTCAGGGGGTGAATCCTCCACTGTTGTTGGTCCTTCAGTATATTTTTGAGTAGAGAGCCGTAATTACGGTCATAAAGAATCTGGGGGTTGGCTGAATAATATCTGTGCCAAGATACGATAAAGAGTCTCTTTTCCACACAAAGGAAAACAATCGTTGTAGAGATTCTGCAATAGGGGAAGGAACATGCATCAGAAGTAGCTCAGACTTACCGTAATGAATCTTAAAGTTTGATAAGGAGACAAATCTGTCTAGTTCTTGTATAAGAACTGGTAGGGAAACTTGGATTGAAGAGGTAGAAAAGGAGGTCATCAGCATAGGCTGAAACTTTATGTTCTGTGGAGCCGATGCTGATCCCTGAGATATCTAGCACTAGGGCAAATAGTAAGGGAGACAATGGGCATCCCTGCTTAGTCCCATTACGAATGTCAAAGCGATCAGAAAGAGTTCCATTCACCTTTACATGAGCTTGGGGACTCTGGTAAAGCGCCAATATCCACCCTTGTATCCATTCACCAAGGCCGAGTCCACGAAACAGTTCCGCCACCTAGACCCAATTAACCCATTCAGCGGGCCTTTTCAGCATCCATTGACAAGACCAAGCAGAGCACTTGAGCAGGACCCTGTTGAGCCCAGTGCAAGATATGTAAGGCCCAAATAGTATTATCCCTGGCCTCGCATCCAACTATGAAACCAGTTTGGTCCGGGTGCACCAAGGCCTGCAACATGATCCTGTAGGCGCACCGCCAAAAAATTTGCCAACAGCTTGGTATCAGCATTCAACAAGGAAATGGGTCTATAATTGGCACAACTCTGCGGGTCCCTGCCTGGGTTTGGTAAAACTGTTATGTGATCTAAGAGAGCTTTGTGAGGTAACGTGTTATTGGAGGTGATAGAATTGAAATACTGAGTAAGGGGTCAGCTAGAGTAGAAAATACTTTTTTATAATATTGGTTTGTGAAACACCAGGCCCCGGGCTCTTGCCCAATGGAAGATTAGCCACTGCGGTGTGAAGTTCCTCCACAGTAATTGGGCGTTCCAATTCCTCAGTAACCTGATCAGAGAGAACTGGAAGGGCCGATTCCTGCAAATAGGCCTAAACTCTATCCCTAAAAGACCTGTCAGCATCAGGAGGGTGGGAGGAAGGTAGACTATAAAGGGAAGAATAGAACTGCTTGAATTGGCAATAGAGCGGGTATCCATTATCCGTTTATTGTGCACATGGCAAAGAGCCTGTCGTTTCTGCAATTATCTTGCCAGAAGACAACCACATTTGTTCCCGTGCTTGTAGAAATGATGTGCATTAAATCTAAGTTTGTCCCTGGCTTTCCGATCTAGACACTGATCTAGGGAAGTACGTAAGTTGTTTAGTTGCTTAGCATCCGCTGGGACAAAATGTGTTTTATGTTTAAGTTCAAGAGTATGAATTTTGTCCAGCAGTTCTTTTATTTCCCATTGTTTCTCTTTCTTAATTCAGGTACCATGCACAACCAATTCCCCCCTAATTACAGCCTTGTGTCACTTCCATACCGCCTGCGTGGACACATCCTCTGTTGTGTTGGTTTCAAAATAAAATTGTAATGAACGGGAAATGTCCTCAACAACAGTAGAATCGTCAAGAAGATTTTCATTGAGTCTCTAGGTCCTCTCAGATTGATATACATCGGAACAGCCAGTGAAGGAGTGTAGTAGAGAGGACATTGAGCAGGTAGAACAGATCAAGAAAAAGAAGGTCTAGATGGGAACAGGGCCGGTGCTTCCACTAGGTAAACTAGGCAGCCGCCTAGGGCGCATTGCCACCTAGGGGTGCAGCCAGGAGTCGGCACTCTCTCTCCATCATGATTTCTCCATAATGAATGATTATTGTGAGCTGAAGCGAGGGGCGGAGGTGGGGGGAAGAAGGGACAGCGGAAGATGCCAGGCCCTGGCTTTCCACCACTGTTGGAGGGGCCCCAAAAGGCAAAAAGGAGCCCCCCCAGAGTGCTGCCTGCATGATGATCCTCTTCAGGTGGAGCTGAGCAGCCTTAACCCCGGGCAGGATGTGACTCTCAGCACTGAGCTGGTGGGTAGCCGTTTATTTCCCTGGGTCAGTATTAAGCAGGGAGCGGAAGAGAGCTGAACCTTAGCCAGAGCTCGGCACTGGAGGGCGGAACCTTTACTGGGGCAGAAGCGACGAGGCACCAGAATGGTCTGAGAAGGCTGGTGATGAAGGACGTGTGGAGCTCTCTGACTGCTGCTTTTCCCTCCACCAGGAGCCACCGCGTTTAACAGGGTTTCGGGGTCACCAGGTGTGCCATGAGGAATTGGGGTCCCTGGGTGTGCCATGGGGGATTGGGGTCCCCAGGTGTGACACGGAGGAACATCAGGGTCCCCAGGTGTGACACGGAGGAACATCAGGGTCCCCAAATGTGACATTGAAAAACATCAGGATCTGACATAGAGGTACATCAGGGTCAGTGGGTATGACAGCATGACATGGAGTAATAATGGGGTCCCAGGGTGTGACATGGAAAAACATCAAAGTCCCTGGGTGTGACATGGAGGGACATTAGGGTCCCCGGGTGTGAAATGGAGGAATATGGGGGTCACTGGGTATGACAGCATAACATGGAGGAACCATCAGATCAGGGTCACATAGAGGAGTTTTTAACCCCTTCCCTTTTTTTTGGGGGGAGGGGGCGCAATTATCTGGTCTTGCCTAGGGCATAAAATAGTCTAGCACCGGTCCTGGATGGGAATAGGTATTAAATGTTTTGGAATATTAACTGTAATCCTTGTCTCTGGCATGCATCACTTGCCAACTGTCCACCAGATGAAGGGCGCAGAAGAGTCCCTTGACGTGGCGGAGCGCTCTATGCGATATAGGGGATTTATAGGGGACCCCATTAGACTGGGGTCAAAAATTAAACTGAAGTCACTCCCCAAAATGACCATACCCTCCCTAAAATCAATCATCCTTTTCAGGGTGTCAGAAAGAAAGTTAGCTGTATGGGAGTTTGGTGTGTAAATGACTGCAAAAGTATTCTTATGACCATGGATCAAACAAGGGGTCAATTTGGGAGTAAAATGCATCTCCTGTAGAAACAAAATATCAGGGGACAGGCAGCGCATTTCCTGCCAAAGTCGACCCCTTTTGGGGAGAATACAGTCCCCTAACGTTCTATGAAATAATTTTCAGTGTACTAGCCATGGATAAGATTTAGTAAAAACACAGCCCAATAACTGAGTTACAGAGATCCCCACCAGTGAGTGAGCATTAGGCCCCTGAAATAAGTAACCAAATATATTGTTGCCAATATCTCTTGTATACCCGAGTACAAAAGAAATCAACTGGAGGGATGCCCAGGAGGAAAAAAAAGAGAAAAGGAAGAAAAAATAAATAAAAATAAACATTACCTAACAGGGTCCATTTAAGGATCAACTAGTGAGAGGGTAATTGTGGGGGCAGGAATAATGCCTCCCCCCAAGATTGGCCCCTCTGCTGCAAAATCGCAGAAAAATGTCTCCCTATAGGGGACCATCCTAACATGGGAGAAGTGACTGAGCGCATGACTGAGCGATGACAGATGCGCACAGTCACCCCCAAGCAATAGTAAATGTGCTCAAACAGGTAAAAGAACAATAATAATAGCAGCAGCTACTGGGAATAATATAAACAACCAGTCAGATCATTGCTGAATGCTGAATAAAGAACAAAAAAAATAGGAAGAGGCCTGATGATCTCAGGTGAAATAGGACAAGGCTTTCACCAGTATGGGATAGAAAGTCTTGTCAGCTTTCTGAGGAATCAGGGAGCTCACATAGCATAAAAGGGCTTCACGAGAATCAGTCAGGTGGTGGAGTGGCATCCTGGGTCCGACGACCCGCATGGTTCCTTTGACGAGCTTTAGAGGAGACTTGTCGCCAGCGCTCTGGGTACTGAGGGAGAGGAATGTTTCTACGCAATCTCCAATCTGGAAAGTCTGTTGGAGGGAGATCCAGGATGTCCATAAAGGATGCCAGGTTATCTCTGGTGCAGAGGGTTGTGATCTTCCCATTCCTTGTAGCCGACAAATGGAAATCCATAGCATTAGGGTACATTCACTGTCCGTAGCGCATCAAGTACAGGATGTACAGCTCGCCGTTGCATAAGGATTCTTCGAGAGAAGTCCGGGAATAAAGCTAATTTGGCACCATCAAAGTCAATTGATGCTTGAGCGCGAGCCGCCTTCATGACTGCCTCTTTCACAGAATACCTATGCAGCTTGAAAATTACTTCCCTAGGCTTATCTGCATTCTGCGGGATAGGTTGAAGGGCTCTGTGGACCCTATCGATATCAATATCATCTGGAGCAGCATCGCCCAGGAGTTGGTGAAACAGGCCCTTTACTGTGTGTAGTAAATTGGGTGCTTCTGGTAAACCACGAATATGGATATTCTGCCTCCTATTCCGGTTCTCATAGTCATCAAGTCATCAAGTTGATCAAGCGGAGAATTAAGGACATGCTCATGTTGTGAGGCAGTCTCCTGTAGGGCCTCAATGGTATGAAAAGTCTCATCCTGACTAGCCTCCACAGCTTACACTCTGGGCACCAAAACTGTTGTTTCCTCTTTAATCCCCTCAATAGCCTGCTTACATGAGAGCTCAACAGCTGTTATCAGCTGCTGAATGTCTGTTTTAGTAGGCAAGGCTCTTATATGTTCCCTCAAGTCCCAGGCTGCCTCTTCTATGTCAGGCTCTGATGGGGGGGAGAATCTACCCCCCGAGTGTGCAGATGGAGAGTGGCTTGGTACCTGAGGCGAGGCTGTGGGATGTAATAGATTGAAAATGATAACCACAATTCCAAAAAAGTTGGGACCCTGTATAAAATCTACATAAAAACAGTAATTTTGAAATTAATAGCAGCAACGTGTTTAAAAAAAAAAAATAATACAGGGCAACACAAGTGCCACTAACAGGGTAGAGCTGGGAGAACATTTACAAATAATTATGTTAATTGGCAAGTCAATAACATGATTGTGTGTAAAAAGAGCATCTTAGAGAACCATACTGTCTCAGAAGTAAAGATGGACAGAGGTTCATCAATCTGGGAAAAGTTGTTCCAAAAAATTGTTGAACAATTTCAGAATAATGTCTTCAACCAAAAATTGCAAAGACTTAAAAAAATATCATCATCTACAGTACATAATATCATCAAAAGATTCAGAGAATCTGGAGAAATCTCTGTGCAAGGGTCTCTGGGTTCTCAGGCAATGCATTAAAAGCACACATGATTCTGTGGTGGAAATCACTGTATGGGTTCAGGAATAGTTCCAAAAATTACAGCCTGTGAACACAGTTCGCCATGCCATCCAAAAATCCAATTTAAAGCTCTATTATGTAAAGAAGAAGCCATATCTGAGTATGATCCAGAAATGCAGCAATCTTTTCTGGGCCAAAGCTCATTTAAAATGGTCTGTTGCAAAGTGGAAAACTTCTGTTGACATTTTTTGCAACCATGGGTGCCGCATCCTCTGAACTACAGAGAGGGACCTTCCGGCTTGTTATCAACGCTCAGTCAAAAAGCCTCCATCTCTGTTCGCACACCTGGAAAGGCACCATCAATATTGAAAGATATATTTAGGTTTTAGAGCAGCATATGCTCCCATGCAGACATCTTTTTCAGGGAAGGCCTTGCATATTTCAGCCAGACAATGCTAAACCACATACTACTTCTATGACAACAGCATGGCTTCATAGTAGAAGGGTCCGGGTGCTTAAAGCAGAGCTACAGTCATTTTTGTGTTTATTAAAAGTCAGCAGCTATAAAAAGTGTAGCTGTTGACTTTTAATAAACACAAACTCACCTGTCCCAGAATCAAGCCATGTGGTCACCCGAACCATCACTTCTCTCCCTCTCCTCTCCCCGACACCGGCATTTTAACTGTGGGCACCTGGCTGTGACAGTTTGTGGCTTCACAGCCAGGTACATACTTTGCATGTGCAAGTCGCACTGTGCCTCCTAAATGGTCTAGCAGTTTTCTGGGCCCTGTGACGTGTTCCAGAAGAGTGTAGGGAGGGAGGGGATAGAATAACTGTCAAAACTAGGTACCCGCTCCCCTCCAAAAAAATGACATGCCAAATAAAGTGGACCGTCCCCTTTTAAGTAGAGCTACACTTTACATGGCCTGCTTGCAGTCCAGACCTTTCACCAATTGAAAATATTTGGCGCATCTTGAAAGGAAAAATATGACAAAAACGACCTAGGAATGTTGAGTAGTTAGAATCCTATATCAGGCAAAAATGGGAAACATTCCTCCCCCAAAACTCCAACAACTGGTCTGCTCAGTTTCCAGACTTTTACAGAGTGTTGTTAAAATAGGAGGGGATGATACACCGTGGTTAACATGATCCTGTCCCAACTTTTTTGAGATGTGTTGCTGCCATCAATTTAAAAATTACCTTTTTTTTTTCTTAAAAGGTAAATTTTCTTAACATTTGATATATTTTCTATTCTCTTTGTCAATAAAATAGCAAAAGTGTGAAAATCATTGCATTCTGTTTTTATGAAGATTTTACACAACGCCCGAACTTTTTTGGAATTGGGGTTGTACATTAAAACATGTAACCTAAATAATCGAATCGAAATATAAACTATACCTTTTCTTTACATTATGACACCTAGGTGTCGTGCTCAGTAAATGTCTCTACCTTTCATGATTTTCCATTGTTGCTACTGCTGCTGTTTATAACAAACCTCTGAACTTCAGAGGTGCATTGTGGTAGCTGAATTCTTTCTTCTTAGAAATTTACAGCCAATATTAAGTTTAGGAGTTTCAGGAAAATTAATATGACTCACGGGGCTAAATATTGTTTTAATGCCACGTATGTGTATAATTGAAATATGTATCTGCTCCATTTAAATTAAAGTGAAACAAACAAAATGTATTTTTTAACAGACGGGAGAACAGTTATAACCTCAGTCAGGTTTTTTTGTTATTTTAGGATAAAGGAATTATGGAAACTTAGCTCTGATTCTGCACCCATGTATATGGTTGCAGTATGGCTCTGCTTCAGTTTTATGAATGTGGGAATCCCATGGCTCCACAAAGCGAAGAGTAAGATCCTCTGTCAGGTTTTATTGCTATCCTGAAAGATGCGTTGTAGAGTATCAGCTTCGATTTAGAGGAGCCGGCACAGTTTTCACTCCACTAGGTAAGTTCTATAGTAGTAAATTCTGAAATAGTTGACTTGTAAAAAGTGGAGCACTTAAAAGTCCAATAATGATTGCTTATGGCCCTGCAAACAAAAAGCTCCCTGCCTCCTGAGGGACCACTGGCTGGATCTAATGAGAATACTGCTTTTAATGTTGAAGGCAGATAGAACATGAGAAATCCCAAACCATTGACATATTTAACCTAATACCAATCACCAGGACAGGAGGTCCTATTGTAGACAACAAAAACCCACTAGAGGCTTAAGCCTCGTACACACACAACGAATTTCCGCCGACTGGTCGTCTGTCTTTTGTCCAGAGTCGGGTCTGTTGGTTGGAATGTGCTCTAGACTGCACACGAATTTTCCCGCATGACAGAATTCTACTTCAGAAGTGATGTCATTTGTTGGATTGCTTTGTATGTGTTCTTTCATCTCTGAGCATGCCTAATCTTGCTCATAAGATTTTTCCCCATCGAAATCTGTACTAATGAGACGAAAATCGGATGTGTTTTGATGGTCGACAACAATGATATAGCCTGCACACCAGGATTTTTTCGGCCAAAAAGTCGGAGTCGATTGTTGGAAGCACCATACTAACAAGCCGAAAATTGGCAGATCGGTCGTCGGACGAAAATTCCCGGCCGAATTTCGACTCGTGTCTACGGGGCTTTACAGAAGATCTAAACTCCAAACTGAATGCCTTTAATTTGATACAGCATATCATCATCTTTATCATTATCATATCATTAAGTGTATCAAACAGGTGTCATGTTTTTCCATACTTGTTAATTGTTATTAATAATAATTATTGTCTATTATGTAAACACAGCTGACCGTTCTTCTCCCTGCAATTTGATCATAGAGCCCATGTGATCCTTCTATATAGGATCACATGTCTCTATGCTCATTTCAGTACCCCCCCCCCCCCAGAGTTAGAATCAGTTAGAATCACTCCCCTAGGCTCACATTTAACCCCTTGATCACCCATAATGTTAACCCCTTCCCTTCCAGTGCCATTATTACAGTAACAGTGCATATTTTTAGCACTGATTACTGTAGTAATGTCACTGGTCCCCCCAAAAGTGTCAAAAATGTCAGTTAGGGGTCTGACCTGTCCGCCGCAATGTCGCAGTCCCACAAAAAAAAAACGCAGATTGCCGCCATTACTAGTATATAAAAAAAAAAAAGTTAGTAGACGCAATAACTTTTTTTGCAAACCAATCAAAATACGCTTATTGCAATTTTTTTTACAAAAAATATGTAGTAGAAAACAAACTGGCCTAAAATGTTAAAATTTTCTGATTTTTACATTTTTTTTTTTTGACAATGTCATATAGCAGAATGTGTAAAATATTGTTTTTTTTTTTTTTTTTTCAAAATTGTTTTTTTTTGTTTATAGTGCAAAAAAAAAAAAAAATTGCACAGGTGATCAAATACCACCAAAAGAAAGCTCTGTTTGTGGTAAAAAAAGGACATCAATTTTATTTGGGTACAGTGTCGCACCACCGCGCAATTGTCCGTTAAAGTAACGCAGTGCCGAATCGCAAAATAGGGCCTGGCCATTAAGGGGGCAAATCCCTCCGGTCTTAAAGTGGTTAAACAAGTCCCTAATCAGAGATATTTACCCTTGCTTCCTTTCCTGCTGGCACTAGTCAACAGGGCAGGAAATATAGAGGAAATCTTCTCAAAAGAGACACAGATTTTAACAGAAATTTAGCAAAGGATTTTTTTTTTCCAAAAATGTGAAATCTCCCCAATGGGGTCACATACAACAGTATAAGAATGACAGAACATTTAACCTTCACAAGTCTATCCAAACCTATTAAAAAAGGTTTTGGCTGGAGGAGGGCTTTAAGAAAAAGTGTCATGTCTCATCATAAGTGTTAAAAGCTATCGATCACTCTTGTTAACTCATGTTTTGGATTTACAAGCACTGCAGATGAACCCCTAAGAGGTCACGGCAGTCAGAAGTGGACCCATCACTTAGTTCAGATGAGCTGATATGTTTCTGTTGAAATAAGTCACTAAGAGCTAATAATTATCACTGTCATCGTTTATATGTCCGTCGCCTTATGTTGGACCAACATTTATCCACTGACAGAGTCACGGAGCGAGTAACACTATCTGCTGTAAATAATCTGGCAACATGGCATCTGTTGAGGCTTATCATTACAAATGTATTTTTAGACAAACCGCATGGACGAGTGACAAGGTGCTTTACATTGAGCCTTCAGCTACGGGTTGTCACTGTGCTGATTGAAACCATGGGGGGGAGGCAGCAGCTGAAACACAATCAGAGTGAGGGTCTATAGTGTAATTTAATGTTTATAATAGGAGGCTAAGAAAGATTGTTTTATATTATTAAATTCAGAAAGGGTCAGCCACATTTTTCTGATAGGCTTATTTAAACTATTTTTAAAGCCAAAATTTTTTTGTTGGTTTTTGGATAGAGCAACATGAATAAAACCACTGATATTTTTTTTCTTTATTTTAATTTGTGTCCTATTGGGGGTTCCTTGTGCTGTGTATGCCGCTCTTTAAGCTCTGGTGTACAGTGGACTTTTTGGAGGGCCTCTTAGTGTCTGGGTTGTTAAAGAAGGACTAAAGGCAAAACTTTTTTTTTTTTCGTTTTTGGAATTTTATATCCCCTATCTGCATAGGCGTGCGCAGGGGGTGTGCCAGGTGTGACTGGGCACACCCTAATCTCCCTGTGCGACACAGATTACCCCTGCTGATATTTCACCAAAGCCCTGAAAAAAAGTTGTAAAAAATAATAAAGAATGAAATAATAACAATAAAAAATACTGACACTGTCCACTGCCCTACTGACACCAACCTCTGCCCTACTGAGAAGTCCACTGCCCTACTGACACCAATTAATGTTTTAAAAGATTTGGGTGCACACCCTAATGCAATAGGCTGCGCACACTTATGCCTATCTGTTTGTTTGTGTTTTTAAATCTGTGTCTTATTTGGGGAGATTTCCTTCCTGTCCCATTATTAAAACTGGAAGTGAGAGAAAATCCTTACAAAATTTGGTATTTACCAGGGTCACCAGAACTAGTGTCCCCATTTACAGTTTTTTCCTCTATACCTGTTCTAGAGACAGCCTAAAATTTGGCATTTACTTTCACTTCACTCTGTGATAATGATAAACAAATAGAGAGGGTCAATCTCCTTAACCGCTTGCCGACCGCCGCATGACTATTTACTGCGGCGGTCAGCCCCTCCTGGGGTAGTACTACGTCGCTCGCCCGCGAGCCTCTAGGGAGCGAGTGCCCGCCGCCGGAGGCGCGCTCCCGCCCCCGCTCGTTCAGTAACATCCCCGCGCTAGTGGCTCCGATGTCCGCCGGTCACTCGCAATCTCCCGCTGGAGAGGGAGAAACAAAGCCGCCTCTCATTCTGCCTGAAGTAACTGCAGAGATCATACGATCCTGCTATGTAGGATCGTATGTCTCTGTGGTTACATCACTAGCCACGCCCCCCCACAGTTAGAAACACACCCCTAGGGATCCATACTCCCGCTGGAGAGGGAGAAACAAAGCCGCCTGTCATTCTGCCTGAAGTAACTGCAGAGATCATACAATCCTGCTATGTAGGATCGTATGTCTCTGTGGTTACATCACTAGCCACGCCCCCCCACAGTTAGAAACACACCCCTAGGGATACATTTAACTCCTTGATCACCAATAAAGTTAACCCCTTCCCTGCCAGTGTCATTTTTACAGAAACAGTGCATATTTATAGCACTGATTACTGTAGTAATGTCACTGGTCCCCCTAAAGTGTCAAAAATGTCAGTCAAGGGTCCGATCTGTCCCCGCAATGTCGCAGTCCCGCAAAAAAAATTGCAGATCGCCACCATTACTAGTTAAAAAAAAAAAACAATAAAATTTACATAAATCTTTCCCGTAGATAGTAAACGCGATAACTTTTGCGCAAACCAATCAAAATACGCTTATTGCGATTTTCTTCACCAAAAATATGTAGCAGAAAACAAATTGGCCTAAAATGTTAAAAAAATTTAGATTTTTACATTTTTATGGGGGGGAATTTCATATAAATAAATGTGAAAAATATTGTTATTTTTTCAAAATTGTCGCTCTTTTTTTGTTTATAGCGCAAAAAGTAAAAATCGCACAGGTGATCAAATACCACCAAAAGAAAGCTCTATTTGTGGGAAAAAAAGGACATCAATTTCATTTGGGTACGGCGTCTCACGACCGCGCAATTGTCCGTTAAAGCCACACAATGCCGAATTGCAAAATAGGCCCTGGTCTTTGAGCAGCCAAATCCTCCGGGGCTTAGTGGTTAAAGGGGGCATAGACACCAATAGAAAAACTGACAGGTGTTCTAATTCCTCTCCAATCTTTCCAAAAAAAAAAAAAAATGTTGCCGTTAGTTATATTTTGTTAGTTCCTGGTGCTACAGGAACTTCTCACCTAACGGTAGGGACAGTGAGCCAAAATGCCACCTCATCAAGTCGGTTCCCAGTAAACTCTTTTGACAGTTCTCATGGTAGGCCCTAGGCCTTGATGGGGAGCACTTCACACATTCTTGCAGATGACTTATTTACTAAGGTGATTCAGATGCAACTAACAGATGCTTACGTATGCAGCTGGGACTGGTATGACACAGGTGTCCAGGTGTTTTAACATAGAAATCAAAAGCCGACACACGATCGCATAGTATGCTATGAGGAAGGCTTAGGCCAAAACGTAAACAAAACTTTTACCACTGCGCAAAAACAGTGTAAATGTTATATCAAAAATGTATATATATATATATATGTCCACTTAACTACATCAATGGTGAGTTTAATAAATAGTGTTCAAACTGTGAACATGTGACAATTAGAAATAAATTGAAGACAAATTGTGTTTCTATTAACAAAAGTGTACAAATAGGTGCACCCCAAGAGCATCAGCACCAAAAAAGTATCAATAAAACAATATAAATAATACCAAGATATTATAACATAAGTCCATAAATCAAAAAATTCAAAAATTAAGTATCCAGTGAAAGTCTGTGAAATTTGTATGTGCTTCTAAGCCTGGAAACCCGTGCCAATCAGTGACTTTCATGCAGCAAACTGTGCTCCATACCCCAATGTGTGTAAACTTACCGGAAGGACCCTTTAGCAATACTGCCTATGGGTCTATCAGGCCAAAACGCGTTTGCATTTCCAAGAGGTTTTAACTGCTTCTGTGCAAAATAAAATTTCATAAGAAGGAGCGATCAAGTGCCAGCTTTTGATTTCCATGGATTCATGTTGGATGGGATAGCAAGAGCACCGACACACACATCCCATCTTCCTTTTATTGCGGTAGAGTTTGGGTGAGTTCTTATACCTCAGGTGTTTTAATGTTTGCACTGGGGAACCTACCCTATCACCATTTCCAATGACCTTGATAGCTGATCACCACCACTCCTATCCTGGAACCAGGTCAGAGTGTCAGTGGCAGTGAGGTTGAAATATCATAGGGCTTTACTGCTGTGCCTGACTGCTAACAGCCTTTAGCAATTGCACTCATGGATTCCTTACAACTAATACAGTTCCAGCCCAAATATATGGTAGTGTCAGTCCCAAACAAAAAGATTTCACAGTTATGGAAAAAACTTATAGTTTATAACAGATCCCATCACAGGTTAGTGAGAGATGCTGGGTGCCATTATCTTCAAAAATGATGGGCTCAGTTCTTTCTAGGCCATAGACCTCAACAGCTACACCCCTCGGTAGACATTCCCCTCCATCTTGCCTTTTGTTCACACACACACTAGCCACTTCTTCACACACCAATAGATGGGGAACACAAAAATCTCACCAAAGTAGTAAACTCCTCTAACAGACTGAAAGAAGTTGATACGTGAAAAGAGGTCACAGACCCACAGAAGTGGAACCCACCCCACTGGAGGACTTTACATAAATAGAAGGAACCAAGCACCAAAAGAGCAATTAAAAGACCATATATCTTTTATTCTTGATAACAAAGTCACAACCAGTAAAAAATAAATAACCAACGTGTTTTGGGAGCCAAAGCATGACCCTTCATCAAGGCTAAAGCTTGCTTGTTAAAGTCTGGTAATGCTACTGGCACAGCCACATGCCTGCCTGTATCTCCTAAAAATTTCCATCTGGGAGGTAACACCACAATCATTATTGGGTTTTTAACAAGCAAGCTTGGGCCTTAATTAAGGTGGATGCTTTGGCCCCTTGAAATATTTGGATGTTTGTTTTTTACTAGTCTTGATTTTGCTATCAAGTACAAAGGATATATGGAGGGATATGCTCTTTCATCTATCATCTATCTGTATACCTTGACATAAAGCATAAGACGCAAATGTTGAAAGAAATGGTGATTAGATCATAGATGGGCGTGGGAGAAATGCCCATTGTTGGGCACTTGTTATGTCATTTGCTTTATAAGTGGAGTGGGAATAGTAGTCTTCTTGGCTCTAAGAAAGAGGACCAACCTCGAAATGCATCAGCCAATTGGATTTTCATCTCGTCGTTTTTCGATTGTTGGACTATGGACTGAATGTCCCATTCGTACTCTGCGAGGATTCTTGATTTTGTACTTTGTGATGAGCCTTTATACAATTGTAATATTGTGAGTATGATACTTACCTTTTTCTACATTGGATTAAAGTTTTTAGGGTAATGCAATATGTTGGTGCTCCGTTCTTTCTTTTTTTGTGGTTCTAGACTACCGGGCTTACCCAGTCTTTGCAGGGCAGCAAGATGAGGCCTATCCTTATATATCTGAGAAGAAAGTTTAATACATTCTTCCCGAGCGTGTCCGCTCCCAAGTCCCAAGCTCAAAAGTCGTTTTTGTGACCATCTGTGCCTCTGATACTGGCTAACTGTTTACAAGCTGCAGGGCTTGTAAATGAGCTACTAAAGCACTCACCAGTGCCCTTGCAGTTCATTGAGACTTACAAGCCATCAGCTACAATGGCTGATGGTACTTGTAGTCCTCTCATCCACAGATCGCTGTGAATGAATGACGGTGAAGCCCGCATGGCCACGCTATTTTCAAAATGTGACAGCTGGCGCAGGGGGCAGATCTGGAACACCTTACAAGTTACACCTAAATTAAGGGTGTAACATGTAACCTGCTCTGAAAGGTAAACTCATCCTTTAAGCTTTGAAGTGTATGTATATCAAGCCAAAGCTTTTTTTTTTTTTGTTTTTTTTGCTTTCTGTTTCCTGCTGGAGACATTTGTCTTCACTTCCTGTTCTGGAGATGCAACAGGAAATGAGGTCAAATCTCTCAAACGTTTACAGAAGTCCCATACTTATGAGTTGTCAAAATATCCCTATTGAAGGATTTCCCCTGACCTCTTTTTCTGAGGACAACTCAATTTTTTTGGATTTCCCCTCCTTTTCTGTCTTGGTGACAAAGGTCACCAGGACAAATAGACGGCCAATCTACCCACTAAGCACAAAGGCAGCAATAAGAACCTGCCAAAGGGACTAAGCTTTCCCTGCTCTGTCAATAACCAAACATATAATTGTTGCCTTTAAATTCACTTAATGTTAATTAAGTGAAGTTTCTGACTTTAGCATGCAGGGCCGTACTGGGAATAAAATTAATTCCTGGAAATAGCTTCATACCAGCCCCATAGCATAACGTCATAATTTTCTTGTTCATAAAAGGGAAAACCATGCATTTTAAAGAACATTTGAAGAGTGTATTATATATAGATAAGACAGATATGAAAGCACATAGGGTTTTATATATATAAGAGTAAATTCCAGTTAAAAGTGGTAAAAGTGCGAACATGGTAGAGGAGGTGGTCATAGACTGTGTGGACATGGTGCAGGAGGACATGTCAGAAGCTTCAGACATGATACAGGAGATGCAGGGGCTGCGGGCATGGTACAGGAGATGCAGTGGCTACAGTCATGGTAAAGGAGATGAAGGGACTGCGGGCGTGGTACAGGAGATGCAAGGGCTTCAGGCATGGTACAGGAGATTCAGGGGCTGCGGTCATGATACAGGAGGACATGTCAGAGGCTGTGGACATGGTACAGGAGATGAAGGGGCTGCAGGCATGGTACAGGAGATGCAGAGGCTGTGAGCATTGTACAGGAGATGCAGAGGCTGTGCGGGCATGGTACAGGAGATGTCAGAGGCTGCGGGCATGGTACAGGAGATGTCAGAGGCTGTGCGGGCATAGTACAGGAGATGCAGAGGCTGTGGGCATCGTACAGGAGAGGCAGGGGCTGCGGGCATGGTACTGGAAATGTCAGAGGCTGCGGACATGGTAAAGGAGATGCATAGGCTGCTGGCATGGTACAGGAGAGGCAGGGGCTGTAGGCACAGTACAAGAGATGTCAGAGGCTGCGGGCATGGTACAGGAGATGTCAGAGGCTGCAGGCATGGTACAGGAGATGTCAGAGGCTGCGGGCATGGTACAGGAAATGCAGGGGCTGTGTGGGCATGGTACCAGGGATGCAGAGGCTGCAGGCATGGTACAGGAGATGTAAGAGGCTGCAGGCATGGTACAGGAGATGCAGGGGCTGCGGACATGGTACAGGAGATGCAGGGGCTGCAGACATGGTACAGGAGATGCACAGACTGTGGACATGGTACAGGAGATGTCAGAGGCTGCAGGCATGGTACAGGAGAATCAGAGGCTGTGGATATGGTACAGGAGATGCAGGGGCTGTGGATATGGTACAGGAGATGTCAGAGGCTTCAGGCATGATACAGGAGATGCAGAGGCTGCGAGCATGGTACAGGAGATGCAGAGGCTACAGACATGGGGCAGGAGATGCAGAGGCTGCGGACATGGTACAGGAAATGCAGAGGCTGCAGACATGGTACTGGAGAGGCAGAGGCTGCAGGCATGGGACAGGAGAGGCCGAGGCTGCGGGCATGGTACAGGAGATGCAGGGGCTGCAGGCATGGTACAGGAAATGCAGGGGCTGTGCGGGCATGGTACCAGGGATGCAGAGGCTGCAGGCATGGTACAGGAGATGTAAGAGGCTGCAGGCATGGTACAGGAGATGCAGGGGCTGCGGGCATGGTACAGGAAATGCAGGGGCTGTGCGGGCATGGTACCAGGGATGCAGAGGCTGCAGGCATGGTACAGGAGATGTAAGAGGCTGCAGGCATGGTACAGGAGATGCAGGGGCTGCGGACATGGTACAGGAGATGCAGGGGCTGCAGACATGGTACAGGAGATGTTAGATGCTGCAGGAATGGTACAGGAGATGTCAGAGGCTGTGGGCATTGTACAGGAAATGCAGGGGCTGCGGACATGGTACAGGAGATGCACAGACTGTGGACATGGTACAGGAGATGTCAGAGGCTGCAGGCATGGTACAGGAGAATCAGAGGCTGTGGATATGGTACAGGAGATGCAGGGGCTGTGGATATGGTACAGGAGATGTCAGAGGCTTCGGGCATGATACAGGAGATGCAGAGGCTGCGAGCATGGTACAGGAGATGCAGAGGCTACAGACATGGGGCAGGAGATGCAGAGGCTGCGGACATGGTACAGGAAATGCAGAGGCTGCAGACATGGTACTGGAGAGGCAGAGGCTGCAGGCATGGGACAGGAGAGGCCGAGGCTGCGGGCATGGTACAGGAGATGCAGGGGCTGCAGGGGGGTCTTATTTACCGATCTGTGAGGCGCCTTACATTTAAAAATGGCACCGCCCGGTGCCATCACATTAATGCGCATTCGCCATCTGTCCGAAAATGACCGAGCGGCAGCAGCACATGCTCAGTTGACATGTCGGGCCGGCTGCAGCTATTTTTTAATGGGTGCCACTGCCATTCAAGCAGCCCCAGGGCAGGGGGACTTGCCGGCCTACCGGGAAATTTTCCGGTAGGCCAGTCCAGCCCTGTTAGCATGGATGCATTGTTTCCTGACTAGCACTGGTAGTTCATGGAATTAAATGAGCCATACACAGCCCAATTTTGTTCTTTTCCAGCTAACAGGATGAATGAGATAAAATCAATCAATTCACCTATCCCCACTAATAGCATGGATAGAGGAATCTCCTCTGCCGGCTACCGTGGCTGTCTAAATGCAATAGCACTGCCAAAAAATGACTGCGTCTCATAGGATGAAGTCACTGTTTGGCCGATAGTTTTTCCACGTGGCTTAGTTCATTTTGAATTGACTTTTGGAAAACCAGTGGTGCTTCCAGAACCACCCAAAGCTCAAATTTAAGCTGAAAAAGCGTCTATGGCCAGCCTTACTCCTTAAATCAGACTGAAAACCTTACCAACCCACAGTTCTGTATGCATGATAGAGTACACTGCAGCAGCTTTGCACCATGCTATTGCTACAATGGGCTGCTGTCTTCAATTCCCACCATAGATGCTATCTGCATGGATTTTGTATATTCCACCCACATCTCTGTGGTTTCCTCCAAGCACTCCAAAAACATATTGATATCTTAATAGGCCACTAATTCATGTGTTTTTGAATGTATGATGTGGAATCTGATTACCATTCATCCCTATTTCCCTGGGACAATCCCCATAGTGGGAAGCCTGTCCCCAGGAAATGGGGATTTCCTAACTTTTGCCCGGGCACTGGGCACAGTGGGGTTAGTTTACTAAATGCAAATAGACTGTGCACTCTGTAAGTGCAGTTGCTCCACAGCTTAGTAACTGAGGTAGAGCTTCACTTTACAAAGTATACCCAATCACATTCAAGGAACATGGAAAAAAAAGAAAAACAGCATTTTTGCTGGCACATTATTGAATGATAGAAGTCAAGCTCTGGAGCAACTGCACTTGCAGAGTGCACAGTCTATTTGCCTTTAGTAAACCAACCCCTGTATAGTTACCACTGCAGTGCATAGGCTCCAGCTGAAGTTGTGTTAGGTAATCCAGACCCCTGTACTCTGAGTGTTACTTAATCTTGACCCCTGAGCTCTCTGCCTTCCCTAACCCTGACCCCTGAACTTTGTGCCATAGGCATGGGCAGGGTGTGTGCCTAATCACTGCGTGCGGTGCTGATACCCCCTATTGCCTGGGCTTCCCCCCGATTTGCCTCCCCTCCCACGGTGCTGCTGACTTCCCTCCTCTCCTCTCCCCCTGGCTGCTGCGGGGGATGTTCCAGAATGGAGAGTGGGGGAAGGGGCTAGTAAATATGGCATTTATCAGCCCCTTCCTTTTCTAAATGAACACAGCAAACACACTTACTCACTGTGTTCATTTACAACTGAAGCATAATAAACTGTGTTTACTATGCTTCAGTTTTGTGAATAAATTGGAAACCGCTCAGCACAGAGCACTTCCTATTCATTCACTGTCCACTTCAGCTGAGGCTGCAGAGAAGGGTATGTGTGTTTGAGCTTTGGGGTGCACACCCTAATGCAATCAGCTGTGCACACCTATGCTCTGTGCATTACTTAATGCTGACCTTTGAACTCTCTGAGCTAGCTAATTCCTACCCCTAAACTCTCTGCATTTCTTAATTCTGACTTCTGAACTCTTTGCATTACTTATTCCTAAACCCTCTGTGTTACTTAATCCTGACCCCCTGAACACTCTACGTTACTTAATCCTGGCCCCCTGAACACTCTGCATTACCTAATCCTGGCCCCCTGAACACTCTGTGTTACTTAATCCTGACTCCTTGAACACCCTGTGTTATTTATTCCTGACCCCCTGAACACTGTGCGTTACTTAATCCTGACCCCCCCCCCCCCTGAACACTCTGCGTTACTTAATCCTGACCCCCTGAACACTCTGCATTACTTAATCCTGACCCCCTGAGCTCTTTTGCATTATTTACGTATGACTTCCAAGCTCTGTATGTTGCTTAAGTCTAACCCTTGCACTCTATGCTTTACAGTGTCTTGACCCATAGCAGCGTAGGCTAAGATTTTATTCAAGCATACACTCTTAAGCCCTGCCCACTGTTACAGCAGTTGGGCAACACCCACAGTTCACTGCAGCTTGCTGCTCTTTTCTTATCAATCCTCTTTTCATGGTGGTGAAGGTATTTTGACTGTATACCTTGAATGTCTGCCTCTTATTCCATCAGTCTGTGACCAGTTATTTCAGTGCATGTTAAAATATGTTGGCGTGATTTTGTGTGTGTGGCTACAAATAAGGATGTGGGTTTGGTAGAAGGTCAGCAGGGTGTCCCCGTATCTAATTTTGAAAATCTGGTAACTGCAATTTGGAAGGAACCACAGTCTTGCTCCCTTATGCCCCATACACACGTGCAGATTATCTGCACGTGTGTATGGGGCATTAGGAGTAGAGTCTGACGTGGTTGATTGGCAGTTCCAAAATGAGTGTCAACAGTGAATAATGCACTGCCTTTACTGAGGCTTTACTAACAGGCCCATAAATACTGTGCAAGCAGCCAAGGAGTCCTCATGATTCAGAAAATGCTGCTTTCAAAAAGAGGTGTGGTATCCGAAAAAAAAAAAACAATCATACTCACCTAGATAGCTGTAGCAACGATCTGATGCTGCAGTTGTACCCTACTGACTCTACACCAAGAACTGAGTATTCAAAGAAAACTGATCGCTCAGTTCTTGGTCTTCAGTGAACAGAGGGCTGGTGACTGTAGGTCACCGGCTTTTTGCTCTGCCCCTCCAGTGCTCACTGGACCACCTGGCTATAGAGGGGGCGGGAGCAGCTGGCTCAGGTTCTCAGCGACGTGCTGAGATACGGCGATAGCTGCCGGTCAGGCATCTAGGCAGACCCTGAAATTATTGTTGGGATCCCTGCAGAGCCTGGACTGGCTGAGTGACATCATCTGACAGTAGGCTTTTGCCCAGTGTCTGCTGAATCTGGGTCACAGGAGTGCAGAACTAAGTGACCCACGGGAGAAATAGCTCCACAAGAATTTTTGCCATACTTCTCCTTTAATCAAAATATCATGAACAAAATGCAATTTTTCTTTCTTTTTTTAATGAACTAACCATCTGTTTGAAAACTAGACTACATTTGGGAAGCAAGATCAATTCTAAGACCATAATATACAGAGCTGTATTTGTAAATCCATCTTTCCAGGTATGTTGGCTAAGATTTTATCTGCGCCAGATTCCTCAGACACAGAATCCGAGATGTATTACAGGGAGCATTAATGAGGTAATGTCTCATCAGCGGCACTGCCATGCGGGGATGAGTGACTAACCCCCAGAACTGCTCCAACCTTTTATATAGCGCCAAACCCATTAACCATGTCATGCTCTGAGATTGTGGGCAATGACCTCACATGACTCGCTGCTGCCTTTTAAGAACACTGACTATTTATGTCCGTTTATTTTACTTACTCATGGAAATTACTAACCATAGTATATTTTACTATATGACTGTCCTTGTAAAAAGAATATAATGCACAATATTCAGTACATTTACTTTTTGTGTAAACGGAAACCAGAATGAAATAGCCGAGGACAGTGGTTTGCAATCATTACACCACAAACCAAATGACTGCCTCCGGGGGAAGGACTCAGGTTTAGTTTATTAATAATCAGGAATCAAATCTTTTGTCACTTCGTTTTTTTTCCTTTACCTCAAATATAAAATTTTCTAAGCAAATAAAATGCTTTGTAATTGATAAAATTTGGGGGGAGGGGGGCGGCAAAACCAACACCCCCCCTCCCCCCCGGCGGGATGGCCGGCTGGCAATCAAATCTACTCCTCCCCCCTCCTGGGAGGGACGGCTGGCTGCCCAGCCGGACAGCCAGCATCCTTACCTGCTCCTTCCCCAAGCGGCTGTGAGTCTCCTCCGGCCGTTTGTCTCCTCCCTCTTTCTGGTCAATGGCCAGTAAAATCACTTCTCTTTTCAGCCAATCAGGAAAGGGGTCTCACGACCTGCTTCCTGATTGGCTGGGAGGAGAATCAGTGTGATTATGGCGAATTTTCATTTACTATTGTCATACAACCGGGTGGGCACTGCGCCCCGAGCCCACCCTCTTTTGAAGCCTCTTGAAGCCTCTTAGAGCCTCTGGCTCTAATCACGTGCTTCAAAAATAAAAAAATCCCCTATTGGAATCCATGCGTCCGGCGCCCTGCATGTAGATTAGGGGGCCTGGCGCATGGATAGGCGGGGCGGCGTTCCTGCTCCTCCAATGGACGGGCCGCCACTGGCTTAAAGTGATATTAAAGTCTTGGGGTTTTAAAAAAAAAAAAAAAACAACCATGTGATACTTACTTGCTCTGTGCAGTTGGTTTTGCACAGAGCAGCCCTGAACCTCCTCTTCCCGGGTCCCTTGCCGGTGGTCCTGGCTCCTCCCTCCTGCTAAGTGCCCCCACAACAAGCAGCTTGCTATGGGGGCACCTGAGCCGGGCTGCTGCTCTATGTGTCTATTCAGACTCTGCCCTGCTCCCTCTCTTTCCTCAAACGTTCATTGACTTTGACTGACAGCAGCAGGAGCCAATGGCACCCGCTGCTGTATCTTAGCTAATCAGAGTGACAATTTAGAAAAAAAACACCATATTTTTTACATTCTGCTATAAAACATTCCCAATAAAAGTTTAAAAAATCTAATTTTTTATCAGTTTAGGCCAATTTGTATTCTGCTACATATTTTTGGTAAAAAAAAAATCCCCAAAAAGCATATTTTAATTTATTTGCGCAAAAGTTATAATGTTTACAAACTACAGGATAGATTTTTGGACTTTATTTTTTGTTTTTATTAGTAATGGTGGCGATCAGCGATTTTTAGCGGGGACTATGAAATTACGACGGACAGATCGGACTGCTAACTGACATTTTTGACACTTTTTGGGGACCAGTGACACTAAAACAGTATATTTGCATGGAGCGATCAGCAAGTGGTTAAAGAGTAACTCCACTGTTGTTGAGAAAAAAACAATCCCCATTCGGAGATCAACGTACAATGCGGTGAGTTGAACAAACTTTGCAGCAGATTCTTATTTCTGCTCTGAAGAAATAGTAATTTGTTTCACTAATATTCTTTGCAGACGAATTCTAAATGGGAGGGTCTGGTTTATTAAAATCACCTGGTGCTCCCATAAGAAAAGTCACAGGGTCTTCATCTCTTTAGAATTATTTAACCCTTGGGGAATATCTCACCAAAACTGCAATTCCCAATGCAGAGGATTAAAATGTGACTTAGTGCAGATTCTTGGGAAAATTTGTGAGCAACAAGTAGAAAATTACATTTTAAGCCAAAATCCCCTGCGCTTGCTAAAAACCCATAAATATAAAAAAATTATGAACTTCTTTATGTGTTGCCGCCAGCAGCTGTCATGTGGTCTGACACCTAAAGAATGTATGATATAAAAAAGTGTAGCGCAACAGTGTGAATAACTAAATAAAAAAAAGAAAAAAAAACACAAGAATACCAGACAATCAGTAAAAAGTCCATCAATAAATAAAGTCCATAAATATCGTTAAAGAAATGTGCTTTCTAATGTTCATTCTGTGATTATCATATATACAGCATCATTCCTATGTGATCCACTTAAAGAGGAAGTAAAGCCTAAAAAAAAAGGAGAACAAAAAAACCTGTAAAGACAAAGGCATAATGAGCTAGTATGCATTGCATACTAGCTCATTATGAAATATTTACCTTAAAACGAAGCCCTCACAGTGCCGCCCGCTCAGCGACAGGGCGGCCGACATGTCCGGCCGCCCTGCTTCCTTGTTCGCATCCTCCGGCCATTTGATTGGCCGGAGGCGCGATTACATCACTCCCCCGCATGCGCGCCGTTCACGGCACTGGGTTCAGAAGGAACGGCACGGGTGGCCGTTCCTTCAAAGCGCATGCGCCAATGACGTCATCGGCTGCATGTACTGTAAATATCTCCTAAACGGTACATGTTTAGGAGATATTTATAGCACCTATAGGTAAGCCTTAATATAGGCTTACCTATAGGTAAATGTAAAAATAAAAGTGGGTTTACAACCACTTTAACATAAGGACGAATATGATCCACTGCAGTGCCCACCCACCACCTATCACTGAAGCCTCTTACCTCACAAAATGACCTACACTAAGGTAAGGTCTATCACGCTTTCCCAGACACTGGGTAATTATTGTGCAATATGTTTCCAAGCAGTCTCTGACAGATCATCCATCTATCCTGGGACTTAGGATTCAGACCATTAAGCAAGTGGGAAAAAACATAAAAACTATCATGGTGTAGTAAGTAAACACCCACTACATTAATAAACCCAAAAGATTTAAAACTACTCACTAGTGCACAAGATAAATCACCACTTTAAATATAAAAACAGATTGCCCCATTAAGGATAAACTTCTAGATGCACTTTTGCTATTTTCAATTGAGACATGCGTCTAAAGCGCAGTTCCCCGCTGCTCCTAGTCTAAAGGCGAACTCTATAGAAGAGTTCCTGGCACAGGAAACCCTAGATAAACCGCTCTCCTAACTATATCTAGCGCTCCTTTCTCTGGAATCCCCTAAAATGGAAAGGCTCTGGGAAAAATGGAGGGCGGATATTCCAAGCCTGGATAGGGAAACTTGGGAAGAGTGTTTTGAGGATGGCTCCAAACTTGTGATCTCCTCGAGATAAATAGATGCAAACGAAGTTCTATTACACACCTCAAAGGCTGCACAGAATATACCCACAGCGTTCAACAAACTGCCCCCGATGCCATTCTCCTGATAGCACCTATATTCATATGTTCTGGACTTGCCCTGGGCTGGTACGATACTGGACAGCTGTTTTTGATGGAATAATACCCGATTACAGTAATCCCTACCGGTGTCGGGTGAATTAGCTTTATTAGGCATCCAGGACGATAAGCAGAGGCCTCAATAAACCAAGATCTTGTCCTCTTTCTTACTGTATTATGCAAAAAATAAATACTCACCAAATGGACTTCTCCCTACGGTGAAGTCCTGGGAATCTTCTAATAATGCGGTGTTACCCATGTATAAAATGACATATACTCACAGGAGAGGCCCTTGGAAATAAGACAGGATCTGGCTCCCTTGGACAGAGCAAACTTGATTTTGGGGCTGGTTCCTTGGCTACACTGTCCCCCCCCCCCCCCCCCCTGGACGCGGCAGTCACATTCTGTATTTTAGATTTTTGATACTCACTGTTTCCTATCCTATCATTTTATTGTAACTGGAGGACATTGTTTATTACCTATTGCCTTAATACCTGTTTTGCTTTGACATGTATTTGTTCTTACTCAATGTTCCATGCCATTTTTCATTAAAGACCAATCTTATTGTTAAAAAAAAGGATAAACTTTGATGGAAACAGCATGACCAAGATGGCCGCTACGAGACTTCCTAGTGTGATGCCGTGTTTTGTCATGTGACCTCGTGACTTCTTCATAGGGAAAAGCCTATTATATATTTTCTGAAAACAGAGGCCTTGTTGAATAATGTGGTGGCAGTTGAAATTTTTTTGGGCACAATATTTGTGTAGTTGTTTATCAAATCTATATTTTTGGAAACAATCCAATAAAATGAATTGTAGTGGACCAAACACAATATATTATATTACCTATTTTTTTGTAAAATATAAAACAAGGGGTTATATTGAGTTAAAAGGTACTAAATATATCAAAACTCAAAGTTGTGAATGTCTGCGAAATTGTAAAAAACTACAATATCTACAATTTTTAATAGGTGACAATTTAAAAGCCTTCATAAGTGATCAGTTTAGTGTTAACCATGAATGATGGCTCCAGAATTGTTACTGCCGTGTAAGAGGGGCTAGAAGTAGAGTAAATGGACATGGAGGCCAAGGAATGCAGCACAATACAGTGGGGATCGAAAGTTTGGGCATCCCAGGTAAAAATTTGTATTAATGTGCATAAAGAAGCACAAGAAGATAGATGGAAAAATCTCAAGTCATCAAATTACAGATTAGACATTCTTATAATATGTCAACAAAAGTTAGATTTTATTTCCATCATTTACACTTTCAAAATAACAGAAAACGAAAAAAAAAAAAAAATGGCGTCTGCAAAAGTTTGGGCACCCTGCAGAGTTAATATCTTGTACTGCCCCCTTTGGCAAGTATCACAGCTTGTAAACGCTTTTTGTAGCCAGCCAAGAGTCTTTCAATTCTTGTTTGAGGTATCTTTGCCGATTCTTCCTTACAAAAGTCTTCCAGTTCCTTCAGATTTCTGGGCTGTCTTTCACGCACTGCTCTTTTAAGGTCTATCCATAGATTTTCAATTATGTTGAGGTCAGGAGATTGTGAAGGCCAAGGCAAAACCTTCAGTTTACGCTTCTTGATGTAATCCTCCAGGGATTTCAAGGTGTGTTTAGGATCATTATCCATTTGTAGAAGCCATCCATTCTTTAACTTCAGCTTTTTCACAGATGGCATCAAGTTACCATCCAAAATTTGCTGAAATTTTATTGAATCCATTTTTCCTTCTACTCGTGAGATGTTCCCCTGTGCCACTGGCTGCAATACAACCCCAAAGCATGATTGATCCACCCCCATGCTTAACAGTTGGACAGAGGTTCTTTTCATTGAATTCTGTGCCCCTTCTTCTCCAAACGTACCTTTGCTCATTCCGGCCAAAAAGTTAAATTTTAACCTCATCGGTCCACAGAACTTGTTTCCAAAATGCATCAGGCTTGTCTATATGTTCATTTGCAAAGTTCAAATGCTGATTTTTGTGGTGAGGATGGAGAAGAGGTTTTCTTCTGATGACTCTTCCATGAAGACCATATTTGTACAAGTATCTCTTTATAGTGGAATAGTGTACCACAACTCCAGTGTCTGCCAGATCTTTCTGGAGGGATCGTGCAGTCAAACGAGGGTTTTGAATTGTTTTTCTCACAATCATGTGAGCTGTTCTGTCTGATATTTTTCTTGGTCTTCCAGATCTTGCTTTAACTTCCACTGTTCCTGATGACTGCCATTTCTTAATTACATTCCGAATAGAGGATATTGACATCTGAAAACGCTTTGCTATCTTCTTAAAGCCTTATCCAGCTTTGTGAGCGTCAACTATTTTCAGTTTCAGTTTTCTAGACAACTGCTTAGAAGATCCCATGGTGCTGATTGTTGGGCCAAGGTCAGATGAGTCTGGGCATTTAAAACCTTTGAGATTGACATCACCTGGTCTTCCCAGACGATGATTGAGAACAATCCATGACACTGGCAGGTCTCAGCCTTGCAAAGGGGGCAGTGCATGCTATAAATTCTGCAGGGTGCCCAAACTTTTGCAGACACCATTTTTTTGTTTTCTGTAATTTTGAAAATGTCAATGATGGAAATAAAATCTAACTTTTGTTGACATATTATAAGAATGTCTAATCTGTAATTTGATGCATTTTGGAGATTTTTCCATCTTTCCTGGGCTTCTTTATGCACATTAATAAAATTTTTACCTGGGGTGTCCAAACTTTCGATCCTCACTGTATACGGAGATATTTTGTAATACCCCTACCACTATGGACACAGCAGATAACATCAGGTGACACTACTGATGGACATTTTTTTTACCCATCTATTTTTGCTTCACTTCATTGGGATTTTTTCCCCTATAGAAAACATTTTGTTTCTACACTTCTTCACATTTTTTTCTTTTCTCCTTCTTTTTCCCCCTTGGCAACTGTTTAATTTTTACGTGATTGTTTTAGTCATTCTTCATCTCACATGTTTTAATGGGCTCTTTACTATATTCACACCTCAGTGTGGTACACAAGTGCATTTAATTCACGGACCTTCTCTTTTCTTCTCTTGGGATTCTATTAGCAGCTAGTTAATACATGCTATTTTAGTAGAAATATACATAGAGTATATATATATATATATATATATATTCAATACTACTACATAGATTACAACTATTATTGTTTGCAGAATCTTCTGCGGTGCGCTAGCTGGGTCACCTACCATCCCACTATGCAGAAGTTTATCTCTCCTACAGTCCTTGCTTGTATGTCCTATGTTGGCAGGCCACTCCCTCAGTTCCTGGTGGAGATCTTCCTACTTGGCCCCTGTTGTTTATATGCTTCTCATAGATATGTTAATTGCACCTTCTCCTGAGGAAGGGGATTTCTCTCCACGAAACGCATTGAGCATCATAGGATGCAATCTTTCTGCTGCAACTATGCGTTTTAGATGTTTGCCTTTTGCTATATACATTGACATTAAGCTCAGGATATCAACTATTCACTGTCAGTGATGCACCTTATTTATAGTCCCAACCCCCCCCCGCCCTCCTCTCTTTACATATATACAGGGATGGAGGCATATGTATTCATGTGCCTCATATAAAGTCCTAATTTCTCTCTTTTTACAAATATACTAACTCAAAGTTCCAACAAGATGGCAACAGGGCCTGAATATCACAGCTGAAGCTGGTACAACAGTACCTTACAGAAGGACTTGTAGTACATGAAGACAAATGAGCAGGCTTGCGATACCAAACAGCATCTGATAGACGAGGTGACTGGTAGGCGGTGTGGTGACAAAGGCTTCTTAGAGGCAGAAGAAAGGAGGTGCAAGGTAGCAGCTCAAGTGTAAGGTCTCTACACTGTCACTCCTCCACTGGAACTTTCCCTATGTTAGATGCAATGTCCCTCACCAGCCTCCTATTCCCTGACCTAGCCACTTCGCAAATGCATGTCAGCTTGTAATGTTCTGGTACCACTGGTACCCTTGTTCCATATATTTCTCCTTTTCTAATTGCGTCTCATCTTGTTACACAAGAGACGCATATACCTTTAAGACCGGATGACATCATTGCCGAGCGCCGCTATGAGCGGCTATTTCAATCGCCGGCTTTCTCTCACTCATCGCTCGTTCAACCACCATGGTTGGAGCGTCCCGCTCTCTGAAGACAGCATGGCTAATCTACACGTTCCTGTATCTCGCTACCTGAACCTCTGTTCTCGGATCCTGTGTCTCGCCACCCGATCACCCTTAGCATGCTGCTTTCACCTTCATCCTTTCGAAACTACATGTTCACCGCACCTTCTCCTGTGAAGTCAGAGCTGCTGGCATTTCCCTTTGCTGAACTGAAGCCGGAACCTCGCTGCTGATCCGTACCTCGCTACGGGATAACCTCTCACCATTGGACTCTATCCTTACTAACCTATCTATGGGATAAGTACCCCACAGGGGATTCCTTACTAACTGCACTCCTACTGTCATCTACTGCAACTACCAGGACTATCTATATCTATCTATCTCCTACCATCTGCATAAGACTGTTAGCTCTTGGGACTACCTACACTATCCTTGCACTAGGTTACTCTGTCTGAAGTATACTTCATCTGTGTCCTCTTACCATCTGCATTATACTTGACATCAGAACCTATCTGCCTGTTATTACCACCTGCAACTCTCCTAAGTGCCCACTATACAATTGCCTGTCTCTCATCTATACTTCTCATATATTCTATCCCTCCATCTATACATCTGATTGAGTATATGTAAATTGTATACAGGCTGTGCACTATGATGAAGTCCTGAGAGTTGGATATGTTGTTCAACAGATCTCTACAAGGATACTGAGTGTAATAATTCTGCAGCTGTAAATCCATCCATTAACAAAAACGCATGAACGTTACACAGCTGCAGTGGAACAGTGCTACTTCTTAGCATTACCTTCACTAAAGATAGCCGCCAAGGTCATCCAACGCAGCAGCATCCAATCGGATGGCTGTTCCCCTGACAATGTCTACAGAGTGTTTGTGCAAAGGGAAACAGCGCAGATTTGGTGTAATATGCTACTAAAGTGCTCAGTGTGCCAATGAAGATAAAAATAGTAGGTAATAATGGGTGCGTGTATAAATATAAATATACAATAAATCACATATATATTAAAATAAATTAAAATAAATAAATTCTCATATCATATACATTCTCTAATAGTGCAAATCACCACCTAGTATAGTGCAGTTCATGAATGGAAAGAATAAATAATATATATAAAGTCCAAAAAATTAGTCCCAAAATGCAATAGCCAGCAAGTAGCCAGTGAAAGTCGTTTGTTGAAAAAACAACCCAGAAAAGTGCTCAAGTGCTGGAAATTAAATGCATGCTGCAATGGTGCGACGATGGTGATTCACTCCTCTCCCCTAGGTAATTCCACTTACCGGACAACGTGGACCCTCAGACCGTATAGCATAAGGGTCTCACAAGCAGAGTCCGGCATACAATCCGGGTTAAGGTGCTATGGATGGAAATAACAGCCGATGCAGGATCCCCTATCTAGTCTCACCGGATGATCACCATATGGGAAGGAAAGAAGGAATCCCAATAGCGTAATATTGCTTATATTAAATTTATTAGTCTCAAAAGAAGAAAACTCACATTTATTGTAGTAAAAACAGGCGCTGTACGAAACTAGTCGGTAGATCCCTAGGGTGACGGTGCGCAGCGGGGCTGGCTTGGCTCCGACGTGCGTTCCACCGCTACCGGAAGTGACGTTGCGAAGGGCTTGTAGCTGGAAATTGCGTCGACGCGTTTCGCCTCCCACTAGGCGTTCTTACAGACGTATCCTCTCGTATGTCTACAGAGGCCTCTTGGCTTCCATTCACTTTGCATAGTGGCTGCTGTAACAGTGCCACCTATACAGGGAGGCTGAACTACAACTGCCTTCACGCAGGTATATGCGGGAGGGACAGGGGTGCTTTTAATTTTTTTTTTTTATGTATTTCATTACAATTTGTTTGTTTTTTTCCCTTTTTGCATTTTAATTTTTTGCCATTACAAGGGGGTTAACCACTGTTAAAGTGATCGGGAGGCTGTATGGCCAGATCACTTTCACTAAACAACTTATCACTGGCTGAACAAAAAAAACACCAAGTTAATGGCTGCAGCCATTAACTTGTTTTATCCACGTTTTAAAACACCCTACGGACGTGAAGTGTTAAAGTATAAATGTCTTCTAGTATGCAATGGTCGCCCCATTCTCAGTCTAGGCCTGTGTCAAAAGTAATTTTAATTTACGAGTTAAGTTCTCCTTTAATACATACAAATACAAGCTGGAATGTACAGTACCATCTGTAAAAAATAAACAATAATAGTCTTCAGAGTGAGTGTAACTGTCTTTGAAAAGTGTGAATTGGAGTAATCTGCAGATTGTAACTGAGAATAGATAAATCACTTGTAATCTGAATCTGAAGAATTTAGCAATATGACAAGTTGTGCTACCGGTGGGTATAATACATTTACTGCGCAAGGCAAATAAAAAGTTAACCCGGTATGACAGGATAATGGTTTAAAGTTTCAGAACTCCCCAAGTGTCCTGACTCTTGATCTGTTTTCAAGTTGACTTGCCAGCTACCTACAGGTCTGTTGTGTTTCAAATTTTCACTCTGGCCTTGCATACCACAAGCCAACTTTTCGGTAATAAAATCTTGTACCTGCATTCATGATAATCTGATTTGCATATCTTTGAGCACAGCGTAATTGCATTAAAAGTATAGGATTTCGTCCTTAATGCATGTAATTATTAGCATATGCGATATACTTCAATCCAACAAATTTTCTTTCAAGCGCACAATTCTTACCAGCCAATCAAATCCTATCAGTTCTTGGCATGTGTACCGGTTCAGAATTTACAGAAACTGTGACTGCATATTTTTCATTTTCTCTTCTTATTTTTCAAATGTGAATATTACACATCTTTGTCATTGGACTTGGAGCGTAACTTCAGTTCAACTCCCAAACGTTTTATTTTTTATACATTTTGGATACTTTCTGGAGTCTGGCGTTTTAAGTATTTTCTGTTTCCCTATTGAGAATATTTTTTGTGAAAATTTACATGCAGGCTGTGTCCTCATTGAGGAGATTTATCTGGTCTTCCTGCATTTTCTGACACCCTTCACTCTGAAAGGAATTGAGGGGAATAGAGTGGAGTGGGATTAGAACAACACTTGCTCATTTTTTTTATTACTGTCTGTTCCCTCTTTAAGGAGGCACCAAGAGTGAAGGTGGAAGTACAGTAAATGACAAATGTAGGGTTGTCACCAGAACAGTTTTAAATGCATTCTTCTCCTCATTTTTCACAAAGGAAATGGGGGATATAATAGTCAATACTGTAATGTTAATAAAACTTCACGGAATGCACCCTCATGGCTAACAGATAGACAATATCAGAAATAGACTTGAAAAACTTTACATTAATAAGTCTCCAGGACAAGATGGCTTACACCTGAGGGTCCTTAACCGCTTGCCGACTGCTCACAGTATATTTACTGCGGCAGTCAGCCCCTCACAGGCAGAGCGACGTAGGTCTACGTCGCTAGCCTGTGAGGCTCTGGGGAGCGAGCGAGCTCGCGCCTGCGGAGGCGCGCTCCCGCGCGGTCACGGACCCCCCCGCGCGTGTGACCGGCGGACCCGATGTCCGCCGGTCACTCGGCGATCGTCGGGGGAGAGGGAGAAAGTCAGGCGGCTTTGGTAAACAAGCTGCCTGTCATTCTCCTCGGTGTAAAAACACTGATCACACGGTTCTACAATGTAGAACCGTTGATCAGTGTCCCTACAGCTAAAGCCACAGCCAATCACAGTAAGAATCACGCCCCTAGGGACACACACAGCCCCTCCCTCTCAAATAAAGTTAACCCCTTCACTACCAGTGTATTTTTACAGTAACAGTGCATATGTATAGCACTGATTACTGTAGAAATGTCACTGGTAACCCCAAAAGTGTCAAAAATGTCAGTCAAGGGTCCGATCTGTCCGCCGCAATGTCGCAGTACCGCAAAAAAAATCGCAGATCGCCGCCATTACGCGTTGAAAAAAAACAACAAAAATTACATAAATCTTTCCCTTTGTTAGTAAACGCGATAACTTTTGCGCAAACCAATAAAAATACGCTTTTTGCGATTTTTTTTACCAAACATAGGTAGCATAAAACAAATTGGCAGAAAATGTTAAAATATTTTGATTTTTACATTTTTTTTTGGGGAATTTCATGTGAAAATGTGAAAAATATTGTTATTTTTGCAAAATTTACGCTTTTTTTGTTTATAGCGCGTGATCAAAAAATCGCACAGGTGATCAAATACCACCAAAAGAAAGCTCTGTTTGTGAGAAAAAAAGGACGTCAAATTCGTTTAGGTACAGCGTCGCACGACCGCGCAATTGTCCGTTAAAGTCACGCAGTGCCGAATCGCAAAATACCCCCTGGTCGTTTAGCAGCCAAATCCTCCGGGGCTTAAGTGGTTAAGGAACTCAGTCAGGTGATAGCTAGACTATTTTTTCTAATGTTTATGGACAGTTTACTGACTGGAATGGTACCAGCTGATTGGAGAAAAGCGAACGTTGCACCAATATTTAAAAAAGGGCTGAGAAATATTCCTGGGAACTACAGGCCGGTTAGCCTAACATCAATAGTCTGCAAGCTATTGGAGGGGATGATAAGGCATTATATCAAAGATCTCAGTAATGAAAATAATATCATTAGTGGTAATCAGCATGAGTTCATGAAGAATCGTTCTTGCCAGACCAATCGATTAACCTTCTATGAAGAAGTGAGCTGCCATCTAGATAAAGGAAGGCCTGTAGATGTGGTGTATCTGGATTTTACAAAGGCATTTGATAGAGTTCCCCACAAACATTTACTTTACAAACTGAGGTCTGGGGGCATGGACCATAGGGTGAGAACCTCGATTGAAATCTGGCTACAAGGGCGGGTCCAAAGGGTGGTGATAAATAGCGATTTCTCAGAATTGTCTGGTGTGGTAAGCGGAGTCGCCCAGGGATCTGTCCTGGGACCAATTCTGTTTCATTTATTCATTAATAATATAAATTATGAGATAAATGGCTCAATCTCAGTATTTGCAGATTTTATAAAGTTAAGCAGGGTAATAACTTCTGCGAAAGGATGTGGAAACCTTACAAGAAGACCTTAATAAAATAATGGGCTGGGCAACTACATGACAAATGAGGTTTAATGTTGAAAAGTGTAAGGTAAGGCATTTGGGTGCAAAAAATATGAACGCAAATTACTCACTAGGGGGAGAATCCCCCTAATGGGGGAAGCTAGGATAGAAAAAAACCTGGGGGTCCTAGTAGACGACAGGCTCAGCAATGGCATGCAATGCTAAGCTGCTGCAAGCAAAGCCAACAGAATATTGGCATGTATTAAAAAGGGGATTCATTCCAGAAAAAAACTATAGTTCTCCCACTCTTCAAGACTCTGGGTTGGCCACATCTTGAGAATGCCATCCAGTTATGGGCACCAGTTCTTAGGAAGGATGTGCTGGAACTGGAGAAAGTCCAGAGAAGGGCAAAAAAGCTAATAAAAGGGACTAGAGGATCTCAGCTATGGGGAAAGACTACAAGTATTGAACTTATTCTCTCTGGAGAGGAGACCCTTGAGAGGGGATATGATAGCGATGTACAAATACTGTACTGGTAACCCTAGCATAGGGAAAAAAACATTTCAGTGAAAGGAAATTTAAAAAGACACGCGGTTATTCACTGAAATTGAAAGAGACACGGTTTAACCTTAAATTGTGTAGAGGGTTCTTTATTGTCAGAGTGGTAAGGATGTGGAGTTCTCTTCCACAAGCAGTGGTATCAGCAGGGAGTGTTGATAGTTTCAAGAAACTATTAGATGGGCACCTTAACAATCACAACATATAGGGATATACAATGTACTATTGACATAAACATAAGAACACACACCACAGGTTAAACTGGATGGACTGGTGTCTTTTTTTAACCTCACCAACTATGTAACTATGTAAAAGGAATGGGATGGAAACTGGTGACCCTGGTGGCAATCAGAAATGCCCTGGCTTTGGAGGGATTTGCTCTCACTTTCTGATTTGACAATGAGAAAGGAAGTAAAGGGAAATCTCCTCAATGGGATAGCATGTTTAGTGTTAACCATGAATGATGGCCCTAGAATTATTACTCTCACCTCAATATTCATGGTGATACCTTGTATATGTGGTGCAATTGCTGTTTACATACATGTCTGGGACATAAGTGTGCCGTGTAAAAGTGGCCAGATGTTTGGTGTCAAAAGTAGAGTAAATGTACATGGAGGCTAAGGAATGCAGCACAATATATTAACTCAAAGTTCCAACAAGGTGGCAACAGATCCTGAATATCACAGCCAAAGCCAGCACAACAGTACCTTACAGAAGGACTCCCTACCCATTAATTGAGGCACCACGAGTGAAAGTGGAAGAAAACGAAAAATGTATGATTGTCACCCAAACAGGAATAGAAGGGTAACTTGCCAATGGGGAAAGTGATTTTGGTGACCCTGGTGGCAACCAGGGATTTCCTGACTTTGAAGCGATTTGCTCTCACTTCCTGGTTTGGCAATGAAAAAGTAGGTAAAGGGAAATCTCCAACCTCTTGGGTAAAAAGATTGCAATAAAATGGACATTTTAAGCCTTTCTTACCAGAAGCATTTTTTGTGTCATTATTAAGGTATAACTAAATGCAAAACTTGTTTTTATTTTTGGATAGAGTGATTAGAACAACACTAGTCCCTTTCAATGGGGAAACTGGTGACCCTGGTGGTAACCAGGGATGCCCTGGCTTTGGAGGGATTTCATATCACTTTCTGGCTTGGCAATGAGAAAGGAAGTAAAGGGAAATCTCAATGGGATAACAGGGAAAACTGACAGGGGTTCTTTCCCTCTCTTACTTTATCCAAACTTCATCCACAATTCCTCATCCAATACTAGCAATGATGGTGTTGAATGGACTGACTATGATATGGAGTAATCAAAAATTTTAAAATTCAGCTGGGATGACTCAAATGTATATGTGAATCCATGGCCATGTGACACTTCAGGTTCCAAGGATTCTTTTGTCACAAGGGGCATTAAGGGAAATCTCCCCAATGGAACACAGACCAGAGAGAAAAAAAAAAGGCAGGTGTATTAAAGACTGAATCTGGAAACGGTTTACATTCTGGGGTTCCTATTTAGGGCATGCAATTCTCTGAATTAAAACATCCCCTAGACAAATTGAGCATTATATTTTTCATATGTTGGGGGAGAAGACACATTTAATTTTTTGCCAGCTGGAAGTCACACAATAACTTTTTTAAGTTCTATTCAAAACGAAAAGAAAAGGTTTTGGCTAGAAATATATTTTATTTTATTATTATTATTTATTTTTTAACACGATTGTTTTTTTAAGCAACAAATATGCATTCAGAATATCAAGGCATTTTAAAACATTATGAAATATAAAAAAAGTAAGATTTTGAAATGTCAAAACCTAAAAGAATATCCTAGAAACATTGTGGCTGAAAGACTTCAAAATACAAAGTGTGGTAAAAAATGATAGTAGTAATAAACTTCAAAAACATTGTCACATTATGCAGTTTATTCACCTCATTTTTTACGGTGTTATTATTTTCCAGTGAAACCATATATAGACTATTCTGGGATGGCGATTATTGATGTGTATTCTTTGGACGTAAAGTCCATCCTTGTTGCCAAGCGGATTAAATGCCTCCTGGATTTTACATCTTTTATGATACAGCTGGGTTCCAAGTTTGTGAAATCATCCTCTGAATGAACTTTGTGGTAGCAACTGTTTCTATATGATGGAAGGGATGCTGATGATGAGTTTTGTGGTCTTCGGATCACGTGTAGGTGGAGGTGTTCATAGGAACATTAAAACCTGGCAGGTTGTTTTTCCATGAAATACTTGCCAACATGACAGATTGAAATGTCTTCCTTTGTGGGATTTTCTTTCTTTTTTTTTTCATGCTGAAGGTAAAAGAAAGATTTTACTTGTCAGATTCATGTTAATAACATCTGAAAAAGAATTTCTTTTTTTCCTGAAAATAATTTTATGTTCTGTAATACTTCGGATTTGTGGAAGAAAAATTTAGTTGATCGGTAAAACAGGAATCCTTGAGGCTTACCCCTATGACTTTTTTTATTTCTAGTATTTTTCTTTATGATTAGTAAATGTTTATCTGTGGCGTTTTTGGTGCAGGTGAACAGTTACTAAACGTCATGATAAATACTCATGGGGGTAATTTTTGTAAATATTTTATGAAAGTTTAAGAATCACAGCACAATCAAAGGTAAAAAATGGCAAAAATTGTAAAAATTACTCCGTCTCGTCCCCTACCCTATGCAATCCAGTGGCCAAGGCAGGACTAGGAACCTTTGGCCTTGGAGGCAAATGCAAAGGGATCCTTTCTTGAAAGGTACAGATCTTCTAACATACTCTTCTTTTGTGGCTGTTGGCATTTAGTGACATGGCATCTCAGAATCCCCAAAATAAGTGGATACTGAAAGAAGTATATTTTCCAAGTATATATTGGCAACAAAAGTCACATTTAAATAATATAGTTGCAGCACTTAAATACAGAAAACTAGATTATAAAGTCCAAATTGCATATAACTGGTCAGTCCATAGTAAAACATTCCCGATCCTTCATAGTTACATAGTTAGTGAGGTTGAAAAAAGACATCAGTCCATCCAGTTCAACCTATGATGTGTGTGTGTGTTTGCTGTTAACCGTACATTGTATACCCCTGTATGTTGTGGTCTTTAAGGTGCCCATCTAATAGTTTTTTAAAACTATCAATGCTCCCTGCTGATACAACTGCCTGCGGAAGAGAATTCCACATCCTTACCACTCTTACAGTGAAGAACCCCCTGCGTATTTTAAGGTTAAACCGCCTTTCCTCTAGTTTTAGTGAGTGGCCACGTGTCTTATTGTATTCCCTTTCTCTGAATAGGTTTTTCCATATGCTAGGGTTGCCAGTACAATATTTGTACATTGATATCATATCCCCCCTCAATCGTCTCTTCTCCAGAGAGAATAAGTTCAGTGCTTGTAGTCTTTCCTCATAGCTGATGTTCTCCATTCCCCTAATTATTTTTGTTGCCCTTCTCTAGACTTTCTCAAGTTCCAGCACATCCTTCCTGAGGACCGGTGCCCAGAACTGGACAGCATACTCCAGATGTGGCCGGACCAGAGTCTTGTAGAGTGGGAGAATAATCTCTTTATTTCTAGAGTGTATACCGTTTTTTATACATCCCAGTATACTGTTGGCTTTGCTTGCGGCGGCTTGGCATTGCATGCCACTGCCAAGCCTGTTGTCTACCAGTACCCCCAGGTCCTTTTCCATCCTAGACTTACCCAGAGGTTCCCCCCCTAGTGAGTAGCTTGCTTTCTGGTTTCTGGCACCCAAGTGCATTACTTTAAATTTTTCAACATTAAACCTCATCTGCCATATAGTTGCCCACCCCATTATTTTGTTCAGGTCCGCTTGTAAAGTTTCCACATCCTGCCCAGAATATATTGGCAAGCTTAATTTAGTATCATCCGCAAATAACGAGATTTTACTTGATATCCCCTCCTCCAGATCATTTATGAATAAATTAAACAGTATTGGCCCCAGGACAGAACCCTGGGGGACCCCGCTTTCCACGCCCGCCCAATCTGAGTACTCCCCATTAATCACCACCCTCTGGACTCTCCCCTGGAGCCAGTTCTCTATCCAGGTACTCACCTTATGGTCCATACCTACCTTCCTTAGTTTGAACAGTAAGCGTTTGTGGGGAACGGTGTCAAAGGCCTTTGCAAAGTCCAGATACACCACATCCACAGGCTTACCTTTATCTCATCAAGTATGAGTTGAAAGGTGGCAATCAATATGGATAAATAGGAGTGTCCAAGAAAGAGCTGTCACCAGCACACGTTCACACTGCCTCTTACTCCTCAATGTGGACCTACCCAAAGGAAGGTTAGACAAGCATGTTCAGAATAATCCTGGAATGGTGTCCCTGGGAATGAATCAATAAGTTCTTCCTATTAGGATGCTTTTTCTCTGCCCACGGTATCCTTGTTACTCACAAACAGGGCTGCCATGGGGGGGGGGGGCGACAGCCCATACACATGTAGGGGGCCCAGGCATCCTGAGGGGGTCCAGCTGTCCGGCAGGGTCAGGAGATGGCAGGGGTGGGAGGAGCACCTGCCCTTGGTGCACTCTTTTCATGTGGGTGCAGGGGCGCTGCAAGCCCCTGGGGAATGTTGATGGTCAAGCCTGGGAGGGCCCAGGCCTAAATCTTTGTAAGGGGCCCCATACTTTCTGATGGCTGGCTGCCCTGGTCACAAAAAGGTGAAGAGGAATAGAAAGGGCGTAACTTTGTAGTATTTTTAGTAAAGTTTAATGTCTAAAAGGTAAAAATTGGTTTAAAATTAAAATCAGCAACAGAACAAAGAAACCAACGTTTCTAACCAACAAAATGGCTGATGCATCCCAGTGCGCAATGACGTCACACCTCACAACTCCCCACTACTCGTTTCATCATCAATGACGCCGTCAGGGTTGTCCAATGCCCTCCATGTGTCTCTAATACTGGAAGTATCTCCACTTGGGACCCCACTTTTAGGACCGGTTTAGGACCGGCCCAGCCCTCTCCTGACCATAACTGACCCTTGAAAATAAAACAAAAAATTGGCAAGATCACAGTTAATTCCATAAATCTTCATCACACATTGGCTTATGCATACCTAAGAGAATTCAGTTCAGTATATTCCAACCAAGGAAACCACAGTAAAATGACATGTCTTGCATAATAAATTATTAATTTAATCAATGTTATTCTTTTCTTTTTTAGAGAAATCCAAATATTCAAATGTTCTGTCCCACTTATCTGTATTGTTTCTGTGCTGTATTGAACTGCATAAGGTTATTATTTTTCTGATGTATGCTAAAATCTAGTAACAGTTTTGGACCACTACACCTTTATGTGAATCGGTATCTCCCACTGTCCCGCCCTTCTGTTTACTGCTAGTTAGTTTAGTCTTAGCTGGACCCTCCCTGCACCCTCAGTCATTGTTAGCACTTTGCAGAGACTAGGCTTAGGAAAATCATTGTCTTATCCTTAACCACTTGAGCTCCAGTAGGTTTTACCCCCTTCATGACCAGAGCATTTGTTGCTATTCAGTACTCCGCTACTTTAACTGGCAATTGTGCTGTCATGCAACACTGTACCCAAATTAAATTTATATTATTTTTTCCCACAAATTACATTTTCTTTTGCTAATATTTGTGGTATAAATGAAAAAACAAAAATGGAAAACATATCCAATAAAATAATCAAAAAATCAAATTTCTTTTCTTCATAAATTTAGGCCAAAATGTATTCTGCTACATGTCTTTGGTAAAAAAAAAAAAAAAAAATCCCATTAAGTATATATTGGTTTGTGCAAAAGTTATAGCGTCTTCAAACTATGGTATACAATAGATACTCACATTTACACAGCTATGACACTATACTAGTAAGAGCAGTGATCAGTAATTTATAGTGGGACTGTGATAGTGTGGCGGGAAATCTGGTGCTAGCTGATGCTGGCTGGGAGGGTAACTAACTGACATTGACATCAATAGTGAAGCTAATACAGCGATCAGTGCTAATACTGCACACAGTCAAAGCAGAAAAACCATTGGCTGAAATCAGCTGCCAAACTTCTGCTTTGTCCAATCACAGCACGGGCCTGGCAGAGGGTGCATGCACGCCCCAAACCTGAAAGAAAGTTGCGACATACAGGTTTGTCACCTGGCTTGGAGCTGCTGCCCGCTTGCAGTACAACTACTGTGGGCAGGCGGCAAGCGGTTAAAGGATAAGTTCACCTTTCCAAAGAGAAAAAAAAATGCACATATTTTTGCAGGTAAAATAAAAATGTGTACAGTTAACCCCCCTCCATCGTGGGGGTTACGTTCCAGACCCACCCGCAATAAATGAAAATCCACGAAATAGAAATACCCTATTTAAATACACCCTAGGCATGTTTTTATAACTTTCACTGTACTTTTAAAAGCATTTTAAGATCTTTAAACACACTTTTAAAACAATAGAAACACATTTAAACACATAAAAGATATTGAGAGAGAGAGCTAGAGCAATGGAAAACACAAAAATATTTAATTAATAATGAATTAATTCATATAATAATATTAATAGGTTTTACAGAAAAAAACGCAAAATATCAGGACCACGAAAACTGAACCGCAATATAACGGGAGTTTACTGTATTTATTATTTTTTTAACACTGCAGCCTGTAAGGCATTGTACCAGCACTCAGCAGATGGCGGGTGCAATCCCAGGATCCTGCAGACTCTCTGTCAGTTGTCTGCCCGTACCTCTAGTACTGCAGACAGCTACTGAACTTCACTAAAAATGACAAGCCATCTGCGGCCGATGGTTCTTGTAGTTCATTCATTCACAGGAAACTATGAATGAATTAACTGGATGTTTGGGCAGAGCCCTGCACAGCGGTGCTGTAAAACAAAGGACAGCGGGTGCAGGGAGAAGATCCCCCACCCACTGTCACAGAGTGGGGAACGCTAGTGGTGGGAGGTGGGTGTATAAAAGCATGTTACATGTTACACCCTAAATCTGTAGGGTGTAACATGTACACCCTACTGAGCATAATCTGTACTGCACTTAGCTGCCAAGTCGGCAGGTGACCATACTGTCTGGAAAGACTTGGTCTAAGGAAGTATGTCAATGCATAAAGTGGCATTTAAAAAAAAAAAAAACAAAATACCCAAGACTTTGAGATTCAGGTGGAATAACTCAATAGCTTTTGGCTGCTATTAATGTTACACTTAGTATGTAGTTGTGCATATTGCCATACTAAAGAAGGTACAGTATATACACTATATTGTAAAAAGTATTGGGACGCCTGCAATTACACACACGTGAACTTTCATGGTGTCCGAGTCTTAGTCCGTAGGGTTCAATACTGAGTTGGCCCACCTTTGCCACTATAACAGCTTAGACCTATCTGGGAAGGCTGTCCACAAGGTTTAGGAGTGTGTCTATGGGAATGCTTGGACATTCTTCTA
Organism: Pelophylax lessonae; assembly: GCF_965119305.1. Taxonomy (NCBI): domain Eukaryota; kingdom Metazoa; phylum Chordata; class Amphibia; order Anura; family Ranidae; genus Pelophylax; species Pelophylax lessonae. The sequence goes on along the minus strand of NC_138770.1, from coordinate 640,196,028 downwards.
GAAGCGTATTGATGAGCTTAGGCACTGATGTTGGACAAGAAGGCCTGGCTCGCAGTCTCTGCTCTAATTTATCCCAAAGGTGTTCTATCAGGTTGAGGCCAGGACTTTGTGCAGGCCAGTCAAGTTCCTTCACCCCAAACTCACTCATCCACACTGTATTGCATTGCCAAAAGTTTTGGGCCATCCCGCCAAATCATTTGGTGGAGGGGGGATTATGGCGCGAGGTTGTTTTTCAGGGGTTGAGCTTGGCCGCTTAGTTCCAGTGAGGGGATCTCTTAGGGCTTCAGCATACCAAAACATTTTGGACAATTTCATGCTCCCAACTTTGTGAAAACAGTTTGGGGATGTCCCCTTCCTGTTTCAACATGACTGCGCACCAGTGCACAAAGCAAGGTCCATACAGACATGGATGAGTGAGTTTGGGGTGGAGGAACTTGACTGGCCTGCACAGAGTGCTGACCTCAACCTGATAGAACACATAGATAAATTAGAGTGGAGACTGCGAGCCAGGCCTTCTCGTACAACATCAGTGCCTAACCTTACAAATGCGCTTCTGAAAGAATGGTCAAACATTCCCATAGACACACTCCTAAACCTTGTGGACAGCCTTCCCAGAAGAGTTGAAGCTGCTATAGCTGCAAAGGGTGGGCCAACTCAATATTGAACCCTACGGACTAAGACTGGGATACCATTAAAGTTCATGTGCGTGTAAACTTTTGGTAATATAGAGTATATTCACATTACAACTGGGCCTTGAATTCAAACAAAGGGGATTTTTTTATTTTATTTCAACCTTTATACTGGTGTAAAGTAACTCCAGTGTTCAATTTGAACTCAGGTGGAAATTACTAAAATAAGGTTTACTGGATTAGCAAACCAAATTCCTCATTTAAATGCCCATATATGACATCTATTTTGTCTTTGAAAAATATTAGCAACCTTGAGGATTAATAAACATGAATATTAAGATGAAAGCAGGTACTTTGGTATTTGTCTTCTAATTGGGATTGCTGACCCTCCTAAAAACAGCTACTGTTGAGGGAAAAAAATAACTTATCAATTTTCCACTCCTGGTCATCAGCAGTAGTTGCCTCTCTTACACAATATTCCCTGCTGTGGTTTAACATGTCCCTTTCTGCATTATGTATTTTATAGTCTGGCAATTATTTTGACTTTACAGTTCATCTGAAGAATTTCAGAGGAGATATAATCTAGTTAATCTATTGTACTCTTTATTTTTAGTAATTACTGTTTCGTATGATCACATTGTCTTGATAGGAATTGTATTTTAATGTTTATACTATATGCAAATTATTTAAAGTGTATTACCAGCCAAAATGTTTTTTTTTTTTTGTTTAGTTTTGAATAGAGTGGGAAAGGGTTAGAACCCCCGTTGGGTTTAACTGATATTCAGGACTCCATAGAAGAGACTTTCGTTCACTCTATGTTCTGGTGACAACGGTTTCACCAGACAATAAGCCTCCATGGGCAGGACGAAACGCGTTGGAGCATGTAACAAGAAAACTCACCCAAGCTCTACAGCTGTATAGTGCCCGTGTGTACAGAGTGTCGGTGCTCTGGCAGTGCGATATGCAATACGATTTTTTAATAAAGTATCCATTTTATCAAACGGTATTTGCACTATGGACACCTTTCTTTTCATATATGTGAGCCATCCCTGAGGGATATGAGCATCGAGGTGCCATCAAAGGAGGGGTTAGCCGGCTTCTAAAGCACCTGGACCATACACAAGAACGCCATTGACCGAGCTCATTTGTGAGGTACTAAGGTGAGGCACCCACCTGAGGGGGGGGAGCACATCATTTTGAGGTAATATCGAAGCTGTCCATTACCGGGACTTCCCTAGACACTGGTGATTGGGACAACGTCTATATATAGAAGCACCTTATTTGGACACATATATTTCACCCTTATTGTGTTAAATCGTATATGGGATTAGACACTTATCAATTGTGCTAATATTGTATTTATTTCTGCACGGTTGCCAAATATATAATTTCATTATTTTATTTAGTTTTAGTGATATTTACAACGTGTGGATGCATCGTATTTGGAATTGTGCTAACATATGTTATTTATTTTTCACACGACCGTTATATATAGTTACTCTTTTGGGATATTTATAATATTTGGTTAGTAATTAATTTGTGTATAATTTGAGTATAATTTATGCATAATTGTCACATTACCATGGAAGAAAATTTTCATAGTTAATATTATATAAAGAGTCTTGATACACATCCACCAGTACACATCAGTAATTTCAAATATATTTTATTAATATTCAGGTTTTACTTAGGTCACACAGATTTGCACAGCACAATTTTACACCATTTCATTTATAGCACACTCACAGCAAGGGAGTGAACAGTGTTAGCCACATTTCCAGCCCACATTACCATTAAAAAAATAAATACAAAAGGATTTTACACTGTGAGAGGCCTCCTCTCTATCTTCTGCCTGCATAAAAAAGTTTTGCACCTTTGAGACCGCAACAGGAGGGAGTCTGGACCTGTGGAAGTCACCAAGAGGACATCACAGAGGACATCCCCACATGACTTCCACAGGTCCAGACTCCCTCCTGTTGCGGTCTCAAAGGTGCAAAACTTTTTTATGCAGGCAGAAGATAGAGAGGAGGCCTCTCACAGTGTAAAATCCTTTTGTATTTATTTTAAGTTGTTTACAAGGTAAAAAAACTGTATAAAGACCACTGTACAATGAAAATGGCCCTCTATGTGCTTGGAGAGATGAACGCTGCCTTTTACCTGGCATGCGTTCCAGTCTCTTGGCCAGACGTGACACACAGGAGCATCAGCTTGACATGTTTCGTCATCAATAGGCGATGCTATCAAAAGCAGGAAGCAAAAGCAGTTGACTTTTCTTGGTCAAGTATACGCAGATGACAAACAAGCATGTAGGTAGTGCAGGGCCCATAATGCATTGCAAATTGTCAAAGCTGCACCGTAAAATATAGGTTGAGGACTTAGCCTGGGACTAAGTGGAGATACTTCACCATTTAGACATCGATCAGAGTAGAGATAACAGTCAGTTACACTTGGCAGGTGTTTTATAGCCCCATTCTGCTCGTTCTTACCTGCAATCACAGCATCTGTCCCTTTCAGCTCCAATTTCATTTGCCACACAGGATGCCATGTGACTGAATTCTACGAGCCACAAAGGGAGATGGGAAAGTTTGTCACAATAAACTATATCCTTTAGATCACCCAATATTCATGCACACCAATCACTGTGGAACCATGGCACCCCTCTATCTCTATCATGAAAAAGATACTTTGGTGTATTTGCCCTAAAGGCCAATGCTTCCCCTAGTTTAGCAACATGAACGCTCAAAACAAAATCTAATTAAAACTTGCCATTGCACTTAAAAATATATATGAAAGGTATTAGTGACCTTCATAACAGCTGGATGTGTTGAAAGGTTCAAGAGCTTGTTCCATGATGATGATTTATCTGGACAGACTTTCAGAAGCAATATTCTTGATTCCAAAAAGATATCTATCTCTACAGGATTCTGCTGGAGTTCCAAAGAGCTTTATGAGATAATCTCTGTAACCCTAGCAGCTGCCTAACATCCAACGCTAGTTAGAGCTTTGACAAGTTAGGGCTTCTTTAGGCTCAGAGGCAGCCATTGTTGAGTAACCTAGTGTTCCATTTATAAAGTAGCAGTATCACTGTTATAAAAGAAAAAAACTGGCACATTTATAAAGCCTCGGGGTGTTTTTGACTTGTGTTAATGGGTTACACAAGGGGCTACCTGTAGCGCTACCCCAAGGGACTACCCACATTGAAGAAAAATATATTTAAAATATATTTTTAAAAAGAATTAATTTTTTTACCCCAAATATATTGGAAATATATTTGAAATGCAACAATTTTGGCCATATTCAATATATTTCTAAAAATTGTTCCCTAAATATATTGGAAATATATTTTTCTTCCATATGGGTAGCTGGAAATTTCCCAGGTTGTTTTTTATAGTATTTGTCCCACAGCCAGGCACACAATCAAAGTCACACATGGACTCAATGACAAGTCCAGGGATGTTCTTTTTGGTGTTTTTTTTCCGGATAACTTGGATAGGGTTGGGGAATTGAGTGGGATACTCCAAAAAAAGCTATGTACAAGATGAGGGCTTCCTTTTATAGAACTGAAGCAAAAGTCCTTGCGAAAGCAAACTGTGGACTTGGCTTTGTAGTAGAAGCAGTTAAAAACACAAAAGCTTTTATCTTTAAAGCAATCAGACCAGAGTCCCTTTCACAAAGACTTGGATAGACTGAGCTCTTCAGGACACCAGCTGATGTTCCCTTTACATAAACACGTGGTTGACTCACTAGCACCAGAGCGGAGGCAGCAGAAAAAGTCTCTAAGATCTTTCACAGCAGTCTGTATTCACAAATGTCCAGGGAAAATTGGTTGACTCCTTTCAACATCCACGTGGCACCTTTTTCCTGTGATACCAGACTTGATCTTTAGATGACAGCCCCTCAGTCAGCTCTTTGCATCTTTAGCTTCCAGGCCACTCAGTTAGCCCTGCTGAGTTCTCACGAACAGCAAGCATATAGCAGGGCTGATAAAAAGAAGGTTGTAACCGCGCTAAAGGTGACAGGTAGTGAGCTGCGACTTCAAGTGTGACCACACCCCTAAAGATTATGTATTGTATAAGTCGCGCTAAATTGAAAAAACAAACAAATAAATGTCCAACTGTTTAAAGTCCTAAATATCATAAAGGTGACTAGTGATGTATGAGAATCTTGTGCTGCTTCCAAAAGATCCCGTAGGAATTGTGCTTACCAGAACGGCAATTTTAAATTGCAGAATTCATGTGATGAGATGAGTTCACGTGCCCAGGTGATCCAATGGAATTCTAGCGCAAGGAACTCCCGATATAACTCCTCGGACGAAACGCCGTTAGGTCACGGCGTGCTGACGTCATCTCCGGAAGCTTATCGAGGGAACGGATGCGCCTTGCCGTCCGGCCGGCGGCTTTACATCCTTCGCTACTTTTTCTTCTTTGTTTGTAAGTACACTACCTTATGTGAATAAATCTGTTGGAAGTTTTTACACTATTTGCGCCTTCTCTTTCCTTTATTGGCTGGTCTGGCGTTGTACCCTGAGAACCACAGCGGCTCAGCTTGCGGCATTAGGGGGTCCTAGAGGCCACCTAGGCACAACAAGTGGTACATCGTGGTATCTATCAGTGATTTGCCTGGATTGTCATTGGGACCCTGAGGTTACCTCTCCATTGGGAAAATATACCAAGTGTTATCGAGCATTTTTCTTATGGTCTGGTAAGAGGCTTTATACGCTCTTGGGTGGCTTGCTGATATTGGTGCATGTGGATTCAATGTTCGGCTGACTTTCCATTTCCATCTGGTAAGAGGCCTTATGTCTGGTGGTGGTTCACCTTTTCTACACTTGGATAGAATATACCTATACAGATCTATCTGGTAAGAGGCTCTACGTTTGGTGGCGGTCCTTTTTTTTCCCTCTATTTTGATTACATGCCCTTTTATTAGTTATTTTTGGTAAGCGGCTGCACAATTGGTGAAGGATTTCACAGTACTTGTAGTCCTACACAGTTTTAATATTGACATTTTTGTACGGTATCACGCTATGGGCTATGGATTATTATTTTTCCTCCACATGATACACGACCATTATATCAGGAGTTCCTTGCGCTAGAATTCCATTGGATCACCTGGGCACGTGAACTCATCTCATCACATGAATTCTGCAATTTAAAATTGCCGTTCTGGTAAGCACAATTCCTACGGGATCTTTTGGAAGCAGCACAAGATTCTCATACATCACTAGTCACCTTTATGATATTTGGGACTTTAAACAGTTGGACATTTATTTGTTTGTTAATACATACATATAGCAGAGCTGCCCAGAGGGCAGCAAGCCCTCTAGGCTGGACTTCCCCTCTCCAGGAAAAGACCCAGAAGCTCTGTGTCCAAGAGTATTTATGCAGAGACCCTTCAGGGCCACCCTCTGTTGGATTGGCCAGGGCTGTATAAATATTCATGCTGCTATTTACATTGCTCCACCCCATGTTCCAGAGAGTTTTCCAGTTCTCTGGAAAGCGGAAGAAGCAATCAAACCAGCAGCAGCTGAAACACTGAACAGACCTAACTGATCACATGCAGCTGTACTGATTACAGTGAGCACAACTAAATTTACCTAACACAACAAAACAGCAGCTCCACTGACCACAGTGAGCCAGAACTCAATCTACCTAATACTAGCATCTGTCTAGGAGGGTGCTACATACCATTCTTTTGATATCAGTTTAAGATCCTTCATTGATCATTCAGAATCCATCGCAGGTGCATTTAACCTGGTTCACTAGATTTTGCAATCTAACAAACTTTTATGGGGAAAGAAGCGGTTTTGAAGAGAACAAAATCCTTGGTCCCTACAAATGTGCTTACAATTTCTACGGATGGAGAAAAAAAAATGCTCCACAAAGAACAGGGTTTAGTCATGTGAATGGTCAAATCCATGTGACTTGTTTCCCCTCCTATTATAAAGTGTTCACCTACAGTGTTACACAGGGTAGGAAACTTCAGGCTTCACTTGTGAAGTGCAGGTACAGTTTGGAGTAAACTCTGCAGTGCCTAGCAAAGTGTAGACAGTGGTATCCACTCTCTTAACCACTTAAGCCCCGGAAGATTTTACCCCCTTACTGACCAGGGCCTATTTTGCGATTCGGCACTGCGTGACTTTAACGGACAATTGCGCGGTCCTGCGACGCTGTACCTAAACAATGGAAAAGGAATTTGATGTCCTTTTTTTCCCCACAAACAGAGCTTTCTTTTGGTGGTATTTGATCACCTGTGCGATTTTTTGATCATGCGCTATAAACAAAAAAACAGCGTCAATTTTGCAAAAATAACAATATTTTTTACATTTTGTTATATGAAATTCCCCCCAAAAAAATGTAAAAATCTAAATTTTTTAACATTTTCGGCCAATTTGTTTTATGCTACATATGTTTGGTAAAAAAAATCGCAAAAAGCGTATTTTGATTGGTTTGTGCAAAAGTTATCACGTTTACTAACAAAGGGAAAGATTTTTGTCATTTTTGTTGTTTTTTTGTTAACGCGTAATGGTGGCGATCTGCAATTTTTTTTGCGGTACTGCGACATTGCGGCGGACAGATCGGACCCTTGACTGACATTTTTGACACTTTTGGGGTTACCAGTGACATTACTACAGTAATCAGTGCTATAAATATGCACTGTTACTGTAAAATTACACTGGCAGGGAAGGGGTTAACTTTTTTTGAGAGGGAGGGGCTATATGTGTCCCTAGGGGCGTGATTCTAACTGTGATTGGCTGTGGCTTGAGGTGTAGGAACAGTGATCAACGGTCCTACATAGTAGAACCGTATGATCACTATTCCTACACAGGGGAGAATGACAGGCGGCTTGTTTACATTAGCCGCCTGCCTTTCTCCCTCTCCACCCGACGATCGCGAGTGACCGGCGGACTTCGGGTCGTGCGGCGGTCGGCAAGCGGTTAAATGAACACCATAGTAGCAGATTATCGGTCTGCATTTGCAATTTTCTGGACAGTACTTAGATGTAGCAGCTATGATAGATCATTAACTAGATCTAGATCTTCCTATAGGATAATCAAGTAACAATTGTTTCATCTCCTGAAAAACTGTAAGCTATATAAGGAAACCAACACGAATATACTAGCATAAAGATTAAAGATCTTAATAAAGAACAGTTCCACCATTTTGAAGATCATGCTGTACTATTTTTTGTGACTAAGGGGGAGATTTACTAAAACTGGTGCACTCAGAATCTGGTGCAGCTGTGCATGGTAGCCAATCAGCTTCTAACTTCAGCTTGTTCATTTAAGCTTTGACAATAAAACCTGGATTCTTATTGGTTACCATGCAGATTTTGCACTCTTCAGTTTTAGTAAATAACCCCCTAAGTCACAGAGGTGTTGATTTAGTTTGTGTGTTATCTGTGCTTTAATGGCATTTAGCTACTGTCTTGTTAAGGCTATTTTATATAAATATCCAAATCAAAGTTTTCTTTCTTATAACCACATTGTGTAAAAACACTGGCCTCTCATTAGCTACATAAGGATCACCATACAGGTTACAATCTAGCTGTACAATGCACTTTATGTTTACCAAAACTATGTAATATGAAGTCCTACCTAATTCAGTGGTTCTCAACTTTTTGTGAGACCAGGGCCTGCTAAATTCTTTCAAAAAGCCTCTGTGCTCCAGCAGTAAAAAAAAGTTTTTAGTCATTGATTCTAAGATTATGATAGATAACATAGGATTATGTAGAGTGTAAGGTGCAGAAGTCAGGCCTATGTAATGTACAACATACTGCAGTCAAAGTGCAGGGATCAGGACTATGTAATTGCACAGCACAGCTTGCAGAGTGCAGTGATCAGGAGTAAGTGTCTCCTAATGTTGGTGGTCATTGTGCTACCTTCACTCAGCATGCCCCCGTTCACTGGTAGTCATTGCTCAGCTTGTCCTTTTAACCATTTAAGCAGCAGCCCTATTTCGGACACTTTTTGTTTACAAGTTAAAACCAGTATTTTTTCCTAGAAAACTACTTAGAACCCCCAAACATTATATATATATATTTTTTAGCAAAGACTCTGGAGAATAAAATGTCGGTCATTGCAAAATTTTTTGTCACGCGGTATTTGCGCAGCGGTCTTTAAAACGCCATTTTTTTGGAAAAAATTTGAAAAATCACATTTCACTGCATTTAAAAAATACTAAACAGTAAAGTTAGCCCATTTTTTTTTTGTATATTGTGAAAGATGATGTCACGCCGAGTAAATAGATACCCAACATGTTACGGTTTAAAATTGCGCCCCCCCCTCGTGGGATGACGACAAACTACGGTCAATAGAGATCTCAATCTGTGACGCTTTAAATTTATTTAACGGTTACCAGTTTAGAGGTAGAGTGTAGCTCTTTTTTTTCAATTATTGGCCACGCTCTGGCGATCGCGGCGATACCTCACATGTGGGGTTTGAACAGCGATTTCATTCGCGGCTCGACTTGCGTATACGTTTTTTTTTTTTGTGCGTGAGCTAACGGTGACGGGGGCGGCTAAATTTTTTTTTTTTCCTATTTATTTTTTATTTTTTTAAAACTTTATTACAGGTTTTTTTTTTAAAAAAAAAATCTGATCACTTTTATTGCTGTCACAAGCAATGTAAACATCCCTTGTGACACCAATATATAGTGACAGGTACACTTTATGGAGGGATCGAGGGTCTAAAAGACCCTAGACCCCTCCACTACACTTCCCTGTATGCAAAATGCAGAAAACTGCATTTTTGCATACAGCCGTTTTTTAAATTTGCCGCCTTTTGCAGCACAGTAACCCGGAAGTGACGTCATGGACGCCGCCTCCGGGTTACGTCATCGTAGACCCCATCGATGCCGTTTCCGGCATTCATCGGGACTCCATCCAGCCAGCGGACGTGCCGGCTGGGTGCTCGGGGCTCCCGGTGGGACGGGAGCCCCGAGCAAAGCCACGGAAGGCGGCGGGAGGGGACGTCCCCTACCGCCCCCCCGGGTAACGATCGAGCGGCTCCCGAGCCGCATCGGTCGTTACCGACGGAAACCAGCGGTACCGGGATGATGCCTCTAACTAGAGACATCATCCCGGTATAACCCCGCAAAGTGTACCGACGTACCGGTACGTTAGAATGCGGTAAGTGGTTAATTGGTGCCCAGTGCTCAGCGTAACCCCTTATAGTGGCAGTCAGTGCTCAGTGTGCCCCCAAACATTGGCAGTCAGAGCTTAATGTACCCCCTTACATTAGTGGTCAGTGCTCAGTGTACCCCCCCTTCTGGTGGTCAGTGCTAAGTGTGCCTCCTTACATTGGCATTCAGTGCTCAGTGTGCCCCCTTACATTACTGGACATTGCCCAGTACGAGTGTGCCCCCTTATATTGGCGGTCAATGCTCAGGGTGCGCCCTTTAAATTAGCATTTATTTCTCAGTGTGGCTTCTTACACTAGTGGTCGGTGCTCAGTTTGTCCTCTTAATTGGTGGCCAGCGCTCAGTGTACCCCTTACATGGCCAGTCAGCACTCATTTTACCCCTTTATAATAACAATCTGTGCTTAGTGTGCCCACTTACATTAGAGATCAGTGCTCAGTGTAATAATACCTCTTAACATTGGAGTCAGTGCTCAATGTTCCCCTCTTACATTAGTGGTCAATGCTCAGTGTGCCCCTTACATTGGCAGTCAGTGCTTAGTGTGCCCTTTAACCAATTACCCACTGGGCACTTAAACCCCCTTCCTAACCAGACCAATTTTCAGCTTTCAGTACTCTCACATTTTGAATGACAATTACTGCAAAGTCAAGCAAAGTCATGCAACACTGTACCCATATGAAATTTTCGTCCTTTTTTTCACACAAATAGAGCTTTCTTTTGGTGGCATTTAATCATTATTGGGTTTTATAGTAAAAATAACCCAAATAAGTATACATGTGTTGGTCTTTGTGAAGGTTATAGAGTCTATAAGCTATGGTGCCAATCCTTGAAAATTGATCACACCTGATGTACTGATGGGCTATCTAATTTCTTGAGACCCTAACAAGCCAGTAAAGTACAAATACCCCCCAAATAACCAATTTTTGGAAAGCAGATATTCCAAGGTATTTAGTAAGAGGCATGGTGAGTTTTTTTAAGTTGTATTTTTTTCCACAATTCTTTGCAAAATTAAGATTTTTTTTCACAAAATGGTCATATTACAAAGTTATTTCCCACACACTTTATTGGCATACTTGAAACTACACCCCAAAATACATTCTGCTACTCCTCCTGAGTATGGCGATACCACATGTGTAGGTTTTTTCCACAGTCTAACCACATACAGAGGCCAAACATCCAAGTAGCACCTCCAGGTGTTCTAGAAGCATAAATTACACATATCATTCCCTGACAACCTATCACACTTTTGAAGGTCCTGGAGCACCAGGACAATAGAAACGCCCACAAAATGACCCCATTTTGCAAAGCAAACGTCCCAACACATAATCTAGGAGGCATATTGCGTCTTTTGAACATGTCATTTCTTTCCACAAGTTTTTGGAAAATGTAAAAAGAAAATGAAAACGCATTTTTTGTGTACACAAAGTTGTCAATTTATAACATATTTCTAACACATAGCATGTACATAGCAAAATTACACCCCAAAATACATTCTACTACTCCTCCTGAGTATGTCGATACCACACGTGTGACACTTTTACACAGCCTAACCACATACAGAGGCCCAACATGCAGGGAGCACCGTCATTTCCTGACTTCTCATTGCAATTTTGTGAGGCACTGTAGGGCACTGATAAGCACTGTAGTGGCACTGATGTGGCATGGATGAGCACTGATGTAGCATGGATGTGGCACGGATGAGCAAAGATGTGTCATGGATGTAGCACGGATGAGCACTGATGTGGCACGGATGAACACTGACATGGCATGAATTTGGCACAGATGAGCACTGATGTTGCATGGATGAGCACTGATGTGGCATGGATGAGAACTGATGTTGCATGGATGTGGCATGGATGAGCACTGATGTCGCATGGATGTGGCACGGATGAGCACTGACATGGCATGAATTTGGCACAGATGAGCACTGATGTTGCATGGATGAGCACTGATGTGGCACGGATGAGCACTGATATTGCATGGATGTGGCACGGATGAGCACTGATGTCGCATGGATGTGGCACGGATGAGCACTGACGTGGCATGGATGTGACATGGATGAGCACTGACACGGCATGAATGAGGAACAGATGACCACTGACGTGGCATGGATGTGGCACAGATGAGCACTAACGTGGCATGGATGAGGAACAGATGATGACTAACATGGCATTGATGTGGCATGGATGAGCACTGACGTGGCACTGATGTGACATGGATGACCACTGACATGGCATGGATGTGGCACAGGTGAGCACTGACGTAGCATGGAAGTGGCACAGATGAGCACTGACATGGCATGAATGTGGCACGGATGACCACTGATGTGGCATAGATGAGCACTGACATGGCATGGATGTGGCATGGATGAGCACTGATGTGGCATGGATGAGCACTGATGTGGCATGGATGAGCACTGATGTGGCATGGATGAGCACTGACGTGGCACGGATGAGCACTGGCGGGGCATGTATGAGCACTGATGTGGCATGGATGAGCACGGGGGTGGCATGGATGAGAACGGGTGGGGCATGGATGAGCCACGGATGAGCACTGAGGTGGCATGGGTGGGCACAGATGTGACATGGATGTGACATGGGTGGGCGTGGATGAGGCATGTATGTGGCATGGATGAGGCATGGCTGGGCATAATTGAGGTATGGAGGAGGCAGCTGCAGTCTCTCTCCTCTCCTCGCACACTGTACCGATCGTTGTGTCACTATACACCCATATATCATTAATTGGGTGGATTTTTTCCATTTATGTCTGACACTAGTTTTTTGGTCAGCACTTATTTAAGGACTTTACTAATTGAACAAGCACCTTTGTTTATATAAGCACTTTAGTAGTTCAGTAAGTACTTTATTGCTCATTTGCACAGGTTCTATTATCAGGTGTCAGTAGTGCTGTATCTTACGATTTATTTATGTACCTTACACATTCACAATTTTACAATTTCAATTAACACATTACGTTATAGCGGCTGCGACCATTTAATTGATTATTAATATTATTAGTTTGTTTGGATCCCATTTATAGTCACGCTGGAACTCACTCTACTTGTTGGATTTCACACAATTAGAAATGTTTTTTCCATAAAATTCATGTCATTGTGAGCAAGGCTGCTGTTAGAAATCACAGGGCCCCGTACAGCCAACCTGACAGGGCCCCCCCCTGAATTTATCAAGACAATATATTCACTAAAAATACACTAAAATCATTATTAGCGGACACAAACAGGAAACCCGTGTGATTTAGCCCTTTTGAAAATGTTTTTTTACATTTTTTAAAAAAAAACGTATAACTTTTTTTTTTTTAAATGTTAAAAACTTTTACAATTATTTTATTTTACAATTTTTTATTTTTTTTTACAGGACAGGGATGCTAGCAGTGCTGCGGTAGGGGGGCACAGTGAATGGTGGGCACACAGGAAAGGGGGGGGGGGGTCAGAGGCAGGCAGAACAGGGAGGAGGATCGGTGTTGAAGAAGTAATTACAGGAATGAAGTCCTGTGTCTGTGTCTCTCCCTGGAGCAGCTGAAAGTTGTCAGGAGCTGGGAGAAACTGGCTTTCAGCTGCTGCAGAGAGCCGCTCAGGGCTTCCTTCTGTAATCGCCCCTCCGCCCGACTCCCCAATACCCCATGCTATTAGGGCCCCCCCTTGTGCCCGGGCCCCCTACAGGAGGACTGGTGCCCCCCCAATCAGCGGCGCTGATTGTGAGTCATGTTTTCTGGCAAATACATAAAAACAAAAACATTGAAATAACTTCATGGTGTTTGGGAGAAGCTGGGAAGACATGCGAAGTGTGATCCCTGATCATTCCCTAGGAGTCAGCAGTGGACGGTTTGTTATTCTCTGCGTCTATGATGGATGATAGCGGACTCAGTATAGGACATGAGCTGGTTTGTTTTATTTGCAGATTACATCCACATTCTTCATTAAGACAGCTTTTTGCTTTTCCAAATTTTCAGGACTTGAAGCTTTCCATATGTTAGAGGCTGGAAATTAAAGTGGCACAGCAAATGTGTTATAGTATAATGTCAGTTCAGTTTTAAAAGGCTTCTAGGATTTCTCGGCAAGTGCAGGCTGTGCCCAGGGAGGTCCTGGATTCGAACATGTGATCCATTTTAGTGCTTGCAATTTTCTATATATGAGCTGTATTTAGCCTGGGGATGTCCAACCCCCTAATGCCACCCAAGATAGTTGATAGGAGGTGATTTCATCAGAAAGATCACGGATTCATTATATTTGATTGCCCCAAATATTTGCATGCAAAGAATCATGCAATTTAGGAACCTCAACCAATCAAGGTTGATGAATTGTAGGATGGATCAATCTTCCTGTACATGTTCAGGAAAATAATAAAAAAAAATGAGCAATGCGCAGATTAGCCTGGTTTTCATACTGATTGATGATAGCAAATGTTCAAGGCAAATAGCTACAGTAAATAAGCAGCTGAAATTCATTCACTGTTTAAAGTGATTGTGAAGGCAGATTTTTTTTGTACTGCTGGTTTGTGTAAACCAATTAATATACGCTTTCTGGGATTTTTTATACTAAAAACATGTAAAAGAATGTAACCTAAACATGTAACCCTAACCCTAACCCCTAACCCTAACTAACCCTAAATCTAATTTCTTCATAAGTTGGCCTTTTTTATTTTTTTAAATTTCTTCTTTATATTATTATAGAGTATGGATTTTGATATTGCGATCATTCTTGTTTTTTTTTTTTTTTTTTTTATGTTTGTATGACTTGTTGGTTAAAAAAATTTAATTTAAATAAATTGGCCTAAATGTATGAAGAATTTCGATTTTTTACATTTTTGGATATGTTTTAGAGCAGAAAAAATTATTTTTTTTCAAAATATATTTTTTTGTTTATAGCGCAAAAAATAAAATGGCAGTGGGGATCAAATAACACCGAAAGAAAGCTCTGCTTGTGGGAAAAAAATGATCCAAATGTTGTTTGGATACAGCATTGCATAACTGTGCAATTGTCAGTTAAAATAATACAGTGCGGTATCGCATAAAATGGCCTGGTCATGAAGAGGGGTAAATCTTTCAGAGGTCAAGTGGTTAAAATTACAAACATGTCATACTTACCTCTTCTTTGTAATGGTTGTGTTTGGGTCCCTTGGCTCCTCCCCCTGCCAAGTGCCCCTATAGCAAACTTCTTGTTTTGGGGGCACTCATGCGGTCTCATCGCTCTCGAGCCTTGCTCTGTTTGTCTGAGCATATGAGGAGGGAGGGAGTGGAGAGAGCTGCTGCTCTTGTGCACATCACTGGATCGAGATCTGGCTCAGGTAATTATTTGGAGGGGGGCTCAGCTTTAGAACCACTTTAACTTGGCAAAGTATTTCCAACCAGCCTTGTGATTTACACACATTTTCCACACCGCAAAGTCAGGCATGCTTAGCTCAGTGTACATTCTAAAGGTTCGTTGTGACGTGTATAGCACCCTCCTGGATAGGGGATAGGATTAGATTTAGTGCAGGCTCACTGTGTTCAGTAGAGCTGTATAATTGTTTTGTTAGGTAGATTTAGCTGTGCTCACTGTAATTAGTACAGCTGCATGTGATTAGTTAGGTCTGCTCAGTGTTTCAGCTGCTGCTACTTTGCCTGTTTCCTCTGTTTTCTAGAGAGTTGGAGAACTCTCTAGAACATAGGTGTGGAGAAATGCAAATAGCAGCATGAATATTTATACAGCCCCGGCCAATCCCAGGAAGGATATTCCTGAAGGTTGCTGGAAGTCTGTATAAGTACTCTGAGACACAGAGCTTCTGAGTCTTTGCCTGCAGAAGGGATGTCCAGCCTGGAGGGCTTGCTGCCATGTGCTTGCTGTTTATTAAGCCTCAAGTGGGCGACCTGAGGGCCAGGATGCTGAAGCTACAGAGAGGTGACTGGATCTAGCCTGGTATCACAGGAGAAAGGTCTCACATTAAAGGGGGAATGAGGCAACCAACTGTCACTGGACATTTTGTAAGTACAGACTACTGTGAGAGATCTTATAGAGTTTTGGGCTGCTGCCATCCCTTGTGCTAGAGAGTCAGCTGTGTGTATTGACCAAAGGGAACGTTTGCTGATGTCGTGAAGAAGTCCATCTAGTTCTTCGTGAAGGGACTCTGCTCTTGTTGCTCTAAAGAATAAAAGTTTACCCTTTTAACTGTATCTACTACAAAGCCAAGTCCACAGTTTGCTATATGCAAGGACTTGTGCTTCAGCTTTACAGAATGGAGTTAAAGCGGAGTTCCAGCCTAACCGCACACTCACCTGTCCCACGGTCCAGCAATGCGCCGTCTTCTCCCTCTCTGCTCTGATGTGGGCACCCGGCTATGACAGTTTGCGGCTTCACAGCCGGGTATGCACTGTGCATGCGCGAATTGCGCTATGCGTCATGATTGGCCGGCAATCTTCTGGGACCTCTGACATGTCCCAGAAGATTGCAGGGAGGGAGGGAGAGAGGAAAACTTCCACTCCGAGCAGAAGTGGGAGCGGGTACCTGTCAAAACTAGGTACCCGCTCCCCCCCCCCAAAAAATGACATGCCAAATGTGGCATGTCAGGGGGGTTAGGACTATTTAAAGCGGAAGTTCCACTTTTGGGTGGAATTCCGCTTTAACTGTCCTCAATCTGTACATAGTTCTAATTTTTTGGAGTATCCCACTCAATTTCCTCAACCTTATCCAAGTTAGTCCAAAAATAAAAAACAAAACAAAAAGAACACCCCTAGACTGGTTTTTGAGGCAAAGAGTGACTGTAATTGTGTGCCTGGCTGTGGAGCAATCCACTGGAGAAGATCCTGGGCAAATTTCCAGCAGCTCCTTTAGGGGTAGCACTACATGTGTGGCAGCCCTTGCCACACCTCTAAAAGGCGTTCCATGGTGGATCAGTTTTCATGTTGACAGTCAATGAGGAGGCAATATGTGGTGTCTAAAGCATTCTTTGCATGCAGTTGCAGGATGGCCCCACACACTAAAATGTGTTGGGTTCAGAGGTAGTACCACTCCCTGAATGCAACATATGGTTTAATACTTGCAATGGCAGCATGTATACAACCCTGAGCAGTTGCATGGCTTTCTTCAGGTGGGCAGTAAAACCAAGGCTCAACTGGCTTTTGCCACCTCCTGGCTGCCCATTTCAGTCCAATAAAAGATTGAAAGGTTTTATGGCAGAAGAGATGGGCTCTTTCAGACAGGTGGCCAAGGGGTGATAAAAACAGGTGTGCAGAGTTTAACACGCAGTAGTTCAAAGGGGCCGCACTGTAACTGTGAGCCAAACGCTCATCTCGAAGTTGAGGTGTGTAAAAATGTAAAATTACCATTTGGCATTTTAAAAATAAAAGTTTAAGAAAAAAAAAAAAAAGTATAGAGGAGGTGGCAGTAGTGATTCAAGAACACCTGTATGGATCGCATGAAGGTTAAAAAAAAAAAACCTGAGCCTTTGCAACCACTTTAAGTATAGTTCTGCTTTAGCTGTAGATGTTAGTACAAAAATGACAGTATTTTCTGGATATTTTGCACATTGTTATACTCCGCCATTGACATTTCATAAGGGGAGATTCACTATTTGTCTACTTTGCTTAGTTACCGCACTCCAGATGAATAGGATTAAAATTGAATCCATCAATGCAAATGCCTTTAAATCACTCATTTACATCGTTATGTTTTTAGCATCAGATAGTGGTGACAGGGCCATCTGCACTCCACTCCGCTGTCAAACAATGTTCTGCTCAAGAATGTAGAAAAACAATTACAGGTGGTTGAACATGTTGCTGCACTTGTGAGAGGTGAGAACTCACTAGGGGCCAATAAAGAGTTCTCTATATTTCGGAAAAAAATCAGGTTTCACAGAAAGTGAGAGGAAACCTAATCTGACGTTATCAATAGTGACTGGACGTCAACTTGTGGCAGTGCCTGAATAAGAATCTAAATTAGCCATGGTGGCTAAAGCATGCCAACTCACTTTGCTAAGCCAAGTGCGGAATTTCTGCTCATGGTACTGAAGGTCAAGTGTAGATTACTGACAAGCTGCAGTGGGTTTTACTTACACAAATTACTGAATCTAAATACCCAAAAGAGAGACACACACAAGCATGCGCAGCTCAGTGTACATTCTAAGGGCCTGTTTTAACGCACGGCAGCCCTTGCCACCCCTCTGAAAAGCATTCCATGGTGGATAAACTTTGCCAGTTGTTGCAGTAATCGAGTTGTCATTCTAGACCAGCTTTTATTATACAGGAGTATGTAGAACCCTAAGGTTCCTACTGAGGTTGCCAGGGGTTCCTTGAGCAGTGAGCGTTGGTAATTTGACATCGTACCTACAATTATCACCAGTATGCAATTTCATATTAGGGTGGGACTTTTCAGGCATTTTACATATACATGTAGATAGGTCTCTAAAATGTATTTTTTTACACAATAAAATACACAATAAAAATCAAGACCGTACATGAGGCTACAACTGTGACCAAGACATATTGGGTAGGATTCTCTTCATTCCCAACACATTTCAAAAAAGCTTAGTGTCTTCCTCAGGGAATGAGAATCTGCAAGAGGCCCAAGAGATCACAATACATATGTGGCCAAGATCATAGCTGTCTTAAAAAAAAACGGACCAATAAACCCCCAGATAAGCCCAAAGAGAATGCCTCCCTCAGCAGAACTCAAGGTGCCAAATCGTCTATATAAAGGTAAGGAGACATCACCAGGAAACCCAAGTTATGTAGCTGATTGGTCTACTTTTGTCTAACACATACATTGTACATGTTTATTTGTTAGGAAGGATAGGTTCTACATTGTAGACATATTCTGAATTTTCTTTTGTATATTTTGAATTGTGTATCCTGCAATTGTATGTGCAGTTTTTCTGTTCAGTAAAGCACATCAATACACTACATAGTTTTAATTGTTTGCTTGTCTTATACCCCAAAGTACTTAATAGACACCAAGAAAAACACACAGTTCTCAGGAAGGTATTTACCCGCAGCACCTTCTAGGGCAGAGCATATTGCACACATAATTAATGATGATGGGAGGATAGTTACAGAGGACACTGAAAAAGCAACCAAGCTGAACGCTTTTTTCTCCTCAGTTTTTACACAGGAAAAGGAGGGGTACACTGACCACTACTATATGGTTAGTAGTAATACACAGGACTTGCTGCTATGGCTAACAGAGGGTGAAATCAGGAAAAGGCTGGATAAAATTAACACAAATATATCACCAGGTTCGGATGGCGTACATCCGAGAGTACTCAAAGAACTTAGTAAGACTATATCTAGACCACTGTTCCTGATCTTTGCTGACAGTATTATGACAGGAAATGTACCAGGGAATTGGAGGAAAGCTAACGTGATACCAATATTCAAAAAAGGGCAGAGGCATGTCCTGGGAAATTATAGGCCTGTCAGTCTGACATCGATAGTATGTAAACTTCTGGAAGGGATGATAAGGGACTATATTGTAGAGTTTGCTAAAGACAACAACATCATCAGCAGTAATCAGCACAGGTTTACAAATGGGCGTTCTTGTCAAACCAATCTCTTAACATTCTACGAGGAGGTGAGCTGTGAACTAGATAGGGGGAGACCAGTGGATGTGGTGTACCTGGATTTCGCTAAGGCGTTTGATACAGTTCCCCACAAGCGCTTAATTTATAAAATAAGGTCTGCAGGCATCGACCGCAAGGTCTGCTCCTCGATACGGAACTGGCTAAAAGGGTGTGTCCAAAGGGTGGTAATAAAAAGCGCATACTCAGACTGGTCTGAGGTGGTAAGTGGGGTCCCCCAGGGCTCAGTCCTGGGACCAACCCTGTTCAATTTATTCATAAACAGCATTGAGGATGGGATCAGTAGTTCTATATCAGTTTTTGCAGATGACACAAAGTTGGGCAGGGCACTAACTGCACGGCATGAAGCAGATATCCTACAGAATGACCTGGAGAAAATAACAGAGTGAGCAACGACATGGCAAATGAGGTTTAAGCACTTGGGGACTAAAAACTAAAGGTTTTGCACTTGGGGACTAAAAACATAAAAACACAATTCACTTTAAGGGGGGGGGGACCTATGGGGGAATCAAAAATGGAGAAAGATCTGGGAGTCTTGGTAGAGGCTAGACTAAGCAATAGCATGCAATGTCAAGCGGCAGCTGCCAAAGCTAGCAGAATATTAGCATGCATAAAGAGAGGGATGTATTCCAGAGATAAAACTATAATTCCTACCACTTTATAAAACTCTGGTCCGACCAGATCTGGAGTATTTTGTCCAGTTCTGGTCGCCAGTCCTCAGGAGGGATGTGTTGAAGCTGGAGAGAGTCCAGAGAAGGGCAACTAAACTAATTAGGGGATTGGAGGACCTTAATTATGAAGAGCGTCTGCAATCGCTTGATTTATTCTCCCTGGAGAAGAGATGCCTGAGAGGGGACATGATAGCAATTTATAAATACCTCAATGGTGATCTCAGCATAGAAAAAAAGCTATTCAGTCGAAAGGATTGCATGAGGACTCGAGGGCATATAATGCGATTAGAGGAGAAGCGTTTTAACCTCAGGCAACGCGGGGGGTTCTTTACTGTTAGGGCTACAGGATTGTGGAATTCTCTACCACAAGAGGTGGTTTCTGTGGGAAGTATGGTTGCTTTCAAAAGACTCTTAGACGTACATCTCAATGATCAGAACATTCAGGGGTATGAGAGATGATTATGGGCACACACTCCTACACAGGTTGAACTGGATGGACTATTGTCTTTATTCAACCTCAACTACTATGTAACTATGTAACCTTCCAGCCTGAAATTCAAAATATAAATTCCCCTGCAGATTCTCGTTCCCTTAAAGAAGACTCTAAGCTTGTTCAAAACGTGTTGGGAGTGAAGAGAATTTTACCCAATATGTCTTGATTACTATTGTGGCCTTATATACTGTCTTGATTTTTATTGTGTATTTTTACATGTGTAATAAAATATATTTTATAGACTTACATAGGTGTATATGTATAATGCCTGAAAAGTCCAACCCTAATATAAAATTGCATACTTAAAGTTGTAGAGGCGTTGGCATTCATAAGCAGGATGTGACCACTTGGTTATTGTTTTTATTGTACACTTACTACCAGCGCAAGAGGGCAACTGACCACTGGGACACCACAATTTTACTACATGTATTACCTTTCCATTGTTTCTTCTAAGATTATTCCTGAAAATAATTTAGTTGTATACAGTAGGTACCGTAGGTATTAAAAAATGATTAACCCTGGGTGTCAAATACGCCACATTTTTTTATTTATAATTTTCCACAACTTACCGATCACGCTAATTTTCCGTGAGCTGTAGGTAAAATTTTACCTAAGAGTCATTAAAAGCTCAAAATTATTTCAAAGGTTCCTCAAGGGTAAAAAGGTTGGTATACAGTAGACACAAGTGCCACACAACCCAGCTGCCATATGTAGCAAAGTAGATATTCTGCTCAGGCACTCAAACCTAAGCATACTCCTGGCCCCCGGAAGCAGGTTTCTATAGGTTCACCAGTTGGTGTTGCAGTCCATGTGAAAAACTGAAAAAAAAGGACAGGGAAACTGCTCACCAAGCCTCAGAAAGTATATGAAGTTCTCTAACTCACGGATGAATCCATCCAAAATTCATACCCTAACACATTTCACTTAGTTGGAAGCTTAATCATAGGCTACCAAATGTCTTGCATGGTTTCTATGGTGAAAAGGTAATGATTTTTGGTCAAGTTTTATTTAAAATTTTATTTGTATTTTAATCAATGTTTTATATTTATTTTACATTTTACATACAAAAAAATAAGAAGAAAGGAGGCACTGTAAAGCAGCTTTTTTCAAACTTTTTCACGTGAAGGAACTCTTGAAAAAAATTTTGAGTCTCAGGGATTCCTGCTAATAATTACTCTATTCTAAGCTCCCGGTACATTTGCGTGGTGGTCAGTGAAAAGAATGCCTGTTACATTGATGGCCATTGGATAGAATCCTCCCTTACAGGAAGATAAAAGCAATTGTTGTCATATTGTCTTGTTGTTTTATTTATATTGTCAATCTCAAACTGCTGATCAGATGATTTGCTCTCAATGTACCTTTATTGCAATAAAAAGTAAAAAAAAATGGTTTGTATTAGGAAATAATATGAATCTGTGAGGGAAAAGATATAAAATTAGAAGAAGTGAAATAAAACAAGTAAAAGTAATAGAAGACAAAATAATAAGAGGGGAAGAGAACAGGAAAGAAGTTGGGACAGAGGAAAGAAAGGGGAATGAAAGAGGAGGGGGAAGAGAAGGAAGAAAGAGAAGGGTTGAGGAAGGGAAGGGTAGATGGAGGGGGAAATAGTAGGGAGGGAAGCATGAGAGGAAGGGTGGTGGAGGGGAAGAAAGGGAAAAAAAGTTAAATGAGGAGAAGAGGCAAAGAAAAAGAAGCGATACAAAGGAAAGAAAGAAAGGGAAGAAGTGTAGAGACAAGGGATTAAAGAGTAGAAGGAGAAAGAAAAAGGAGAAGGAAGAAAGGAGATAATTACTAATTAACTAAATTCTAAGGCTCCGTTCACATACTGGCTTCTCGTATCGCGGGCAGAATTGCTGCGATTCCGCCTGTGTTCTTGAATCATTGCAAATCGCGGGACGCCCTTGCGATTCCCCTGACTTCCACTGGCACCCCAGACGCGGTGTGATTTTGCCACGATTGTCACCCGACACATCTTGCGCAAACAGAATCGTAGGGCGCCAGTCGCCCAAAAAAGTACAAAAGCTTCTTTTGGACAATAGGCGTCCCACAATTCTGTTTGCGTGATTTTTTTGGGCACACTTAAGGTACAAAACTGGTAGACAAAAGAAAAAAGCCCGCCCTTTTAACCCCATAACGACCACCCGCAGCAGTTTTACTGCGGCAGGCAGCCGCTCCTAGGCAAAGCGACGTTATGTTACGTCGCTCGCTCAGGAGACTCTAGGGGATGAGCTCGCCCCGACGCCGGCGCACTCCCACCCCAGTTTGCCATTTGGGGAGCCAGTGCGTGTGACCGGCAGCTCCGATGGCTGCCTGCCACTCGCAATCTCCCGCAGCTGAGAGAGAATGACAGACGGCTGATGTAAACACAGCCGTCTGTCATTCTCCCTTAGATGATCACAGAGGCTATGTGATCCTGCTATATAGGATCGCATGTCTCTGTGATGATCTAACAAGCTACGCCCCCTGACAGTTAGAATCACGCCCCTAGGGTCACATTTAACCCCTTGATC
This sequence comes from Pelophylax lessonae, assembly GCF_965119305.1. Taxonomy (NCBI): domain Eukaryota; kingdom Metazoa; phylum Chordata; class Amphibia; order Anura; family Ranidae; genus Pelophylax; species Pelophylax lessonae. The sequence continues at coordinate 640,173,019 of NC_138770.1, read as the reverse complement.
ACTAATACAGTTAACCCCTTCCCTGCCAGTGTCATTTTTACAGTAACAGTGCATATGTATAGCACTGATTACTGTAGTAATGTCACTGGTACCCCCAAAAGTGTCAAAAATGTCAGTTAGGGGTCAGATCTGTCCGCCGCAATGTCGCAGTCCCGCAAAAAAAATTGCAGATCGCCGCCATTACTAGTTTAAAAAAAAAACCAATAAAAATGACATAAATTTTTCACGTAGTTTGTAAACGCAATAACTTTTGCGCAAACCAATCAAAATACGCTTATTGCAATTTCTTTTACCAAAAATATGTAGCAGAAAACAAATTGGCCTAAAATGTTAAAACATTTTGATTTTTAAATTTCTTTTTTTTTTGAGAATTTCATATAAAAGAATGTGAAAAATATTGTTATTTTTTTCAAAATTGTCGCTCTTTTTTTGATTATAGCGCAAAAAATAAAAATCGCACATGTGAACAAATACCACCAAAAGAAAGCTCTGTTTGTGGGAAAAAAAGGACACCAACTTCGTTTGGGTACAGCGTTGCACGACCGCGCAATTGTCCATTAAAATAACGCAGTGGCGATTCGCAAAATAGGGCCTGGTCTTTGAGCAGCCAAATCCTCCGGGGCTAAAGTGGTTAATTTAAAAAATACAATTTTTTTTTGCAATACTCATTTCCTTGGATGTCCCCTACAGACAAAAGCCCAGCTTTGGTCCTCTTCCAGGATAAGAATACCTAACTTCATTCAACATACAGTATTTCTTACCAGTCCAGGGCATCAGGTATCTAGGACATGCCCACTTCCATTGAGAGAAGAGGAGGAAGACAACCCCACGTGTCATGTTATTGAACCAAAAATCCTGGAGGCCGCCAGGGAAAACTTACTTCTGGGATTCCAAATAGGAAGTCAACGGTAAATTAGCTCACCAGCTAGCCCTAAAACTTATATAAGGATTGTTTGAACAAACCCTTTAATAAATATATAAATGTTATTTAGGACTTGTGCATGCTCCAGCATTGTTTGTCAATGTATTTACATCTTCTAACAAGCCCTTACAGAAGTGCTTCTTACACCCCAAACGAGGTGTAATTTTGGTGCAATTGTCACCAGAGGGACCGCGGTAAAATCGCGCGAACAGAATCGCGGGGCGCCTGTCGCCCAAAAAAAGTACAAGAACATCTTTTGGGCAACAGGAATCCCGCGATTCTGTTTGTGCGATTTTTACTGCAATTTGTCAAGCGACAATTGCGGCAAAATAGCACCGTGTTTGTGGTGCCATTGCAAGTCATGGGAATTGCATGGGCATCTCTCGATTTGAAATGATTTGAAATCGGGGGCAGAATCGCGGTGATTCTGCCCACGATCCAGGATGCCAGTATGTGGCCAGTATGTGAATGGAGCCTGAGTCTTCAGGATAGAAGAAGGACATATAAGAGATTAAGCCCCACCCCATATACCAAATTGAGCAAATCAATAAATACAATTCCACCCAACAAATAAAGAAAATGTAATGATATTTTACAAAAATCCCGACAATCTCACATTGTATTTCATATGGTTAGAGATACCTAAAAAAATGTAATTGTTTAAAAAATAATTGTGATGCTTTTATTCCAAAACTAGACAATATATGTGACATAAACACTTTATACAGACAACTTTGGTATAGCAGCATTGGGAAAAAAAGTAATATTTAGGGCTGGAAGCCTTTTTCATACAAATTGTCATAAGCAATTCTGTAAGGGCTTGTTAGAAGATGTAAATACATTAACAAACAATGCTGGAGCATACACCTAAAGTCCTAAAAAAGTCCTAAAAAAAACATTTAAAGGGTTTGTTCACGCAATCCTCATATACGTTTTAGGGCTCGCTGGTGAGCTAATTTACCCGTTAACTTCCTCTTTGGAATCAAAAGTAAGTTTTCCCTGGCGGCCTCCAGGATTTTTGGTTCAATAACATGACAGACGGGGTTGTCTTCCTCCTCTTCTCTCCATGGAAATCATGGAAATGGACATCTAGATACCTGATGCCTTGGACTGGCAAGAAATACTATATGTTGATTGAAGCTAGGTATCCTTAGCCTGGAGGAGGACCAAAGCTGGGCTGTTGTCTGTAGGGGACACCCTTGAAGAGGAAATTAGTATTGCAAAAAACATTGTATTTTTTTAAATTAAAAGGGCTGGGCCTTTTTTTTTTATGTCTACCAGTTTTGTACCTTAGGTTTACCCAAAAAAAAACGAGGAACACAGAATGTGTGTAGTATGCCCTGCTGCTGATTTTCAGGCAATTTTCGGTTGTGTATATACAGCAGCCAGCTCCAGCCACTGTGTTAAAAAAACAGACTTTCTGATCAGTGTTTGTAAACCCTGTTAAGCGACAGATTCAGAGATACAAGGTAATATTATTGTTACCTATTACTGTATTTATTCATTATTTTGTACTATTTTTATTTTGTATTACCTTTACAAGTCGAAAACTTTCTTTTAAAAATTATCTGTCCCTATTTAACCCCTTATTTGGTCTAATCAGTCCCATTTAACTCCCTCCACCCCCTTCTCCCCTTAGTTATTATTTTTCGGCAATTTTCTTTTAAACCATCATTATTTTAGCTTTTGCAATGTTTTTTTAAGTTTTGTTCATTCATTTAATGTTAGTGTTACAATAATAAAATGAACAAACTTAAAAAAAAATGCATTTATTTCATTTGTAAATATCTCTGCAATGCTTTCTACCAGAAATGTAATTTTAGTGCCAAATAAAAAGGCCTTTTAAAGATATGTAAAAATTGCTCTTGTCCTTGAGGGGTAAACAGGTGCAAGAGCTGATGTGATGAAATATTTTTAAACCGTCCAGGGATGCGAATCCCCAGGTAACCACGCACATATCTGGTGGGAATGCCCTGTGGTGCGAGCCTTCTGGTCCAAAGTACACAATACCCTGTCTACCATGTTTGGAACCTCTCTTGCCCTTGACCCGGCATCTGCTCTCCTGAATCGCAAGCCACCTAACCTTACCCACTGTCAATTCAAACTCTACCTATATGTCACGACTGCTGCGAAGCAAACCATCGTGAAAGCATGGAAACCCCCACGCTTTGTCATCTGGCTATGCTACACCGGGTTACCCAAGCCATGCTACATGCTAAAACGGAAGCAATTTTGTTGGACAAACTGACCCCCTATGAACGGCTAAGGCTGCCCTGGATTGACCATTGCCTACCACCAGGCCTTGACGACAGCCTTGTACTCACCTGATTGGGCATCCTCATTACCGGCTCTCTTTTCCCACCTGGGCCCCTAGGGGGTTTCGAGGCTCCCTCCGGGCACCTGCTGTTACCTCCCCCCCACGACCCTCTCCTACCTACCCAGCTTTCTTTCCAACCCTGCCAACCCAGCCCCCCCCCCGACTCGGCCCCCGGCGTACCCAATTAAGTGCTATACCTTGGTTTTGGTTGAGCCCCCATTCTGTGTGGGGGTCCATCCACACAGTGCGGCCTCGGCCACACTTACAGTTTGAGCGTACCCTCATTGCATCCCAGACGGGACGCTGGGTCGATCCCATATACGTATCGCATTGTTACATGCTATTTGAATGTTATATGCTGCAGTTTTGTATTTCAAAGCGCCTTTTTTTATCACGGCATGTACCTAATATTTTCACTGCATGTTGCTGTACCATGTTTCTTTTGCCTTCAATAAAAACCGTTTAAAAAGAAAAAAATAAATATTTTAAACCGGAATTAGACTTTAACCTTTTGCATTTTCTGTAATGTAAAATGAGCCTGCAATTTCAAAATCCACAAATGTCACAAAAATTTTCCTGAACTTTGGGAAAGTTGTATACACCCCAAAAAGAGGCCTAGTATATTGACCTTCTATTCCACCTCCCTTCTACCTTTTTTTATGCTTATTTTATTATTATTATTATTTTTTTTTTTTTTTACACTTATCTTCTTCTGAATAATTAGAGTAACATGCTTACATAGCAGGTTAGAACCTAGCTGATGGCTTCTTAATAATTACTTTTTTTACTTCAGACTTTTTGTATGTGGGAGGCAACAAGCAGCCTGCAGTGGTTTTATTTGGGAATAGCTATCCTGCATAACAAGTAGGGGCTCCCACAGTTCCAGATTATAGCCCTAAGGGTGTGGGGTGGACTAGTGCACTACTGCAAAGCCTGGGTGAACATCTCAAGTACCAGGCAGTCTGTGTCCTCCTTGTAAGTGAACTGCAAGACTTTATGGGGTTGATTTACTAAAGGCAAAAAGACTTTGCACTTTGCAAGTTCAGTTGCACTCTGCAAGAGCAGTTGCTCCAGAGCTTAGTATATGAGCAGAAGCTCTGCTGACTTCCATCATTCAATCATGTGCAAGCAAAAATGCTGTTTTTTTTATTATCTTTGCACGTAATTGGGTACTTCCAAGCTTTGCCCCATTTACTTTTGCCCCCTACACCTCTCCCTCCTACGCAGGAATGACATGTCCTAAGTTCTGCAGCTTTCTGGGACACCACATTACATCTCTTCAGAGGCTGTAGAACCAGGGTTGCAGAAGACCTGGTGGGCAGGACAAGCGCTCATCATCGGGGAGCTGGCTGCCTGAACCTGGAACAGGAAGGCCGCCCCCATCAGTGAGAAGTACAAAGATGGCAGCGTGGCACCCGTACTATGTCACCTGAACAGCAGATCACAGCAGGACATGCTGGATTCCCTGGGAAAAGTGAAAAAAAAAAAAAACATAGGCGGCTGAAGTTTCTCTTTATTTTTCAATTTTAACACAAAGGCTCTTTAAAAAAACTTAAAAGCAAACAAAAAGTGATGAATATAGTACCAGTAACACATTTAACTTACAGAAGCATTGTGTTTCCAACAGTGACGTTACCTTCTTGATTTCCAGTGGTCTAACTCTAAGTCATTTTTTTGGTAAGGAAATCTTGAAATGATATTACTGCACTGCTTTCTCTTCCAAGAATTTTATAGGGACAATTTGGCACAGGTTCCTCACGATTGTTCTCTTCTCTTCAATGACCCGAACACTTACATCATTTTCAGCAGGGATTGTCAAGTAAATAGCTGATGTAATACGCAGCCTTTTGTCTTTTTATTCTAACCTTCCATTCCTTTAAATGTTATAATTGTAAACAGAAAGGGCAGCCTGCAACTTCATTACATGACCAAAGTAGGTGGACGTCCTTTCCGAAATATTGAGTTCAGGTGTTTCCAGTAATGAGTAATGTTTTTGAAAACATTTTATTGAAGTTCAACTCTTTACAACAAAGAAATTTGCGACCAAATATAAAAGCATAAAAGACATTGACAAATCAAAATATGACAACCGGTAATAAAACACGGGCCCGCTAGAAGGCTCGAGGAACTTCAAGGTTTTCGGTATCCGTGACAAACTAGAAGTGTGTTGGTACGAACGATATTATTTTAACCAAATTGTGGGGAGGGGGAGGGGGAGAGGGGGGGAGCAATTAGGGAAGAAGGGGGGGAAGGAGAGGTAAGGGGAGAGTGGGAGGTTAGTGGCTAGAAGATATGTGACAAATAAATAAGCAAAGTGTACGATGGGGGGGCATAATGCCCACATGGAAAATGCTAGCGTAAAAGAAGCGAGTATCTCGCACCGTAGGACACCGTCTCATCTGCCTCTTGCACTGTACAAATCAGTATATCATACTAAGAAACAATTATACCAAGTGTCCCCTGTATACAAGTTGGCAATCTGCGATGGCACTCGGCTCCCGACAAGATTATGTATAACGAGGGAGAGGAGTGTCATCAGCCTATATAGAAATAGGGCTCTGAAACATAATATACGACAGTAGTGAGGGGCTAGGTCAGGTCAGTTGAGAAGTATCCCTCCCCTGATGGGGGGGGGGGGGGAAGGCAGACCACATTCTGGCAAAGCAGGGAGAGCTATTGGAGGAGGATTGCTGCAGGCCTATCAACTCTCGAGCACGGAGAAGGGATAAGTCATTGTGCAGTTCATAATGAGTAATGTTAATGCTACAGAATACAAAGGCATTTTCGATAATTGTGTACTTCCAGCTTTATGGTAACAGTTTGATGAAGGCCCTTTTCAGTATGACTGTACCCCTGTGCACTAAGTCAGTTCTATATAGACACGGTTTTAAAGACATGTGTAGCCCCCTTCTAGTTAGGTGCTATCAGGGCTGCCATCAGGGGGGTACAGCCCATACACATGTAGGGGGCCCAGGCGTCCCGAGGGGCCCCAAACATGGTAGGGTTGCCACCTGTCCTTGCAATACCATTCAATTGCAAGCTCCGCCATTCTCCACAGACTGGCACTATGTGGGGGGTCCTGCCCCTCACTAGCCCTCACAAACAGCTGTAGGCCCAACCCTCCCCTGTTCTCCAGCTGTTCATTCCTGGACAGGAGGAGCGGCATTTACTAGAACCGTTCACCTTTATGTTCCTGGGATTGAGGAGATGGGACTGGAGGAGGAGGACATGGGATGCAGGAAGACATGGGACTGGAGGAGGAGGACATGGGATGCAGGAGGACATGGGACCGGAGGAGGAGGACATGGGATGCAGGAGGACATGGGACTGGAGGAGGAGGATGACGACATGGTAGGCGGGCCCTGGGGAATGTTGGTGGTCAGGCCCGGGGGGGCCCAGGCCGGGAGGGGGGGCCCAGGCCTAAAACTGTGTAAGGGGCCTCAAAATTTCTGATGGCTGCCCTGGGTGCTATTACGTTAGGTAGGATGTAGGTAAATTTAGTTTATTTTGGGCTCTGCTGTAGTCAGTGGAGCTGGGTTTGAGTGATTTGGTCTGTTCTGGGTTCTGCAGCGGCAGGTTTCCCTTTCTCCCCCTGTCTTTCCAGAATGCTCTAGAACATAGTGGGTGGAGAGGGAGTCTGACCTGGTCATTCATACAGCTTTAGCCAATCCCTGGTCAGCAGAGTGACCAGCAGGGGGCTGAGAGGGGTATATAAGGTCTGGAGCAGCCTTGCCTGCTGGGGTGAAACCTAGCCTGGAAGTGCAGCTAAACCTTCCAAGACCTTTGAGAAGCTGCAGGAAAATTCTAAATGATTATTGCTCAGGGAAGAGCGGAAGAAGCATCTACAAGCTGCAGGAACAGTTGGAGCAAAGTCTAGGAAGTATCATGGCACAGTGTTGGCTGATCCTGGAAGGAGGCATCCATGTATGCAGTGCCACAGTGAGTGGAGGCCTGAAAGAAATCCTGGGGAGAGACTGTTGCTGTTGTGCTTGTTTGATGGAGAGACTGTTCGAGGTTCTGCTAGCCAGGGTTATTTCCACTGTGGGATCCCTCTGTGCTGAATTGTTCACATTTGCTACATTGAAAGCCTTATCTGCAGAAGTTTAAGTTGATGTAAACACTCACATATACCCAGTGAAGTGAATCGACTCAGATGATACACAAAGATGAGACAAATATCCCTACATAGATTTTACATGTATATGTGCTGTCTTCAGCTTTCTATATTCTTTAGAAAGTGCAGATCATGTTACAATCTTTTCTTCCTGTTTCAGCAGTGGGAAGGGAATCTGGGTATACACTGTGTGTGAGCCGATTGGAGAAAAGGCACACATCCCCCCCTCCACATAGGTAGAGGAACAAAAAAACTTTCAGAGCTGTGCTGTGAATAGACAAGTTTTCTGCTTATCTGTCTCTAAGTCCCTTTCTTTGACACATATTTTCAGCTTCTTTTATCTCCTGTGTCGAAGAACTTGTCAGAAGTTATCATGCGGATAACAGAGGAACGGAGCAGCACAAAGACATGGGACTTAGGGCTTGGAGAGAGATAAGTAAACACTACAGATATATGTGCTCAGGTCAGATTTCATGAATGGGGTTTACATCGACATTAACTGTTTGCAAGATATTGTCCTCAAGCAAGTTTTCCCAAGTTGTGGGTATCCCAAGGCTCACCTTAATCCCTATTCCAGTTCTGCAAACAATAAAAAACACAAAAAGATACTATCTGTCTGCTCACTGTGTAAAAGAGGAATACTGTGTACCTGGTTAAAAATACCATGTGACTGGCTGCTTTGCTCAAATTTGGGATCAGAATCTGGGTTCATTAGTGTGACCAGTCCAAGGTCTGCGCTACACATGGTTTAATAGGTTTGGTGTGGAGGAACTGGAGTCGCCTACACAAAGCCATGATGTCAACCCCTTTGGGAGGGATTTGGTTTGCAAGCCAGGTCTTGTCATCCAACATCAGTACCTGACCTCATAAATTGAGGTCTTTTGGCTCAGAGGTCACAAATTCCCACAGGCACACTCCAAAATCTAGTGGAAAGTCTTCCCAGAAGCGGGCAAAACTGCTACAGGGGGTGAGAAAACTCAATATTAATGCCTATGATTTTGAAATGGGATGTCCATCAAGTTCATAGATGGGTAGAGGTTGATGTGCACAATTTTTGGGAAAGTAGTTTATTTAGGAAATGCACTAGGTTTTTTGTGACTTGCTGTTTTTTGCTCGCTACATAAAAAAAAGGAGATTCACTAAGGTATAATTGTATCTAAATGACAGCATAACATAGCACTTTAATTATTGTAGACAACCTACATCTTGTTCTTTCTGAAAAAAACAACAACATTTTTTTGGAACCCATAAAATGAAATGCATGGATAAGTTAGAATTTTTATTTTTTAGGACTTGTTCACACAAGTGGCCTGGACTGCCCACCTGTTGTGATGCTGTGCTTCTCTATAAAAAATAGACAGCATTCAACAGGCATTACCGCCGCTGTACCCAACCCATGCAAGTTTATGGGGCCATGGTGCAACTGTATGCAATGCATACAGATAGCTTTTTTAAAAGAGTTACAAGGGCTGCCACACATGTGAACTAGCCATTAGTTGGTATCGTTGGATGGTTGGAATTCTTAAACTGACCATCATATTTATTGGGCTAATGGAAAGTGCAGGAGATGGGCCATAATTTGATCACTCAAGCTTGGGGCACAGTTTGTTTTTATTGATCGACCAAGGTTTTGCAACTTGCCCATGCTGGGAGGAATAGCTTTCTTTGCTTGTGCGGGGACCAAGGTGACACAAGAAAAGGAAACAATAGGATATTTTTCTGAGGACAGGGACAGCAATACAGAAAAAAGTAATACATACAGAAAAAACTGGAAATAATAATGTTCATGGGAATCAGCTTATTTTTTTTTTCCTTTGCAAGGTGTTACACTCTTGCATGATGTAAACATTCATTCAGCCAAGAACTTGCATTGTACGGTAAAAAAAAAAGGTGTACTGAAATATGAACAGAAGACATCACACTGATTCCCAAATCCATCTATCCGATTATTATTGTAATATGTCTGAGGAATGCGTATGAACACTGTTTTTATGTAAGGTGTCTTAAATCTGCTGCCAGACCTGATATGAAACAAACCACTCTGTCTAATAAAGTGTCAAATATAAAACCCGTTTATAACATTTGGCATCGATAAAGGAAAAATTGTGTATTGAGCATACCTAATGTAACGTTTTCTTGTATGCATTGTCTTATTTCTCTGCAATTTCCATCATGTATTAAATCCAGGTGAATACCTCTAGGGTCTAGCACACAGCCACACATTTATTTTAAGATGGCTACTACAGCTAGCATCTATGTCTGATAGAAATGACACCATTGGGCTCACTTACTTGGGCTTCATTTATCAAACTGTCTGCAATAGGAAAAAAATAAAAAGTACTATATATATATCTATATATATATATATATATATATATATATATATATATATAGCAAGATTCCCAGCCGTTTTACTGGATATTGGTCCGCTAGGGTTACCACTAGCAACAACAGCACGTTTAAGCATGTTCTCTAAGTGTGAGCACTGAGACAATGAACAGTCCAGTATCTTTGGGTTTTGTATTTATTTTGTAACTGGGATGGGAGAAGGGATGAGTGGGATACTCCTTTTGGCTCAACTATGCACAATTTGCTAGGGACAACTGAAAATGCCGTTTGGCGCTGACTTGACGCTGGCTGGATGCCGGTCAACGCCGGTTGATGCTGGATAACGCTGGCTTGCTGCCTGTTAACGCTGAACTGACTTTTGACTGCTTTCTTGAATAAAGAAGTCCTCTTTAAGCTCCCTTAAGCACTCCTTGCTGAGGTAGCTACTTGTATGACTGCTGCACTGCTGAATAGGGATGATCGAACGGTTCGGGTCGACCATCGGTTCGACCCGAACATTGACTTTTCGAGGTTCGACCGAATTTAGAACTTTTTGCTGAAAAAGTTCGGAATTCGGCAACCAGAACCGACCAAAATGCAATGGGACAGGAAATGGGCTTTAAAAGCCCATGATTGGACCAGAACCATTAACAAAAGCCAATTGAGGGGGCAGGAGAATGCTAGGAATGTGATTGGAGTGACTAGGGGGTCCCTAGGCCAATCATTAGTGAATACGCCCCCCAGTATATAAGATAGCCCCCACCAAATTCCTAGCATTGTAATACAGGGACATTGAAGAGACTGGAAGCAGTTCTGTTAATTTTACTTTAAAAGTGTCATTTAGCATTTATAAGTGTGAGGAAAGGGATATCTAGTGTAGTTAGGGTGCTCTTTTACACTTTAGTTAGATGCAAAAATTTAGTTTCTGTAGGGAAAGTGTTAAGTGCCAGGGTGACCGTAATGTAGTGTAGGGTTAACTGACTGCTATGGCAGGGTGACCAAACCCTTCCATATCAGGGTGACCGTAATGTAGTGTTACATAGTTACATAGTTACATAGTTAGTGAGGTTGAAAAAAAAATCAGTCCATCCAGTTCAACCTATGATGTGTGTGTGTTTGCTTTTAACCGTACATTGTGTACCCCTGTATGTTGTGGTCTCCAAGGTGCCCATCTAATAGTTTTTTGAAACTATCAATGCTCCCAGCTGATACGACTGCTTGTGGAAGAGAATTCCACATCCTTACCGCACTTACAGTGAAGAACCCCTTACGCATTTTAAGGTTAAACCGCCTTTCCTCTAGTTTTAGTGAGTGGCCACGTGTCTTATTGTATCTCCTCTCTCTGAATAGTTTGTTCCTTATGCTAGGGTCGCCAGTACAGTATTTGTACATTGATATCATATCCCCCCTCAATCGTCTCTTCTCCAGAGAGAATAAGTTCAGTGCTTGTAGTCTTTCCTCATAGCTGATGTCCTCCATTCCCCTAATTATTTTTGTTGCCCTTCTCTGAACTCTTTCCAATTCCAGCACATCCTTCCTGAGGACCGGTGCCCAGAACTGGACAGCATACTCCAAATGTGGCCGGACCAGAGTCTTGTAGAGCGGGAGAATAATCTCTTTATTTCTGGAGTGAATCCCCTTTTTTATACATCCCAGTATTCTGTTGGCTTTGCTTGCAGCGGCTTGGCGTTGCATGTGTAGGGTGAACTGACACTGACTGCTATGGCAGGGTGACCAAACCCTGCCATATCAGGGTGACCGCTATAGAGAAAAGATAGTTTCTCTTAAGTCACATTCGGTGCAGTAATGCTTCTCCCCTGTCAGCTTGCTTTTTGGCTGCAGGTGTCTATAGGGATTTTTTGAGCACATGTTTGGAGTCAGGCATGACATCTGAACATGTGTATAGGGGGTATATATACACACCCATGTATGTATATATACACCTGCACATATATAGGTGTGAAAGGAGCAGAAAACACTACTTGCGCTAATGAAATAATTAACACCAATATAGTTACGCTCCTATCACACCTATATATGTGTATGTGTAAAATACATATAAGTGTGTGTGTGTGTATATATATATACCGCTATACAGAAGTTCAGATGTTTTGCCTGCCTCCAAAGAACCCAAAAAAATGCCCAAAAAAACGCTAGCGTCAAAAAAAAAAAAAAAAACGCCCAGTTGTGTTGTTGCAGGCATTTTTTTTGGGTTTTTGGAGGCAGGCAAAACATCTAAACTTGTGTATAGTGGTATATATACACACATACTTATATGTATTTTACACTTACACATATATAGGTGTTATAGGAGCGGAGCCATATTAGTGTAAATGATTTCATTAGCGCAAGCATATATTTCTGCTACTATCACACCTATATATGTCTAGGTGTATATATACAAGGCTTTGACACTGGCACCCCCTTTCTAAGCCTTCCTCTACTGGTTAGCTGGCTCCCAGATCCCTTTGACCTTCTGGAGTGGCCCCCTCTCCTAGGCAGACCCCTGGGCAGTTTCGAGTACTCACAACACTGTTTTTCCTGGAAACTTCTTCCCAGCAGCTCCACTGGGTCCTCAGCACACTGGATCCCTCTCTGCAGCTCAGCTCAACCTTCGTCCTGTAGGCCAACTGCTCAGGACACCCTCAATAACGCTGACAGGAGGAGAGACCGCCGTCACCCTCCTCCTGGGACTCTGCTTCCCGCCAAAGACGCTCTGTCATGTGCTCCCCTCAGGCTTATACCTCATGAGCATTGCGGCAGGTTCCGCCCACTGAGACTGGTATAATCCCTGGTGTACAATTGGTCAGGTTTCCTGCACTGTCCAACAATTGCCCTCATTGGATACAGTGGGGAGACTCCCCAAGCTCAACAGCTACACCTGAAAACACATGACAGCCTAGCTGAACGATCAGGCCCCCCTGATAAGCAGACAGGGCAACAATATGGTTTTCCTAGCACCTACCTAGGAGGGTGCTACATCTATATACACACACACAGACACACTATATTGTCAAAAGTATTGGGACGCCTGCCTGACACACACACATGAACTTTAATGGCATCCCAGTCTTAGTCTGTAGAGTTCAACATACAATGTGATTAGAGTAGAAGCGATTTAACCTCAGGCTATGCATGGGTTTTTTTTTAACAGTAAGGGCTAAAGGATTGTGTAACTCTCTACCCTCAAATGGTGGTAACTGCGGGGAGTATGGCTACTTTAAAAAAAAAAAAAAAATATATATATATATATATATATATATATATATACAGTGGGTACAGAAAGTATTCAGACCCCCTTAAATTTTTCACTCTTTGTTATATTGCAGCCATTTGCTAAAATCATTTAAGTTCATTCTTCTTCCTCATGAATGTACACATAGCACCCCATACTGACAGAAAAACACAGAATTGTTGACATTGTTGCAGATTTATTAAAAAAGAAAAACTGAAATATCACATGGTCCTAAGTATTCAGACCCTTTGCTGTGACACTCATATATTTAACTCAGGTGCTTTCCATTTCTTCTGATCATCCTTGAGATGGTTCTACACCTTCATTTGAGTCCAGCTGTGTTTGATTATACTGAATGGACTTGATTAGGAAAGCCACACACCTGTCTATATAAGACCTTCCAGATCACAATGCATGTCAGAGCAAATGAGAATCATGAGGTCAAAGGAACTGCCTGAAGAGCTCAGAGACAGAATTGTGGCAAGGCACAGATCTGGCCAAGGTTACAAAAAGATTTCTGCTGCACTTAAGGTTCCTAAGAGCACAGTGGCCTCCATAATCCTCAAATGGAAGACGTTTGGGATGACCAGAACCCTTCCTAGAGCTGGCCGTCCGGCCAAACTGAGCTATCGGGGGAGAAGAGCCTTGGTGAGAGAGGTAAAGAAGAACCCAAAGATCACTGTGGCTGAGCTCCAGAGATGCAGTCAGGAGATGGGAGAAAGTTGTAGAAAGTCAACCATCACTGCAGCCCCCCACCAGTCGGGGCATTATGGCAGAGTGGCCCGACGGAAGCCTCTCCTCAGTGTAAGACACATGAAAGCCCGCATGGAGTTTGCTAAAAAACACCTGAAGGACTCCAAGATGGTGAGAAATAAGATTCTCTGGTCTGATGAGACCAAAATAGAACTTTTTGGCCTTAATTCTAAGCGGTATGTGTGGAGAAAACCAGGCACTGCTCATCACCTGTCCAATACAGTCCCAACAGTGAAGCATAGTGGGGGCAGCATCATGCTGTGGGGGTGTTTTTCAGCTGCAGGGACAGGACGACTGGTTTCAATCGAGGGAAAGATGAATGCGGCCAAGTACAGGGATATCCTGGACAAAAACCTTCTCCAGAGTGCTCTGGACCTCAGACTGGGCCGAAGGTTTACCTTCCAACAAGACAATGACCCTAAGCACACAGCTAAAATAACGAAGGAGTGGCTTCACAACAACTCCGTGACTGTTCTTGAATGGCCCAGCCAGAGCCCTGACTTAAACCCAATTGAGCATCTCTGGAGAGACCTAAAAATGGCTGTCCACCAACGTTTACCATCCAACCTGACAGAACTGGAGAGAATCTGCAAGGAGGAATGGCAGAGGATCCCCAAATCCAGGTGTGAAAGACTTGTTGCATCTTTCCCAAAAAGACTCCTGGCTGTATTAGATCAAAAGGGGGCTTCTACTAAATACTGAGCAAAGGGTCTGAATACTTAGGACCATGTGATATTTCAGTTTTTCTTTTTTAATAAATCTGCAACAATGTCAACAATTCTGTGTTTTTCTGTCAGTATGGGGTGCTATGTGTACATTCATGAGGAAGAAGAATGAACCTAAATGATTTTAGCAAACAGCTGCAATATAACAAAGCGTGAAAAATTTAAGGGGGTCTGAATACTTTCCGTACCCACTGTATACACAGTGCATCCGGAAAGTGTTTACAGCGCTTCACTTTTTCCACATTTTGTTATATTAAAATCTTATTCCAAAATAGATTAAATTCATTATTTTCCTAAAAATTCTACAAACAATACCCCATAATGACAACATAAAAAAAGTTTGTTTGAAACCTTTGCAAATTTATTAAAATTTAAAAATCCCATGCACATAAGTATTCACAGCCTTTGCAATGACACTCAAAATCAAGCTCAGGTGCATCCTTTTTCCACTGATCATCCTTTAAATGGTTCTACAACTTGATTGGAGTCCACCTGTGGTAAATTCAGTTGATTGGACATGATTGGAAAGGCACACTTCTGTCTATATAAGGTCCCACAGTTAACAGTGCATGCCAGAGCACAAATCAAGCCATGAAGTCCAAGGAATTGTCTGTAGACCTCTGAGACAGGATTGTATTGAGGCACTGATCTGGGGAAGGGTACAGAAAAATTTCTGCAGCATTGAAGGTCCCAATGAGCACAGTGGCCTCCATTATCCATAAATCGAAGAGGTTTAGTATTAGTAGAAGTTAGTATTGTTTAGTATTTAGTAGAAGTTGAGATATTTATAAATTGCTATCATGTCCCCTCTCAGCCGTCTCTTCTCCAGGGAGAATAAATCAAGCGATTGCAGATGCTCTTCACGCTCTCCTGCTGCCAGAAGAAGATGTGTTGCCTCAGTGGTACAGAGAAAAGGACACTGTGAACACCAGTCAGGTTGACTCCGCATTTCTTTATCCTAACTTGTGGGTCTGACTAGGATAGGAGAGAGTCAGTGCCCTGGTAACTGAGAGGGACTATGCCTATTGCTAGTCAAATGGTTCCCGGATGGAACCAGTACAGATGTGTTAGTCGGTTAGATTGGTAGGATTGTTCTGCTTTTGTCAATTACAGGTGCACAACAGAACGATGAGTCAATCGTGCCGGATGCATAGGAAATCTCTACTGGAATGTTAGAGTTAGGTATTCTGCAGGTGAGAAGGTCACCTCTGCAGAGAGGGCAGTCTCATTGTGAGTATGTATGATGCATAAGTTGCTATTTGCTCACCCTTTCCTTTGCAGGCTTGTGAAGGATCTTCGAGCCTTGGAAATGTCATTCACTGCCAATTTTGTGTATATACGTACAAATGTGATTTGTAGCATAGTTAGTTAGGATGCTTAGCCTTTACCTGTTAGAGAGATTTTTGTTTGGCGGGCGGAGCATTGGTCTAAATGCACATGGTAAACTCCTATGTGTAAATTTGTAAATATTGTAGAGCAGAGATATATATTTTTTTTACATCATTTATTATTTCTACTGAACACATATGGGATATGCCCCATGGCCCTGTACATATGTTATTTCCCTTTTCCCCCTTTCCAAGTTGGTGGGATACTACGTGTAGCACCCTACCGGTAGGTGCTAGATAAAGGTATAGTGGGCCTCGTCTGCCTAACAGCAGGGCTGTGATTTAATAGTCAGGGTGTCATGGTTTCTAGGTGTGCCTGCTGAAGGGAAGTCTCCCCACTGGCTCCTGTGAGAGGCTCTCATAGGGTGGTGGAGGAAACCCATTCAGGAGACATATCCAGGCTTGTAACTACCCCAGGAGGCAGATTGTGCTGCAAAGGATTCTGGGAGTGGGTATAAGTTTGGGTGTGGCACATGACACATTGTCTTTGGTGGGAGCAGAGTCCCCGGAAGGAGAATGCGGCTGTCTCTCCTCCTGTTTGAGGAAGGTGGATGTCTCGGGGGGTCGCCTGAGTGTCCAGAGTATGCTGAGTGAGCTGAGGGGATCCGGTGTGCCGAGAGCCTGCGGAGAGAGAGAGGGGTCCAGTCCCAGGAAAGCCTACATAGGTCGTGAGTACTGAGGATTGCCCCTGGGGTCTGCCTGAAGTTAGAGGGGACCACTCCGGAAGAGGTTCTGGGATCCAGTGCCAGCTATCTGCAAAGGGGGGTACCTAGGTTGAGGACCCTGAAGCTATAGAGGGGGTACCTAGTCAGTGGACTCTGAAGAGTTCAAGGTCAAAGGGGGTGCCTGCAGTTGGGCCCTGAATTGTATAGAGCGTGTCAGTTAAGTGACTGCTATACAGAATTCTACTACATACTACCTCAAGCTGTGCCAGGCGGGGGAAAGTATTCAGTGACTTTCACAGTACAACAGTGTCAGGAGTTCTACAGTTCTCAGTCCTGGATCTTCTGGACTATAAGTCGTGGATTCAGCACCTCTTTGTTCTACAGAGTGTTCTGAGTGTCAGTGAGCGTTGGCTGGCGCCGGCTGGCGTCAAGGAAGCGCCAACAGGCATTTTGGAAGTAAAGTCCTAATTGTAATTAGTTAAGCCTCAAGGAGTATCCCACTCATTCCCTTCTCCCATCCCCTAATTCAAATAAAAAACTATAAACAAAGATGCCGGAGTTGTCGCTGCTTCAATTGTCACACCCAGGTTTCAGCTCACATGGGCTGGAGAGGACTCCGGTACTAATGGCAGACCCACATCAGGCCACAGGACTGGAAACCTTGCTACATCCGTGTACATTTTTGTATAGGTATTTTTGTAGGGGTGGATGCCCAGAGCCAGTGAGGACATGGCTCAGTTTGGCAGGGGGTGGATGTAGCACCCTCCTAGGTAGGTGCTAGAGAGAGAGAGTATAGTTTTGGATCCTTTCTGCTTAGCAGAAGGATTGCCAGGTACATCTATATTGTTCTCTGCCTATCAGAGAGCAGGGTCTGCTAGTGAGGTCTGTTCATGGTGCTCAGGTGTAGCTCAGTTTGTCTGAAGTGTTTTACACTGGTCCAATCGGGAGGCACATTGGACAGTGGGAGAAACCTGACAAATGAGTGCACAGGCATTTAGTAAAGCCCTGTTGATTGGCAGAGAAAAGTGCCTCAGTGCATGCTGGGATACTGTATAAATGCCAAGAGCACATGTGCTCAGGGTTTTTTCAGCTGGAGTGCGGAGTCCCAGAGGGAGGGGCGGCTGTCTCCTCCTCTGTAGAAGGTGCCATGCAACCTCATGTGGTCGACCTGAGGGCCTAAAGAGCTAGAGAGGAACTGAACCCGGAGGTCCTGTAGAGATGACTGGAAGGGAGACCCTGGAAGGATCTGATTCTGCATACAGTGAGTAAAGATCTGTGTCAAGGGGCCTGACCTGAGGGGAGCCATTCCTGCAGCTAGAAGAGACAGTGGATGGGTGTCAGTAAAGGGGATGCTAGAGAGTATCTTGAAGATAATGTAGTTTATCAAGTCTGTTGTTGGAGAAAGAGCAAGGAGACTTAGCCCTTTCCATACACTTGGTAGTATGGTCAAAGCAGTGTGACTACTTTCACAACTAACCTGGTGAGGCCAAGTGAGATTTGTCCTTATCAACTGTAAATAGTTCCAGTTGGAATATCCCACTATTCCCTTCTCCCATCCAAGTTCCACAATAAATAAAAAAAAAAAAACCCCTGGACTGTTTATTGAGTAACGACTCCGAGCCATTGGGAGTAAGAATAAATGTGTAAACTGTACCCTAAGCGACTGTCTGCAGGTAATCAGAGGAGGCCCAACAAGCCATCACAAAGCAAGCCCTATATACTGTATACATATATATATATATATATATATATATATATATATATATATATAAAGCAACAAAACGCAAGCGTTTATTTTTCATTTATTAATGTCCTTTAAAAGTCTGAATCTGATTCCTGACCTGTAGTAGCACGGATAGAAAATAACACAGCTTGATGCAGGTTCATTTTTTCTTTACCCCTATATATATATATATATATATATATATATATACAGTGCCTTGCGAAAGTATTCAGCCCCCTTGAACTTTGCAACCTTTTGCCACATTTCAGGCTTCAAACATAAAGATATAAAACTGTAATTTTTTGTGAAGAATCTACAACAAGTGGGACACAATCATGAAGTGGAAAGAAATGTATTGGATATTTCAAACTTTTTTAACAAATAAAAAACTGAAAAATTGGGCATGCAAAATATTCAGCCCCCTTAAGTTAATACTTTGTAGCGCCACCTTTTGCTGCGATTACAGCTGTAAGTCGCTTGGGGTATGTCTCTATCAGTTTTGCACATTGAGAGACTGACATTTTTGCCCATTCCTCCTTGCAAAACAGCTCGAGCTCAGTGAGGTTGGATGGAGAGCGTTTGTAAACAGCAGTTTTCAGTTCTTTCCACAGATTCTCGATTAGATTCAGATCTGGACTTTGACTTGGCCATTCTAACACAAGGATATGTTTATTTGTGAACCATTCCATTGTAGATTTTGCTTTATGTTTTGGATCATTGTCTTGTTGGAAGACAAATCTCTGTCCCAGTCTCAGGTCTTTTGCAGACTCCATCAGGTTTTCTTCCAGAATGGTCCTGTATTTGGCTCCATCCATCTTCCCATCAATTTTAACCATCTTCCCTGTCCCTGCTGAAGAAAAGCAGGCCCCAACCATGATGCTGCCACCACCATGTTTGACAGTGGGGATGGTGTGTTCAGGGTGATGAGCTGTGTTGCTTTTACGCCAAACATAACGTTTTGCATTGTTGCCAAAAAGTTCGATTTTGGTTTCATCTGACCAGAGCACCTTCTTCCACATGTTTGGTGTGTCTCCCAGGTGGCTTGCGGCAAACTTTAAATGATACTTTTTATGGATATCTTTCTTCTTGCCACTCTTCCATAAAGGTCAGATTTGTGCAGTATACAACTGATTGTTGTCCTATGGACAGAGTCTCCCACCTCAGCTGTAGATCTCTGCAGTTCATCCAGAGTGATCATGGGCCTCTTGGCTGCATCTCTGATCAGTCTTCTCCTTGTAGGAGCTGAAAGTTTAGAGGGACGGCCAGGTCTTCGTAGATTTGCAGTGGTCTGATACTCCTTCCATTTCAATATTATCGCTTGCACAGTGCTCCTTGGGATGTTTAAAGCTTGGGAAATCTTTTTGTATCCAAATCCGGCTTTAAACTTCTCCACAACAGTATCTCGGACCTGCCTGGTGTGGTCCTTGTTCTTCATGATGCTCTCTGCGCTTTAAATGGACCTCTGAGACTATCACAGTGCAGGTGCATTTATACGGAGACTTGATTACACACAGGTGGATTCTATTTATCATCATTAGTCATTTAGGTCAACATTGGATCATTCAGAGATCCTCACTGAACTTCTGGAGAGAGTTTGCTGCACTGAAAGTAAAGGGGCTGAACAATTTTGCACGCCCAATTTTTCAGTTTTTTATTTGTTAACAAAGTTTGAAATATCCAATAAATTTCGTTCCACTTCATGATTGTGTCCCACTTGTTGTTGATTCTTCACAAAAAATTACAGTTTTATATCTTTATGTTTGAAGCCTGAACTGTGGCAAAAGGTTGCAAAGTTCAAGGGGGCCGAATACTTTCGCAAGGCACTGTATATATATATATATTAGGGGAAGACCAATTATCGGAGCTGCTGATTATTATGGCCGATATTCAAGAATTTTCAAAGAATCAGTATCGGTCAGAAACTTACCGATATTACCGATATTCTCTCCCTGCCGCCGCAAACATCTTTTTGGGGCCCACTATGTTATCGGCCCGGGTAGACGAAGCCAGGACTCAGAAGGTTTGCAGTGCACTGACTGCAGGCCCAGTGTGCATAGGCACGCACACATGCAATGTCATGTCATTATTACCTATGTTGCGTCACGCGCCTCCGCACACTGGGCCTGCAAATGTTCTGAGCCTGGCTGAGTTCTGGCTTCTTCTACCCATATAGGGCAAAAACCACCGCCTACCTTGCTTTGAACAGTGCACGTCACAGAACGGCAGAACTGGACCAGAGAGGACACGCCAGCCAGCAAGCCAGCCAGCCCCAGTTGGGAGCCAGGTGAGGCCACCCACCCACACTCCCACAGCAGTGTGCACCGTGCCAGCCAGCCAACCACCCACAGCAGGACATTCCAGCCAGTCACCTACCCAGAGCAGGGTGTGCCAGCCAGCCACCAACCCACAGCAGGGTGCCAGAATATCGGCTGAAATGCAGCCAAAAATCGGATTGGGCCTGAAAAAATTATATCGGTCGACCCCTAATATATATATATACATATACACTAAACAAAATTATAAACGCAACACTTTTGTTTTTGCCCCCATTTTTCATGAGCTGAACTCAAAGATCTAAGACTTTTTCTATCTAAACAAAAAGCTTATTTCTCTCAAATATTGTTCACAATCTATGTTAGTGAGCACTTCTCCTTTGCCAAGATAATCTATCCACCTCACAGATGTGGCATATCAATATGCTGATTAGACAGCATGATTATTGCACAGGTGTGCCTTAGGCTGGCCAATATAAAGGCCACTCTAAGGCCCCTTTCACACAGGCGGACCATTCAGATCCGCCTGTCAGTTTTTTTGGCGGATCTGAACGGTCCCCCAATGCATTCCTATGGGGCATTGGATGTCAGCGGAGACATGTCCGCTGACATCCGATCTGATCCGTCAAATCTGCACGGATGGAAACCCTATTTTCCATCCATCCAGCGGATGGGATCGGATGAGAACGGACCATCCGATTTCGCCCATAGAGATGCATGGGGCTCTGCGCAGAGACACAGCTGTCATCCTCCTGCTGAGAAGAACGGACTCTGTCCGACGGAGTGTGTGAAAGGGGCCTTAGGCTTCTTTCACACGGTCCGCCTCCGTAGGCGGTTTTGTGCTGCTCAGCTGGGGATCGATACACAGATCCCCGCTTAGCAGGCAGGTGACATCTCCCTCTCCGCTCTGTGATGCAATCTGCCAACACACAGTGCAATTGCATACAGATGGGCATGTAGCTTAGACCAAGCAATTAGGCACTAAAATGCAACATTCTCTTCAGAGATATGAGTCCTAGCTTAGTACACAGAAGTCACTTATTAATTTTATAATTTAATATCCCAAAAGTGGGCAGTGCATAAGAAATATATACAAAGCAAAAGGAGTTACAAAAAATACAAAAAAAAGATAAAAGACACACAATTGGCAATTTGCTATGAAAATAAAAAGGAATAAAAACAGAAATAAACTTTACCTAAGCTTATCCCTTGGTAGAAGCATACCGGAAACCGCGTGGGGACTCCCCAGTTTAGAACTGGCTTCATGGAAGAACCATTTCCATATCTTAGGTTCCCCAATTTATTGGAATATGAATGTGGGCTGGACTTTAGCCCTTGGCCAATCAACCCCAGGGGGTTGTCCCCGTCCCAGCCCAAAGGAGGTTTCGTGTTCTGAACTGACCAGAGTCTAAATGACCCAGAATGGTGCTGACCGATGAGTCAGCAATAGGAATTCTGACACCAGCGCATCGGTCTGATTGCGGCAGTACCAAACACTGCTTGCCTGCCGCAATCAGGTGCCATATAATGGTTTTGTGCGTTTCTCTAGGATTCTACACACGCTACAGACACAGATTTACATGTACATGTAGCCCAACACGTGAACCATAAGAAGAAATTATTTTCATCTCTCTGCCTCTAATATTTCACCTATTATTAGAGATAAAATACATTCCTTTTGATCTGATGATACCAATCAGAGCTTGCAGACTGTTTGGAGCTTATCGTCACCCCCTGCGGATCCCCGCAGCCAAGATGACCAGCAGCTCTCTTTGAGGCTTCAGGAAGGTGACAACTTTTGTTCACTTGCATGGGAGACTTGGTGTCACCTCCATCCCAGAGACCAGTTCTGTCCTTTTCACATGTTAATAAAAGGACATATGTGTATGACTGAGTACTGAATACTACAATTTTTAATAACCCAAAATGACACTACATCTACAATTATACTATTTCTACAGATCACTTTATATCTCGCTAAGGCAAAGCTACCCTACTCTTACATTTATGTTACAGGCATAGGTTAGGCTGCATTGAGGGGCACATGTTAGGCTGCATTAATGGGCACAGGTGAGGTAGCATTTATGGGCACTGATCAGGCTGCATTGATGGGCACGGGTGAGGTTGCATTGATGGGCACTGATCAGGCTGCATTGATGAGCACAAATGAGGCTGCACTGATGGGCACTGATCAGGCTGCATTAATGGGCACAGGTGAGGTTGCACTGATGGACACTGTTGAGGCTGCATTGATATAAACAGATGAGGCTGCATTGATGGGCACAGATGAGGCTGCATTGATGAGCAATGATCAGGCTGCATTGGTGGGCACAGGTGAGGTTGCATTGATGGGCACAGGTGAGGTTGCATTCATGGGCACTGGTGAGGCTGCATTGAAGGGCACTGGTGAGGCTGCATTAATGGGCACTGGTGAGGCTGCGCTGAGAAGGCACTGATGGGTACTGGTGAGGCTGCACTGATGGGCACTGGTGAGGTTTCACTGATGAGGCTGCACTGATGGGCACTGGTGAGACTGCACTGATGAGCACTGGTGAGGGGGCATTGATGGGCACTGATGAGGCTGCATTGATGGATGGGCACAGGTGAGGTTTCATTGATGGGCACTGGTGAGGCTGCATTGAAGGGCACTGGTGAGGCTGCATTAATGGGCATTGGTGAACCTGCACTGATGAGGCTGCACTGATGGGCACTGGTGAGGCTGCACTGATGGGCACTGATAAGGTGGCACTGATGAGACGCACTGATAAGCTGCACTGATGATGCTGCACTGATGGGCACTAATAGGTTGCATTGATGGGCACTGAAGAGACTGCACTGATGGGCACTGAAAAGTTATTAATATTTATTTTTGCAACTTCTGCAATTATGAAAAACATTTAACAATGTCGTTTTCTGAGATCATTTTTGAGGGTGAGTTTAGCGGCAGAATTAGGGGCAGGTCAGGGGAGGGGTTGGTGGGGCAACTGGTAGTGAGTAACCCTTAAGGGCTGGCTAGTAGCTCAGGACTTTAAATGTTGAGCCCTTTATATAAATTATGTAGTAATTGTGCAAAATACTTTTCTTTTTTATAGTAAACATTTTATGTGTCAACAAAATAATTCTGGTGTGGAGCAGACTGTGAGCTCTATACAATGTTTTATAATTAGTTCATTCTATCACTATATTAAAGCTGTATCCAGCTTGTTCCTAAAATACCCCCTACTGATTCGGCAATCTGTTACTTACATTCAGGGTTGTTCTAAGAAATTATGAAGTCAAAGGTCAAATTATTGTGACATAATTTACCTGTCAAAGACGCCTTTCTGAAAGTGTGCATAGCCGTCCTTTAACTCCCGTTTATCATGAGTCTTAATCTCATTTTGTCATTAATTTTAATAGCAGTGCTAGAGAACAGGAATGCACATTCCTGAGGATCCCAAAGAAGACAAGACACACACACACACACACTATATATATATATATATATATATATATATATATATATATATATATATATATATATATATATATATATATATACTGTATGTATACCTTTTTTATAGTTTATTTGGCTTGTTCATGATACAGAGCTAGAAAGTGTTTTTTTAATTAAAGGTCCACAATACCCTAAGTACATGATGCTCATAAACGGGTTTATGTAACAGGTTTTAAAAACACTGATATATAAATCTGGAAATGTTTAAAGAAAATGATCAGAACAGAGGAAATTAAAAATCATGGTGGGATAGTGGAGATAACATTTTCCAACACAGCCAGCTTTTTTATGTATTCCTCGTTTCGTTCTTATATTTAGTTGCCCGTGTTCTGGCTTCTGTACAATCGATACTGTCATTGAGTGAGAATAGCCATTTCCATACAGATTTGTCTAATGTTCAAAAGTTACGTTTGTTAACAGTGTTGTGTATTTTGGTGGTATTTGATAACCTTATTTTTTTGCGCTATAATCAAAAAAAGAGCGACAATTCTGAAAGAAAAAAAACAATATGTTCTTACTTTCTGCTATAAAACATTCCCAATAAAAAAAAAAAAAAATGTAAAAATCTAATTTTTTTCATCATTATAGGCCAATATGTATTCTACTACATATTTCTGGTAAAAAAAAAAAAAAAATTCCAATAAGTGTATTGATTGGTTTGTACAAAAGTTGTCGCATCTACAAACTAGGGGAAAGATTTATGTCATTTTTATTTATTTATTTATTTATTTTACCACTAATGGCGGCGACTGGGATATTGCGGCTGACAGATCGGACAATTAACTAACATTTTTTACACTTTTGGGAGGGCCGGTGACATTACTACAATAATCAGTGCTAAAAATATGAACTGTTACTGTACTAATGACACTGGCAGGGAAGGGGTTAACACCAGGGGCCATCAAAGGATAGATGTGTCCCTAGGGGGTGCTTTCTAACTGTGTGGGGGAGGGGCTTGCTGCATGAACTAAATAAGAGAAACACAGGATCCCTGTGTTCATTACTGACAGAACAGCGGTCTGCCGTGTTTACAGTGGCAGACCGCCGTTCTGTCTCCATGGGGGAGTGATCGCGGGTGCAACGGCTGTGAAAATGAATGGGAAGTGAGAAACAAAGTAGAAGTTTGGGACTTTATATGGGGTGTGTGTCCACCCGTAAATGTATTGCTTATAAACATAATATACATGTACAAAACAGCATAAGTATGTAATGAAATCAGGTATTTATTTAAATCTATTAAATAGATAGTGACAATATTATATCCTAGTTGGAACATTAATGAGGTGACTTTAGTACAGTACATAGATGATATAGTAAAGCCACGGCATACTAAAAACACTGTAAAATTGGTTTAAATATATATGATGGACAAAAAATGATATATATATATATATATATATATATACAAAGATCTGAATAATACATAATAAAAACCACAGAGATTTCACCCTTTTGTGCTCTACACGTTTCGTGGGATTCACTTCTTCAGGAGAAGGTGCAATTCATATATCTACAAAAAATATATATGAGAATAGCAATATAGCTAAATTTTCCATACAGTTGAAGAAATGCCCATCACCAATGATGCTTACAGATCAACTCAAATAATTGCCCCATGGGGTTAGGAATGAGGGTCTCCTGGAAAAGTCTATACCGGGAACTGTGGGAGCAATGTCTGCGCAAGTTGGTGTGGCCTATAAGGACTGCAGAGAAGAGTCCCAATCTCCATAGGGGGAATGCTAGTGCCTCAACTGGCCGTCCACATAAAATTCTATAAAAAGTTTTTTTTATATATGTATGATTATAAAGCAAATATATAATTGACAGAGCAACCTTAATATAGTGTAGCGAGGCTGTGATGGGATCTCAAAGCCAGGAGACAAAGAGAAAAAGAAAAGTGCCAATATTATACACCCATGTGCACAGTGGTGCAAATTAAAATGGAAACCTAAAAATAAGAATAAAGTGTGAAGAGATGGGGAAAATCTGTGCCCAACCAATCAAGGCACAGAAAAAAACAGAAATTGATGAACCAACGAAGAACCTAGAAAATAGAACAAGCCACATAGGATAAAAGATACCGAATATAGTGTCCTAAGTATATATACCATTATAAGTGAAATGACATGTATCATCATAAATAGGTTGCCTGCTGTAGTCTGATAACTCTATGTGTCAAGATAAGAACCAAACGAGCCCAAAAAAAGTGCAGAGTGCAGTCCTCACACGGGGAGGCAAAGATATACCCCCTTCAGGGAGGAGTGCGTCATAACCCTATCAGCTGATGCCGATCAGGCGTTTGGCGCCAAAAACAAACTCCCTCATGTAATGAATGCTGATGGTCATTCACGTGCCACATAACAACACGGCCATCGACCATCACCCATAGGCTTACTATGAGGCTTCCATTGTCGGATGTGTCCTCTGCACCCACCTCCACAGCGAAGCCCCGGCTGACAAAAAACTGGATAATTGGCGCAAGTATGAATTCACAATGTCACCCCCAAATATCTTGGTGGGCCATGTGTGGGTGAGGATATAATGAGGAAGGGGGGACTCAACATGGCAGCTGACAGCTCAGCATGGGATCGGGTCAGATTGGCTTCAAAAAAGGTATGTATACTGACTTCTTCTTTACAGAGCTAGATAGGTTAGTGTTAGATTATGGAGGTCTATAGATGCAGGGATTTTAGTGTTAGGCTGGACTTCTACTTTGTAAACAATCACTCTGAATAAAAGTCCATAAATGGAGTCATACACAAAGCAATAGCAGCGCTGATATTAAGTATCAATCAAAGCATGCAGGGAATTGCTAAAGTACACTAGTCCTTTCTCATTAAATGTCCATCTTTATATCAGTCTTTTTCACCAATTTGGGGTCACCAGTGAATTTTTATGGGGTCACCCGACATTCAATCCTCCACCGTTGTGATACAGGTACAAGATGGCAACTCACCAGACAAACTGGCCTTCCTATTCTCATAGAGAAGGCAAACAAGCATGAACTCTGTGGTCTTTACTCGATCGGCTGCAGCTGTTAGAAACACACCTCTCTCCACAGAAAACTGCGTTCCCTTTGCTCACGAGTCACTCACCAACCGGTTAAGGAAAACATAAAAGAAAGGACCGCACTAGTGTGATATTGTAAAACATCACTCCATACTTTATTAACCAATCCCCCAATAAATGCACTCACAAACGCAATCAAATAGTAAGCCTTCTAATAAATCATATAGGGAAGTCACAGGGATGCATCGGTAGGCGATGTTGGCCGGCTCACCCTCTCCACGCTGATGTTCCTAGCCTCCAGTGCCTCCGAATGTGTCACCCGAGAACTTCCGGTCGCCGCAAGGTTCACGCCCTGACGCGTTACGTCATTTCTGAGTCACAGGGATGCATCGGTAGGCGATGTTGGCCGGCTCACCCTCTCCACGCTGATGTTCCTAGCCTCCAGTGCCTCCGAATGTGTCACCCGAGAACTTCCGGTCGCCGCGAGGTTCACGCCCTG
Source organism: Pelophylax lessonae (assembly GCF_965119305.1). NCBI lineage: Eukaryota > Metazoa > Chordata > Amphibia > Anura > Ranidae > Pelophylax > Pelophylax lessonae. The sequence continues at coordinate 640,145,572 of NC_138770.1, read as the reverse complement.
ACGCGTTTCGTCATTTCCGACTTCTTCGAAGGCCCTTCGAAGAAGTCGGAAATGACGAAACGCGTCAGGGCGTGAACCTCGCGGCGACCGGAAGTTCTCGGGTGACACATTCGGAGGCACTGGAGGCTAGGAACATCAGCGTGGAGAGGGTGAGCCGGCCAACATCGCCTACCGATGCATCCCTGTGACTTCCCTATATGATTTATTAGAAGGCTTACTATTTGATTGCGTTTGTGAGTGCATTTATTGGGGGATTGGTTAATAAAGTATTGAGTGATGTTTTACAATATCACACTAGTGCGGTCCTTTCTTTTATGTTTTCCTTAACCGGTTGGTGAGTGACTCGTGAGCAAAGGGAACGCAGTTTTCTGTGGAGAGAGGTGTGTTTCTAACAGCTGCAGCCGATCGAGTAAAGACCACAGAGTTCATGCTTGTTTGCCTTCTCTATGAGAATAGGAAGGCCAGTTTGTCTGGTGAGTTGCTATCTTGTACCTGTATCACAACGGTGGAGGATTGAATGTCGGGTGACCCCATAAAAATTCACTGGTGACCCCAAATTGGTGAAAAAGACTGATATAAAGATGGACATTTAATGAGAAAGGACTAGTGAACTTTAGCAATTCCCTGCATGCTTTGATTGATACTTAATATCAGCGCTGCTATTGCTTTGTGTATGACTCCATTTATGGACTTTTATTCAGAGTGATTGTTTACATTTTTATCTTTGAAGTAGCTGCGATATTTCTCTGAACGAGATATATTTATTTATTTATTTATTTGTGCGCAGAGGATATTGTATATTAGCACCGTCTGGTTTTATTTATATTATATATTGATTGACTGGACTTCTACTTTAACTTGTATGACCAGCTTTACCAAGGAGTTCTAATAATAATATATAATAATAATAATATAATAAAATAAATAACCACCAGCCAATTACTAAATGCAGCATATCACCAACAGTTTCTATCAACACCACAGAATGATCCAACGAGTTGGTAGTAACTTTTCCTCATTTGTTCAGGTTTTGTTCTTGTGGTTGAAATCTGGTTGAAAGTACGTAACTGGAATTGCCAGATAATTTTCTTGTGTTGGCACTTAAACATTTTTTTTGCTTTCCATCAGCTTTCAACTACATCAATCTGCCCACTCATGGTTTCAATCATTTCACAGTTTGTAACATTCACATAATTATATCTGGCTTGGAATGCAATCAAAAATGCCTTTCGACTGGCACCACAGTGGTTTTGACCTATTTCGGTTGTTTGGGACTGGGAGGCAAATTAAACTGTGGGTGGCAAATTGCTGGGACTGAAAGATGATAGAAAGCTCCAAATTTTCCAACGAAACTGCCAAGCATATGACCATCATTAAAGATAGCTGACTGACAGTTCTTCTGTAAGTGTCTACCTATTGAACTGAAGAGAAAATTAGCCCAACATTTCTTTCCTTCGTGTTATAGAGGGAAATGAAACAAACAGTGGACAAACATTCACAAGAGCATGAGGAGAGGTTTTTTTAGATGTGGAGGGACGCTGTTCTTTGATCTGACATTTTGACATTTGCATCCCATGTGAGTTTTCCTAACAACATCAATTGTCCAGTGATTGCAATGACTGCACAGAAAGACTCCGCATTGAACCATGAAATGACTCTTTGAAGAAAGAACCTCTTTGAGGCACAGTGTGCTCTACAAAGTATACAAGTTAGACAATTGGGCTTAACCACACTACTGTGTTTGCTTAGTAAATGATCTCAAGTACACTTTTGACTTCAGCCACATCAATCTAGGTTCATAGAACTGAGAAATTCTGCTAGTGAAAATATAAAATTGTACATGCAAGCTAAGAGAAGGGAAATGTGTCATGTGCTATTACCGAGAGCAAATTATGGGCAACGTAACAATTATGCTGCAAATTACACATGGGTTGAAACCTAAGGCAATCTTCCCTGTGCTTACCTGCCATGCTACTACAAACCACAAAAAATGTTGGTATTCCAGGTATGGGAAAACACTTGACACACCCCTTCCTCTCCCATAATGCAGTGCTTGGTGCCTGAGTGGCCAATCAGCAGGCCTAAATGCTATAATGTAAGGATGGGAAGAAAGAAAGTTGAAATTTGCATAAAATCTTTGGAGCAGATTGGGAAACTGGATGAGTGGGGGTTAGTTAGATAGAGGCTTTCAAACTATGATACCTGTAGTGTAATTAATCTGTTACATGAATGTAAAGTGTTACTAAACCCACAACAGTAAAATCAGTCTGTATAATCAGTAAAGCATGCTTGTTATACTCACTGTTTAACCTAAGGGGTTAATCCTCTGCACTGTGTAAAAAAGCTGTTTGATCCTGTCCTCTCTGATCCTCCCCTTCTTTTATTGTCCCCAATACATCTGCTGATTGAACACCTTGGAGGCACTCTGCACATATTGGTGTGTATTGCTAGAGAGTTTTTTTTTGGTAGAGTGCTAGTAAACAGCACTGTCCAGACAGAGGGTCAGGTGTTCTTTAGCCTCATAAGACAGTCAGAGTAGAATGAAAACTCCTCTTACAAGCTTTAAAGTGGAAGTCAACCCATCGATTTAACATTTTCAAAATACAGTTACATTTCCGGCACGTGCCAGGAATATAACTGTCACATTGGTTGTCCCCTCAACCAAACCATCAAACCATCCAATGGCTGGTGTCATAACTGATCACATGTGCACCATCATGGCAGTTAAAGATTAAACAGAGGCCAAGATGGCAGCTTCCTTGGCTGAAACTGATATGAGGGTTTACATCCACTTTTAGCAGTTTATATTTACTAAAATAATTGAATTTCCATGTTCTGTGGGAGACAGATATAGTGAATGCAGAGTCCTCGGTTTAGTAACACTTAAGGCTGGGTCACACTTATGCGAATTGGATGTGGATTTCTCCGGATCCAATTCGCATGACAGGAGGCTGTGGCCGGCTCTCCAGGGGTGGCTGTGGAGTGGATTTCAGAGGAGTCCTGTGCGTTTTTGTTGGGGCAAGGTCAGATGAGTCTGGGCATTTAAAACCTTTGAGATTGACATCACCTGGTCTTCCCAGACGATGATTGAGAACAATCCATGACACTGGCAGGTCTCAGCCTTGCAAAGGGGGCAGTGCATGCTATAAATTCTGCAGGGTGCCCAAACTTTTGCAGACACCATTTTTTGTTTTCTGTAATTTTGAAAGTGTCAATGATGGAAATAAAATCTAACTTTTGTTGACATATTATAAGAATGTCTAATCTGTAATTTGATGCCTTTTGGAGATTTTTCCATCTTTCCTTGGCTTCTTTATGCACATTAATACAAATTTTTACCTGGGGTGCCCAAACTTTCAATCACCACTGTAGCTGCAGGGGTTCTTTTTTTTTTTTTTTTTTTAATTCAACAAATTACGTTTTTTTTTTTAGTCTGTTGAATTTCAAAAGTCAGATTTTACCGCGATTCATCAGGCGACATTTGTTAGGGTGCCATTGGAAGAGACGAGGATCGCAAGCGCAATTCGGGATCGCGGGCAGATCGGCGGTGATTCTGCCTGTGATCTGGAAAGCCTAGATGTGAATGGAGCCTTATAGTTATTTATCTTCGATTGACAACTGTGTTATTCACATTAAAAGTTAAAAACAGGGAAAGAAAAAGACAGATGATTTGCCCTAAGGCCAAAGTTTCATAATATTTCCTTTTGACAATGGCTTTTCACCAAAACCCTTGAGGTAACGATAGATTTAAGAAGTGTCCTAGAGCAGCATGTAACCCAATCCTTCCTCCTTGACAGGATTAGAGGCATATTGTCAGCCTCACGTCACTGGGAAATGGAAATAGCCCTGTTTACAAAATTAACAAATGGAATTTAAGTTAACCACTGAGCAATTTGTAAGACGGAGGATTTTTTTTCTTGCAGAAATGACCTGACCCAAGAGACCAGATTTACGTTCTTAGTCTGATGTTGGACCTAACCAATCAATGCACAAAAAAGTGCAAAATTCCACCTCTGTTGTCTGCATTCTCTATGATAGCAAAGCTGAGGCGTCTCAGTTAGTCCATTCACTGGTGGCCACCATGGCTTGTGTTCTTTAACTCCTTGATGACGATGTAACACAAATACGCAACCCCCTGCACTGGGCCTTTTGCTTTGGGGCCACATATTTACATATCGCCCTTTGTGCTGGGAACATGGTCTCACCGAGTGGTCCGAGCCCCGTACAGTTGGGACCTGGAACCCCCAATTCCAGGTCACCCGATTGCTGTGATAGCTTATGATTGACTACCACAGTGATCTGTCACTGTGAAGCCCGTCCCTGTGTTTCTCGCTCTGTGAATGGAGGGGAGAGATACATTGTATCTTTGTCTCTCCTTGCAGAGAGAAAAAAAGTGTGTGAAAATATATCTATATAGGTTTGATCTAGGTCAGTGCCAAGGTTAGTGTTTGGGTCAAAGGTCAGGGTCAGTTTATTTTGGGCATGTTTTTTTTTTTTTTGTTCCAAAAATTTTTATTACAAATTTAAAGCACCATACAGAAGTTTATACTTAAAACATCGTCAGAAAGTTATCAGAACAAGGACGCGTCTTCCAATATACTCAGAGACCTCAAAAAGTTGTAGGCCCGATGATCTGGCTCTACTCATTAACGTGACTTATTAGCACGTTTAAGGCTATGAGCCCATAAATCTCAGCATCTAGGCACCAAGAAACCAAAAACATCAACATATGATAATAAGTATCAAGTAACAGTATAATAAGTTGGTGATCACCAATAGCGCTCAAATATGGGAATTATAAAGCAGTGTCAACTAAGACCGGTCCCGTTACCTCATATCATGAGGTCTCAATCTCAAAAAATAAATGAAAAAGTGGGAAAATTAGAACCATAGGGGAGACTTCACAATCCTCTAGTAGCATTCTACTAAAATGTATTATTATGGTGTAACAGAACTAATAACAGGAAAAGTAAAAAAAGAAAGAGAGAAGAAAAGGTTAGAAAAGGGTAGGGTAGAGTAGGATATGTCCCCTCAGCCCGAGCCTCCCCACACAGAATAGCTCAGTGGTCAGGGAGCCGGAAGATAAGCAATCCAGGGATTCCACTCTTTTTCAAACCTAGCTTGTTTATCTCTACGAATACTGGTCAGTTTTTCATTAATCATAATCCAAGATATTTTATGTTTCACCGTCGCAACATTGAGCACAGGTGATTTACATACACGCGCTATGGTTATTTTGGCAGTTAAGAGAGTAGAAAATATGAGAGTACGTATATGCCTGGTGATCTCCTCTGGTAGGTCAGTATACAGTACTGTCTTGGCACCTCTGGGAACACTCTGTCCTGTCACTGAATGGACCAAATTGAACATCCTGATCCAGAAGCACCAGACCTTCAGACAGGACCACCAGACATAATGCAAATCACCTTCCTGTCCACATCTGGGCAGGATTTTTTAAAGTGCAATTTATACAATCAGTGCCACCTGTGAAACAATTAATGCTATCAATAAACACTCAAAATGTGATACAAATTCTGTGTTAATGTAACAAACATCAAAATCAGATGCCACTGTACACCTAGTAGTGATTTTACCACACTACAAAAAACATTAGTAGATTATATGGTGCAGCGCCACTGAATTAATTATACACATATACAAAGTATTTTACACATAAAAATCTTTCAAAATAAATTCAAAAACAAAAAAGTCTCTTTTATGTAATATATAATTTATCATCCACCACCATGTGTATCTATATTCTTAATAGAAAATATGAAATAAAATATGCCACTGCTAATTACAGGCTTTGCATCTCTTACCAATCCATCAGGAGCAGAGGCGTACCTAGGGTCTGCAGGGCCCTTGACGAGGAGCTGTATCGGCGCCCCCCCAGAGAAAGAGAGAGAGAGGGTTTGACAGAGAGAGACAGAGGGGGAGGGTTTGACAGAGAGAGGGGATGACAAAGCGAGGGGGTGACAGAGAGAGAGAGAGAGGGGAGGGGGGTGACAGAAAAAGAGAGGGGGGGTGAAAGGGAGAGAGAGGAGGTGACAGGGAAAGAGAGGGGGTGACAGAGAGAGAGAGGGGTGTGACAGGGAGAGAGGGGAGGGTGAAAGGGAGAGAGGAGGTGACAGGGAGAGAGGAGGGGGTGACAGGGAGAGAGAGGGAGGTGACCGGGAGAGAGAGGGGGGTAACAGGGAGAGAGAGGGGATGACAGGGAGAGAGAGGGGGTGACAGGGAGAGAGGAGTGGGGTGACAGGGAGAGAGGAGGGGGTGACAGGGAGAGTGAAGGGGGGGGTGACAGGGAGAGAGAGGTGACAGGGAGAGAGAGGGGGTGACAGGGAGAGAGATGGGGTGAAAGGGAGAGAGCGGGTGACAGGGAGAGAGAGGGGGTGACAGGGAGAGAGAGGGGGGTGACAGGCAGAGAGAGGGGGGTGACAGGGAGAGATGGGGGATGACAGGGAGAGAGGGGGGTGACAGGGAGAGAGAGGAGGTGACAGGGAGTGAGGGGGGTGAAAGGGAGAGAGGGGGATGACAGGCAGAGAGGGGGGTGACAGGGAGAGAGAGGGGGTGACAGGGAGAGAGGGAGGTGACAGGGAGAGAGAGGGGGTGACAGGGAGAGAGAGAGGGTGACAGGGAGAGAGGACGGGGTGACAGGGAGAGATGGTGGTGACAGGAAGAGGGGGGTGACAGGGAGAGAGAGAGAGGGGGTGACAGGGAGAGAGAGGAGGGTGACAGGGAGAGAGGGGGGTGAGAGAGAAGGGGTGACAGGGAGAGAGGAGGTGACAGGGAGAGAGGAGGGGGATAGGGAGAGAGGGGGGTGACAGGGAGAGAGGAGGGGGGTGACAGGGAGAGAGGAGGGGGGTGACAGGGAGAGAGGGAGGTGACAGGGATAGAGAGGGAGTGACAGGGAGAGAGAGGGGGTGACAGGGAGAGAGGGGGGTGACAGGGAGAGAGAGAGGGGGAGACAGGGAGGGAGAGAGGGGGTGACAGGTGACAGAAAGTGCTAACGTGATATACACATGTAGCACTGCCCCCTTAAGAGCTGCTGGTTTTTCGCACTTTTGGATTCCTCTGGGAATGCAGAATCCTAACACTTTACTTTCTTGGCTCAGTCAATGAACAGTCTAGGGGTTGTTGTTTTTGTTGTTTTATTTGATATTGGGATGGGAGAAGGGATGAGTGGGATACTCCAACACTTGAACTTTTCACAATGCTGAGGACTTCTATCTGAGAATGTGGCCAAGCCACAGCTTCATCCTGCCACTAGATGAATCTGAGGTAATGTTCCTTTTAGTACTGATCTTCAGGGTACACACCTAGTATCCCCTTTCTATCCACCAGCTGACACCCGTCCACTGACTACTCTACTCTGGAGTGGCTCCCTTCCTGGTCAGGCCCTTAGGCACGATCCTCTGTACTCATAATACTGCTTTCCAGGTTCTCAAGTGCCTCAACTCCTTCAGTCAGCTCTCCTGGACCTCTGGGTTCAGTTCCTTTCTTCTAGCTCGTCAGGCCGACTGCTTGTGACCATACACCAACCACTGCAGAAGAGGAGGCAGCCTCCACCCTCCTTCCAGGACTCTACTTACCAGCCAAAGACCTTGAGCACATGTGCTCCTGGCTTTTTATACTACACCCCACAATGCACCAAGACAGCAGTCTTGTGCCAATCACTGGGGCTGTATCAAAGCCTGTGTGCCCATTGCTCAGATTTCCACCACTGTGCAATGTGCCCCTCCCCCCCATTGGACCAGTGGGGACTCTCCCCCAGACCACATGAATCACACACTGAGCACATTGAACAGACCTAACTCACAGATCCTGCTCCCTGTTAAGCAGAGAGAAATATAGAATTTACCTGCTGCTCCTCTGATTGGCAGACAGAGCCAAAACTATACTCACACTCTAGCACCTACCTAGGAGGGTGCTACACACATAACTTATTTACAATTAAGAAATATTTAAGAAGAATATTGAAAAAGTCAGTGTCATTTCTAATAATAAAGTCTGAATTCCATCCACATAACGTGCTTAAATGTGTGTAAATGTGAAAGATCATTATATAAATTATTCTCATGCCACTCTGCTTCACCTAATGTGAGCCATCACTGTCCACACTAAATGAACTCACCAGAAATAGTGGCTGGTAAATTATAAACCAGCTAATATGCCAAGATAGGTCCACTGTGTTACAATAAATTCCACTCCAGTTCAGGCTGTATAGTAATACCCCTCACATACCCGCCTGTGTTGCTGTAGTATGCCTACATTAATAAGGCCAACTTTATGTTTTTTAAATAGCCCTGTTTGGGGAAGGGGCTTTGGTGAAACATCAGAGGTCTAAACAGTCACTTTTCAGACAGAGAAAGGGACACAGATCCCCAACCCCCTTCTCTGCACTGCAGAATGAATGAACAGGAAGCACTCTATACAGAGGCTTCCTTCATTCACAAACCAAAAGCATAGTAAACAATGTTTACTATGCTTCAGTTACAAATGAACACAGTGAGTGATTGTTATCAATCAAATCACTCAATGTGTTAATTCAGGAAAGGCTGGAAAATATGACATATTTAATGCCCCTCTCTCCCCCATTCTTCATTCTGAAACCAATCCCAGTGTGCAGCAGCTGACAGCCTGTAGGAGGGAGAGGAAGCTGGCAGTGCTGTGGGGGAGGGGCTCAGGGGAATAGTGCTGCAGAAGGGAGGATCAGGGACAGGGAGGGGGGAAAAGAGTGATTGGGGGGAGAAGGCAGGGGGGATGTAAGAGCAGTTGGGAAACAAAGCAGATAGGGTAGGAGCAGCTTCATTAGCGGTGAGAGGGGGGCTCACATTTTAGAAGTGAGAAGGTGAATAGCTTGTCAGCCACTGATCACAGCTATTCTTTTATGCAGCAGAGTCTGCTTAACAATTCTGCTGTAATGTTATGGTCAAGTGACCATGAGCTTACAGCAGAAGGGGGAATGCAAGCAACGTAAGGCATACTGTCCTGGCCAGTTGGAAATGGTTCTGTGTCACGGACGGTATGCCTTACCTCAGCGAAGGGTTAAAGGCTTAGTTCACCTTTGCCAAAACACTGCCTATGCAGATACGGGGTGTCTTGAATATTGTACTTGCTATAGGTGTAAGCCATTTTCCATACTTCACGAAGTTTGACTGAAAAACTCCCTGAGATATCATCATCCCATGCTGCCTTGTTGCTGGGATGTTGCTAAGACAAAGCCAGCTGTTATTATTCACATCCATCATTACAGGAGTGAGCTCTCAATCGCTGAACTCAGTGCTACTGCAACAGGGTGAGATAGTGAATGTGAGGAGGTTTGAATCAGCGAAAGAACTCACTCTAGTGATAGTGAGGGTGAACAATAACAGCAGGAAGACTCTTAGCAACGTCCTAGCAACGGGACAGGCTGGACTGATACCATTTATGGGAGTTTTTCCGTTAAACTTCAGGAGGTACAAAAATGGCCTACACCTATAGCAAGGGCATTATCCAACTTTGGTCAAAGCTTCACAGTTTGTTTTATTCTACAGACATCCCATACCTGCATAGGCAGGTTTTTGGTAAAGGTGAACTATGCCTTTAATCATTACTACTGTAACATTTGCTGAAGTTAAGAGTCAAGTCTAAGAACTATACAAAAAAAACATAGTTTAAGAGATTTTACTCAATCACGTCTTTTAAGCCCAACACATTGCCTGATGTCTGCCGCTCGCTTGGCGTGAAATATGTCAGGGCACGAATTCTGGCAATGTTTTCTTAATAGACATGATGAACTTTTTTTGACACCCAAGTTGGCACGGAAAGCTTGCAAGGTGCGATAGGCTCCATCATTGGAGGTGTGGAATACACTTTTCATCAGACGTCCAAGGAAGCACTTAGGTAAATACATTTCAAAACAAATGAGTAGGATGATTAGTTCAATGGCTTATAACGCATTCTTTCTTTAGGAAGGAGACAAGCTGTGTTTGGATTACATCATAATCCTCAGTGGTGAGGTTAGCTGGGGACCATACAATGGTCTCAGAGATTTACCCGCTCTCTGTTTTAGTAGTAATACTGTAACTAAATGTCTATGCAAGAAATGACAGACTGAACAAACATCCTTCAAATTCTGGAATAAATCAACTATCACCATGATAAACACTGATCTAATAATATGGATCTTTTCTTGCAAAACTGATGTGAAGAAGTGATGTGACCTCATTTAGAGTGTCACTTCCTGTGGCGCTGTCTAATCATTTAAAAACTCCTACGGTTTTAAATTATCATCACAAAGCATGTATTGGTCTTCTGTCTCCAGGATAATTAAATGAGAACTTACATTATGTTAGACAAACAATTAACTTAATTTGTTTATATTGAAGATTTTGCAAAATTGTAGGCAGGTGCAGTTAGCCTTCCTGGCTGTAGGGGGCATATGCCTTTATTACTGAGGGAATGGGAGTCTCATAAGGGAATTAAACCCTAAAGACTGATACACACTTATGCCTCGTTTCCACTGAGTGGTACGGTACGGTTCGGTTCAGTACGGTACGGTCCGGAATGGTACACCTTGCGTTTCCACTGCCAATAGTACCCTTTCATGATAGGCGTGGTGTAGCAGGAAAGCTGTGATAGACGATTCTCTGTCAACCAATCAAAGTTCTGAAGAGTGTAGCTCCCCCCTGTTGGTACGGTACTAATGTGCTTGGTACCCCAACGAAAGGGTCCCAAAAAAGTGGTACGGTATGGTTCGGAATTAGGGTACCATTCACAATGGAAACGGCAAAAATAGCGTACCGTACCGAACAGTACCGTACTGCTCAGTGGAAACGAGCCATAATAGTTCTTTTTTGTTCAACCCAACAGACAAAATGAAAAAAAAAAAACAGCTCGATTCGGAGCCACTGTACTAAAAATTTGATGTTAGTACAGCGATCACCCCTGCTGTTCTATTGTGTTCTGACGGGGGGGAAGGGGGGTGGGGGCGTCAGAACACACTGGTCCGGGAGCTGTTCCCCAGACCTTTTTCGTTCATGCCCTTTTGACAGAAGCTGGCCGAATGGGCTGAATGTTTGCTGATTTCTATTGAATCGGTCGATGTGGCCGACATTCGGCCCGTGTGCACTAGGCCTTAGGGATTCCATGCAATGCCTGGAGAGGAGAAGTGGTCTAATTGGCATTGTAGTCGTCTGCTTTACCTTCATCTTTCATGTTGCAAAGGAGTACCTGGGGATGATCGAACTTTTGAAAAGTTTGGTTCGACCAGAACACCCGAATTTCCCAAAAGTTCGGGTCGGATTCCAGAACCCCATTGAAATGAATGGGACCTGAACTTCTGGAATCAAAACACCATTTTGAAGCACTAAAACCCAATAAATGCCCCTAAAAAGTGCCTAGGGTTCTGGGTCATGCCCCAGGGACTATGAATCAGGCAAAAAAAAAGTTCTTAAAAATTGTCATTTTTGATATATATATGTATATATGTATACCCCTAACCCAGAATCTGCATAGTAGGGTCACCCTGACATGGCAGAGTTCGGTCACCCTGACATGGCAGAGTCAGTTCACCCTAAACTACACTACAGTCACCCTGACATGGCAGAGTCAGTTCACCCTAAACTACACTACGGTCACCCCGACATGGCAGAGTCAGTTCACCCTAAACTGCACTACGGTCACCCTGACATGGCAGAGTTCGGTCACCCTGACATGGCAGAGTCAGTTCACCCTAAACTACACTACAGTCACCCTGACACTTAAAGCTATCCCTACAAAAACTAGATTTTTGAATCTAACTATAGTGGTATATAGTACCCTAACTACACTGCATATCCCTTTCCTCACACTAATAATTGGAAGATGACACTGGAGCTTTACAAGCAGCAGGAGAAACACAAATGCTTCCACTCTCTTCCACAGCCTCTGTATTACAGTGCTAGAGTTTTGGCGGGGCTATGTTATATACTGGGGGGCGTATTAACTCCTGATTGGCCTCTGGACCCCGTAATCACTCCAATCACATTTTACTGATGTTTCTGGGCCAATCATGGGCTTTTAAAGCCCAGTTCCTGTCCCATTGCATTTTGGGGGGTTCTGGTGGCTGAATTCCGAACTTTTACCGCAAAAAGTTCGGAATTCGGCCGAATTTCGAACACCCAATGTTCGGGTCGAACCGATGGTCGACCCGAACCATTCGATCATCCCTAGAATCTATACAACTGGTGCTTGTTAAATATATACTTTTATTGGAACATTTTTTGCAATGGCACAAACAGTAGGTATTTTCAACTTCATGATTCAGGTAGTGGTCTTGCATTATCAGTAACTGCAACAACAATAGCACTTTTCTTCTAGGCTACTTACTCTGCATTGAAGACAAGAAACTCTCCCTTCTTGCCTTAAGGATAGGTTTACCTTTTGTAACATGTTACAAATGCACCTGCCCCCGCCCCTCACCGATCCCCTGTTTTGACAGTGAGCCAGGGATCTTCTCCCCCCGCTTGTTTTCACAATTTAAAAAATTCTGTGAATGAGAAAACTACAAATCCTGACAGCCTTTGCGGCATCAGTTTGTAGTTCTCAATTAACTACCAGGGCATTGTTGATCGCTCTAGGTAGTTCACTGAGGGTCCTGTCAGATTGTAACTGCCTGCTCATATCGGAGGTGTGGACAGACAGCTACACAGACAGTCTGCAGGACTAAGGCATTACACTCACAATCTGCTGATCATGGGTGCAATGCTTTAGGTTCCTGACAAAAACAAAAAAATAAATGTATATTTTTTTACCTGCAAAAAAAAGTGTATTTATTATTTTTTAGTACAGGTGAACTTATCCTTTAACTTCGTAAAAGAGGATAAATAGAAAACCCCCAAGGGGAGCCTGTCCAACATTGCAATGTAACATTAAGCTAAAACCTAAATAGTAGCTGCCTTTTCCATTGCTATTTGTACCATTAGAACAGAATAAGCCTAAAAGAACATCAAAACAAATGTAATCTTTATGAGATGACGGAACACTCATGGGCTTGTTGCTTGGTAAGGCAATGTCACTGTATTGAAGGAAAGGGTATGGGACAGGAGGACAGGATCATACCTGGAGGGATAAGAAGGGGGGGGGGAGCACAGATCATTCACAAATAGACAGAGCTGCTGAAAGAATGACTTTAACCACTTCTGGACCGGAAGGATTTGCCCCCTTATTGACCAGGCCATTTTTTGCGATTTGGCACTGCGTTACTTTAACGGACAATTGCGCAGTTGTGCAACGCTGTACCTAAATAAAATTGATGCCTTCTTTTTCCCCACAAATAGAGCTTTCTTTTGGTGGTATTTGATCACCTCTGCGATTTTTATTTTTTGAGCTATAAACAAAAAAAGAGCGACAATTCTGAAAAAAAAAAACAATATTTTTCACTTTCTGCTCTATAACATTCCCCAAAAAAACTTAAAAATCAAAATTTTAAATTTTAGGCCAATTTGTTTTCTGCTACATATTTTTGGTATAAAAAATCACAATAAGCATATTTTGATTGGTTTGCGCAAAAGTTATCGCGTCTACAAACTACGGGAAAGATTTATGTCAAAATTTTTATTGTTTTTTTTTTTTTACTAGCAGTGGCGGCGATCTGCGATTTTTAGCGGGATTGCGACATTGCAGCGGACAGATCGGGACCAATGTTCCCTCTAATTTTTTACTGTGCTGAGCAAATAAAAAAAATTCTGAGCGCAAACCTTTAGACTGAGCAATTTCATCAAAAATTGTATATTGTCACAAAAAGTGCATGTTGCCATTAACTAATGGCATTGGCGGCCTATATAGTTTGATAGAATATTAGTAAATCGTATTAACTGATCAACCAATTTTACAGTATACTATACTGTAAAATTGGTTGAACAGTTAATACGATTTACTAATATTCTATCAAACTATAGCCCATTAGTTAATGGCAACATGTACTTTTTGTGACAATATACAATTTTTGATGAAATTGCTCATTCTAAGCGCCGGTTCACATTGCAGCGACGCTACCTCGGAGCGGCCGCCACGAACTTCATAACATTGAAGTCTATGACGGTTGCCTCCGGGTCGCCCCAAAGAAGCTCCGGACCCTTTTTCTAGGTCGGAGCGACTTGTGTCGCTCCTATTAGAACGGGTCCGCAGCTTCCCTATGGGAGGCGACCTGCGGCGACCTGTGAGGCGACCAGGTCGCCTCACAGGTCGCCCTAGTGTGAACCGGCACTAAAGGTAATAATAATAATAATAATAATAATAATAAATGTTCAATAGGCTATTTTTATCCAAACACATTTTATTAAGGCAGATTGGATAAAAAAGATACAAACACAACATAAGGACTTCTGACTTTTTCCCCTCGAACCTAACCGATCTGCATATTGTAACAGCTCAAAGTATTAAAGACAGAGGGACAGCATGACAGCCAGCAAACTAGAATTTTAAAAGGTCAATTAGACAGCCCCCAAAACATACGAAAGGCCTAACTTTTACCTTCCACTGTTTGCTCACCAGTCAGCACAAACAGGCAGATCCAGGTTTGCCTTTGCATAGCTAGATTTGAGAGGGGGCTGCAGAATATTGGATTAATCTCTAGTACAAAACAAAAAAGCCACAACTGACCACACAAATAAGCAATACCAATAACACCCCAAGGCTTGGTGAAGCTCCTATCTGACAAATGTTGTTTGTGGAAATTAAGGATACTGCTGTAACTTCTGTTTTTGGCACATAATCGTGGCTTGCTTATTACTTTATTTAGACCTCCTGACATCAAGGTAACATTGTATTTTTATTTTTATATGACTAATTTACATTTGTGAGCCATGACAGGAGTATATGCTCCTTCACAGCCACCCTATTACAAAGGTTCACCAAGGTTTAGCTCCAGTGTAAGATAGTGTTGGAGCTTGCCTGAGATAATGAATTACGGTAACTGCCTCTTTACATAATAATCATATTTGGACCTCTCAGACCTGAGCATTGTCATATCGGGTTGGTCACATGTCCCTCTATACACAGAAGCCTCATACCATTATAGAAATAGAATGTGGGCTCAGAGTGGGGAGGTGCAGAGAGAGTGTAGATGGGTTAGCATAACTTGCGGGATGGTGGACCATCATCAGGTTGCAGAGATGCCAATTGCCAGCGTTCCCACCCGCGTGCACTTACCTCACGACGCGGACGGTCACTCTTCAGTCCCCGGCTTCCCGCGTCTCCGTCCTCCCGAGTCCCGGCGCCTCCTCCTCGGCCAATGGCATGAAGCTGGCCTTTCGGCCAATCAGGAAGCGGGAGGACCCGCTCCCTGATTGGCCAGGAGGAGGATCCGTGTGACAATAGCAAATTTACATTCGCTATTGTCACACAATGGGCGTGCTCTCAGGGCGCACGCTCTGCTCCCCGGCCGCCACGTCTTTAGCTGCGCGGTCTAAATAGGTGCTTGCGCAGGACCGTCATGTACACTGCGCGTCCGCGCATGCGCGCACCTGAAAGGGAACATTGATCGGGACCCCTAACTGACATTTTTTGACACTTTTGGGGGGACCAATGACATTACTACAGTAATCAGTGCTAGTAATATGCACTGTTACTGCAATAATGACACTGGCAGGGAAGGGGTTAACACTGTGGGTGATCAAGGGGTAAATGTGAGCCTAGGGGAGTGATTCTAACTGTAAGGGAGCGGGGCTTATGGAATGATCACAGAGACCTGTGATCCTACATAGAAGGATAACAGGCACTCTGTGATCATTCCAGAGAGAAGAACGGTCAGCTGTGTTTACAACAGCTGACCGTTCTTCTCTCTCAGCGGGGAACGATCGCGGGTGTCAGGCCACCTGCCCCGTGCATCTGAGTCCCTGCTGCCGAGTGGGGGTGGGAGCGCGCCGCTGCCGGCGCGTGCTCGCCCCCTAGCTGCAGGCACACGACCGATGTATACCTAAGTCAGTTCGTGCAGGAGGGGCTGCCTGCCGCAGTATAACTGCAGTGGGCGGTCCTTAACTGGTTAATGACTTCAGCACTTCTGCTGTAAAATTTGACAATGATTTGTTCCACACTATCCGCAGCTACAAAGATCTGTTAAGAATGTATAAACACTATACAGGGGCATCTCATACAATTAGAATGTCATCAAAAAGTTAATATATTTCAGTAATTCAATTAAAAAAGTGAAACTCATATATTTTATATAGATGTGTTACACACAGAGTGATACATTTAAAGCATTTCTTTCTTTTATTTTGATGATTATTGTTTAGAGGTAGTGAAAACCCCAAATTCATTATCTTAGAAAATGAGAATATTACATAAGACTGACCAAGTATTAAGTGCATACTATACTGTACATGGACATACTTTTTAGTAAGACAACATTTCTGTATTAAAAATCCATTTTTTTATTGGTCTTATGTAATATTCAAGTTTTCTGAGATGCTGAATTTTGGGTTTTCACTAGCTGTAAGCCATAATCATCAAAATTAAAAGAAAGAAATGCTTGAAATATATCACTCTGTGTATAACGCATCTATATAAAATATATGAGTTTCACGTTTTGAATTGAATTACTGAAATAAATTACCTTTTGATGATATTCTAATTTTATGAGATGCACTTGTACTTGAATGTCTATAGCCTAGCCACAGACTTGCTTTAAAGTGAATGAGACCTACAATAAACAGAGTCAATCTCCATCTCCAGACCTATTCCAACAAATTCAAATCAAAGGCCAATCCCTAGATGCTCTACTATCTGCTGACACCGAAAAAGCTTTGAGATGGGCAAAAGCAAAATGTATCTTGCCTAGTAACCCTGCTTCTACCATGTTCACCAGAAAGTTGAATCAATCCATCAAACCTCCTCAGGTTTACAAACTACGAAATCAATCTGGTGATTTGGTCATCCATCCTAAAGAGGTCCCGGGGATTTTTACAAATTTTTACACAGTCACCTCCACATTCACCCTCTATAGAGTGGCTAGACGGAATTCAGCTTGCTACTCCACTCTATCCAGCCAACAGGCAGACAATCTCAATGCACCCTGCAAAAATTTAGAAATAGTTAAAATTATTAAATCCTCAAAAACTTCCACTGCCCCTGGTCCAGTTGGATATTCTACCACTTATTACCAAAAATTCTCCTCCCTATTTGAAAGAGTGTATCAATGTGCCTTAATGAAATACTGATATCCCACGATACCAGAGACATACATTTCAGCTAGTGCCCAACTCACAATGGAATATGGTCCCTGGAAATTACATTAACAAGTCATACATTGATAAGTACAGACATATTAACACATCTCATTCACACCTTCTGGACACCTAACAGTTAGACTTTGCATATAGATTATAGAAGGCACCTGAATACATTGATAAGTACAGACATATTAACCCATCTCATTCATACCTTCTGGACACTTAACAGTTAGACTTTGCATATAGATTACAGAAGACACCTGAATCCATTGATAAGTACAGACATATTAACACATCAGACAGCTGAGCATAGACGGGAAGGCCCTTCCACAAAAGCAACATCAGACACAAGACGTCTCACATTTACATCAATGTGTTTGGGACAACAAAACCTTTTCATGTATTGTCTTAGTAGATATATTCTATTGTTAAACTCACCCATGGATTGTACACCAGTTTAAACTGTTTTTTCCCCGCTAAAATGGCCCATAAATGTGTGAGCTGTGAATAAACACATCAGATGTATTTCCATCAATCTTGAGTGCTGTATGCCTGTACATCTCCTGGCCAGAGAGGGAAAATTCACTGCACGAGGGAGTTAGAACTGAAGGGTCTTTAGGTCTGGGACCTAAAGGAAAATCATCTTGCAACTGCCGTTTGACGTGAACGAGTTAACACTATTAGCACCCCGTTACAAGGGAATCAATTCCCAGATGAAATGCTTTTAGCCAATGTCTTTATTACCAAAACCTCACAAAGATCACACTCTCCAACAAATGTATTGCCCAATTTCTGACCTTAACAACAGTGGCGTATCATTCATGGGTGCAGGGTGTTCACTGCACATGGGCCCCAAAGGGGGGGGGGCTGTGACCCACCCTGCTCCCATGAATGATGTCCCGGTTGGCAGTCAGGGATGATCAGTGTGACAGTTGCGCTAGCACCGATCTCCCTGTATGACTTTTCAGCTGTTAGCCACTTCTCCTCTCCCTCACCTCCTCTCCCTCCCGTGGTTGTCAGCTAAAAAAGTCATACAGGAAGATCGGTGCTCACATCTGTCCCCACTGTCGCATCGATCATCCCAGACTGTCCCCTGTGTCCTCCTCCTCCTCTGGCCGCCGTATCCTCCTCTGGCCTCCGTGTCCTCCTCCTACCGCCCCCCCGTGTTCTCCTCTTCCTCCATCCCCTCTCTGTGTGCTCCTCCTCCTCTCCCCCCTTGTCTCCCACAGCCGGCTTCCCTTCTCTCCTCTTCCACTGGCTGCGGGGGGATCTGTCAGGATGCAGAGCAGAGGAAGGGCCGGTAAATATATAATTTACCAGCCCTTCCTTTTCTGAATTGCACATAGTGAGTGATCACTACCGATCGTTCCTGTGTCCTCTGATAACTGAGCTGAGTAAACTGTGTTTACTCTTCTTCAGTTTATGAATGAACGGGAGACCCCGTCTCCTGTCCATTCATCTTCAATGCTGAGGCTGCTGAGAAAGGGACTGGGGAATCTGTGTCCTCAGTCCCATTCTCTGTCCCAAAGGGGAGATGTAAGGGGTCTGTTTAGACCCCTAATATTTTACCAAAGCCCACCGGCAGGGCTGATAAAAAAAGAAAATCTATAGATATAAACATTTTTTTAAAAAATTATAAAAACATGATAAAAAATGTAATTGTGAAAAGAAAAAAGGGAAATAAAAAACTACTAACACCCCCTCCCCCCACCCTACCAAAACTTTCCACTGCCCCAACCCCCTCCACCCCAAAAACCATTGTGAAAAAAATGAAAAACAAATTAAATTGTAAAAATATAAAAACATAAAAATAAAAAACTACTGACACCATCCACTGCTCTACTGATACTGTTCACTGCCCTACTGACACCATCCACTGCCCCATACCCTCCCCTCCCACCTGCTTCCCAGAAGCACTGTAAAAAACATATTTCAAAAATGATTAAAAAAAATGTAATAAACAAATTGTAAAAAATAATA
Source organism: Pelophylax lessonae (assembly GCF_965119305.1). NCBI lineage: Eukaryota > Metazoa > Chordata > Amphibia > Anura > Ranidae > Pelophylax > Pelophylax lessonae. The sequence goes on along the minus strand of NC_138770.1, from coordinate 640,126,397 downwards.
GATAACAAAATAAAAAAACTACTGACACTGTCCACTCCCCTACTGACACTGTCCACTCCCCCCCCCCCCCCAAAATCATTGTAAAAAAAATAATACAAAAACCTCTACAAAAATGATGGTCATCATATCACATTTCTTTGCTTGGAAGAGTGAGAGCAGTTAAAATGGCCGTATTACCTAAATTATTTTTTTATTTTTTTGCCCTACCATTAATAATCCCTAAAACCAAATTAGATTCCCTTCAAAAAGAAATCAACAAATGTATTTGGTTTGATAAAAAAAAAACAAGATACAGCAACTCTCTCCTGCATAGACCTCAATCTAAATCTCAATCTCAACCAATTTATGTTTTTTTTTTCCAGCTGCAAGATTCACACAACTGGCGCAATGGTACGCCACAGAGAGGAACATCCCTTCGCTCTCCTTTGAGTCATATTCAATTCTCCCCTTTCATTTACAAGGTATTTTATGGTCCAGAGCTGTCTCCCCCCCCCCCCCAACCAACCAACCAACCAACCAACCAAGAGATTCTTACTCCTAATATGGTGGTCGCCCACTCATATCAACTTTTATCACGATATAAAGATACTTTCAATATGGTCTTTACCACTCCCCCACTTGCCTCATATAAGGGAGACCCTCATTTCACTTCAGCAATTAGAGACAAGAGTCCTTATGCATTATGGCAAAGCCATAACCTTACCATCCTAAAAGCCATCACAAATAACGATAAATTTTGCTCTTTTGAGTTTTTGCAATCAATATATAATTTACCACTAACAGAATTTACACAGTAAACCCTACTCAAAGATGTATTTTCAGAACATTATTCTATAACCCTTCAAATCCCTTATACTCAATTTGAACAAATTTGTATATCATCCCAAAGAGATAGAGGTTTGATCTCTCGTTTATACAGATATTTTAATGAGTTTTCCCTCCCCGAAACATCCAAACCTATGCTCCAATGGGAGACAGATCTGGACTGCTCTTTTACCAATGATGAATGGCGTATCATGGTGGAAAATCTACATAAATGCACCCGTTCTTCTTACATCAGGGAAACACCATTAAAATTGCACACCAGATGGTATTTAACCCTGGCCAAGATACACTCCTTTTATCTTACAGCCTCCCCATGTTGTTTTAGAGGATGCCCTGATCAAGGAGCTTTCATGCATATTTTCTGGTCCTGTAAATCTTTACAGCCTAGGTGGCAACTAACTGCGACAAAGGTAAATCTATTACCCTTACTCCTCAAGTGCCTATTGTTTTCTTCTATTCCTTATATACCCACTCCTTGTATAATACTATTACACACCCTTTTTAGTGCCATTCAATGAATGATAGCATTTAACTGGTGTTCTTCTTCCCTTCCTTGGCCACAGGTGTTAGCAAGAGTGGAAATGATCAAACTGTCTGAACATATCTATCACTCACTTTGTGATACTATGCACATTTTAAAAAGTAAATGGACATACTGGGATATACCCATAAACCCAACACCTTAATAATCTTGCATTTTTTATTGTTCCATTTTCATTAGTTCTTTTATCTCCTATAACCTCTTATTATATACCTCTTACCACCAGTGTTAATTTTGGCAGCAAATTTCAATTTAGTTTTAGTCTTAGTCTTAGGACTAAAATGGCATTTTAGTTTTAGTCCCATTTTAGTCTTCTGCTAGTGTTTTAGTTTTAGTCGTATTTAGTCGACTAAAACTCCAGTACATTTTAGTCGACTAAAACGTCCTACATTTTAGTCGACTAAAACTAATTTTAGTCATCTATAATTGAATGGGTGTAGTTCAATTGTAATTTGTAATGCATTATTTAAGCATTTCTCTACAATTTCCAAACTCATTATATACTACTGCTGGTCCTGGAGTGAAAAATCTAATATGTTATTATTTATGGTATTAAGCTTTGAGCATGCACCAGTGTTAATTTTGGAAGCAAATTTCAATTTCGTTTTAGTTATAGTCTTTTGACTAAAATGCCATTTTAGTTTTAGTCGTATTTTAGTCTTAAGACTAAAATGCCATTTTAGCTTTAGTCGTATTTCAGTCATCTGAATTGTTTTAGTTTTAGTCGTATTTTAGTAGACTAAAATTGTGTTAATTTAGTCGACGAAAACGTTTTAGTCGGTTTTAGTCGACGAAATTAACACTGCTTACCACCCATGTCTATACGACTGGTTTACTTAATACTTTTCTGGAACTCTAGTATGTATTTTCTGTTATATATGGGACCACTTTATCTTCACGTCCTAATACAACATTTTGAGTAATAAGCCCTGTTGAATGTATATATTGAAATTCTACTGTACGCATTTTCTTTTCAATATGTTTGTACATGTTTCTAACCTTCCTAGTAAAAATGTTTGTAAACAATAAGGTGGATGAGACCTAGAACACCAGCCCTTTATATTTAGGGCTGGCCCTACTATGGGTCCAGCTGGGTGCATTGGACCCAGGCAGTACTTGGAGAGGGGCAGCAAATTGACTCCCAAGATTTTTTTTTTCCAGCAGTTTTGTGTGTCATCAGTTTGCGGCATGTTATGGGCGGCATTTCCTCAGCTCATACTGCCGTACATAGTACAAACTGATGAGTACGAGGAGGCAGGGGAGCGTCTCCTCCAAGAATGTCCCTCATATGATCGTAGTGTGCGCAATGACGTCAGACATCAGTGCACTCCATCTCACGCAGGGCAGGCTGGATCTTCTAGGGCAGTGGGCGCCGCAGACACAGTAGTGACAGGAGGACTGAGGACTGACAGTGAGTGTTTGGTGGACCGATCCGGTGGTGAGGTATGGAAGAAGATAACAGTATATGCTGTATAATATTTTCTAAATGTTACATTTATATAAAATAATGGATGTGGGGCAGAGGCGTAACTAGAACCTTCAAGGCCTCGGTGCAAGAAACCATGAAGGGCCCCCCAGACCCCTGGCCGGGGTCCTTCTCTTTAAGCCTAGGGCTCTTCCCACTTATCTTGAAGCCCTTTACTCTCATTGCGTGGCCCTTTATTGTGGTCCTGCAGAGGGACCTTTACACAAGTTCTGCAGTGGGCCCCCTTCCTGCCATCTTGGGGCCTCCCCACGGTGGTGGAATGCCAGGGCCTCGGCGCAAGTGTGTCCTGGAAGTTCACCCACTGGTGTCAGTAGTTTTTATTTTTTGGTATTTTAATTATATTATTTTTTAACATTTTATTTTTTTACAATGTCACTGACTATGACTCTGTCCATTCAGAAAAGGAAGGAGCTGGTTAATTACATATTTACTGACCCCTTTCTGGTTCTCTACTGTGACACATCCCCTGCAGCAGCCGGCAGGAGAGGGTAGGGAGGAAGCCGACAGCACAGCGGGGGGTCCAGGGGAGCACACAGGGGCCCAGAGACAGCAGAACACAAGTGAACTGGATAGGAGGAGTGGCGGGGGCAGCATACAGAAGAACCAATCTCCTCCATTTCCTCCTGCAGCTACAGAAGGAAAAAGGAGGACAGTGATTTCTCTACATGCTGGCCCCACCGCCCCTCCTATCCAGGTGTACAGGGGAGCCGCATAGGCCCCCTGGAGCATGGGGCCCGGGTTGCAATTGCAACCCTTGCAACCCTTGTAGTTATGCCCCTGATGTAGGGGCCTTTTGTTGAGCATGATTTTTTTTTGGGGGATTCTTGGACCCAGGCACTAGTCTTGGGCCAGCCATGTTTATATTCATGTCTCAGAAAAAGGTGTTCCCAGAGCACCTGACTTTTGAAAATCAGATGATCTTGAGCCTGTTGTGCTGCTGTTATACTTGAGAAAGAAAACCCTCAGTGGGCTAGCCAAGCCACCTCCGAAATCTTGAATAAAGCATATTTTTTAAATAAAATGATAACAATGAAACTGATCCTTTGCAGCCAGTCGTCACCGATATCCAAAAGAAAAACTAAACTGATGCTAATGAGAAATGTTATGTATTAAAAAAAGCCACAATCCAATGAATATTAAGTAAGGCTGACACTGATATAGTAAATATACATATACGCTGTTGCTGGGAAGTCTGCAACTCTTATTATTCAAGTAACGTGATCTGTTTTGAAGCCTCGTACTGTTTGGCAGAAGGTGGCAAAAGTTATTTGTAGTAGAAATCTGCTTGATTAATTTGTTTAACCTGAAAATTGAAAGCCCTCATAAAAATTATTAGCAGAACGTACAAAAGAGGAAAATTGTAAAACATTTGTAAAACTGCCAAAATAAATGTAATTTAGAACAGGCCCATAATGCTCCTCATTATGTAGTCATGAGAATGCCTTTTTATGTTAAAGTGGATATTTATTGTGGATATAAATTGTTCACGTAGTACGGAACCTCCGCATCAATTAAGAGCAGATTTCAGCACCAAAGCGTAAACAGAAAATAAATGTGCTGTGTGATTTAAGTGTACAAAGACAATTTGGCAAATATTCACACATTCCATGTAAAATAGACATGAACACACACTCTAGGTTTGGTTAATGTAGTGATCAAAAGGGTCCTGTTTGGGACTGCAGACATTGCTTGTCATTGGTGCTTAGTTGCAGAAAAAAAAGAGTTCAACAGCTGGAAGGCATATGTCCACCTTCTCTAATGTGATTCTTACATTCGTAGACAAAAGGAAATCCTGCCTAAGACTAGTAAGTGCAGAGCTGTCATCAGGGAATAGGTTGTCCAGGGGTATGGTAAAATGAAAGATGTGCGGTTCCCCAATAAGAGTTGCTTGCAATCATTTGTTTATAGTTGGCTCACTTTTTATTCATTGTCAAACATTCCCCCCCCCCTCCAAAAACAGAATGTTCAAAATTAACTGTGTTTATTGTAATTGTCTTATTTTGTCATATTACCTTTATAACTCTAAGGACAACCAATAATAACAGAAATACCAATAACAGGAAAGTCTTAATAAAAGCAACGTTAGGATACTTTTTTTTTTTTTTTTTTTTTTTACAATTAAATTTAGTTTAGAGAATCCTAATAATATATTTCAAATATTAATAAGCAGAATAGTATTAATAAAATAACTTTAAGGTACATTATTTTTTTAATGCATATTAATTTGAATTGTACTACTAATAATATATATGTTTTCAAATAATAACAGAATTGTATTAATAAAAAACAATTGTAAGATACAATTTTTAAAATTAAATTTAGTTTGAATATTGCTCCATAAATATTTTAAATACTAAAATGAAACCGAAAAGCATAAATAAAATAACTTTAAGACATCATTGTTCATTAAATATAAGTTTGAATATTGCTCCATAAATATTTTAAATACTAAAAAGAAACAGAATAGCATAAATAAAATAAATTTAAGACATAATTTTTCATTAAATATTAATTTGAATACTGCTCCATAAATATTTTAAATAATTAAAAGCAACAGAATAGCATAAATAAAATAACTTTAGGACATAATTTTTCAGTAAATATTAGTTTGAATACTGCTCCATAAATATTTTAAATAATTAAAAGCAACAGAATAGCATAAATAAAATAACTTTAGGACATAAGTTTTCAGTAAATATTAGTTTGAATACTGCTCCATAAATATTTTAAATAATTAAAAGAAACAGAATAGCATAAATAAAATAACTTTAGGACATCATTTTTCATTAAATATTAGTGTGAATAATACTCCTAATAATATTACAGCTCAAGAGAAAAACAAATGAATAATAGTAATAATAATAATAATAATAATAATAATAATAATAATACTACTAATAACAATAATAATATATATTTTTAAGATTAAATAATAGTTTGAATAATACCATAACAATTTCTAATAGTTCATACAAACATACAATAATAATAACAATTATAATAACAACAACAACAATAATAATAATAATGATAATGATAATAATGATAATGATAATGATAATAATAATAATAATAATAATAATAATAATGATAATGATAATAATGGTATTAATAATAATAATAATAACACTAATAAAATAACTTTAGGATACATAATTCTTTTTTATTATACACTGTACTACATTAACTTAAATAAGTTTCCCAAAACCTAGGAATGATTGAATTGATTATGGCAAATCAGATTTTTCCACAAAATTACCAATTTAATTAAAGAAATGGCATTGAGCAAACCTGAGCATTTTCCCAAAGCGGAAGTTCTTAATTTTGCTCAGTGGGCTGTTGTTTACATAATTAGGTTAATTTACTAAAGGCAAATAGGCTGTTCACTTTGCAAGTTAAGTTGCACTTTGCACAGGAATTATCTCCAGAGCTTAGTGAATGGGATGAAGTTTCAGTTTTTGAAGATTACCCAATCACTTGCAAAGAAAATAAATAAAGCAATTCTGCTTGCATGAAATTGGGTGTTGGAAGTCAGCAGAGCTTCATTTCATTCACTTCCCTTGCAAAGCGAACAGTCTATTTGCCTTTAGTAAGTAATCAACCCCAATGTTTGATTAAAAAAAAAAGGTTATTCTTTTTGGGGGATTTTTTTTTTTTTTTTTTTTTTGATAGAGGGTGTATTGAGTTTATTTCATAGGGCATTTTTATAAAGTAGTGAATGAGACTTTCACACAAAATTAATTCAGATGAATCAGTAACTGTCGTTTAAAACACATGCACCAGGAAGATACGCCTGCAGTGAATGCTTAGTAAATGTCACATTCACTGCTTAAGGGTACGTTCACAGCTGAACTCGCACGACTTCGAACCTGCATTTCAGCAGGGCCGGACTGGCCGACCGGGATACCGGGAAAATTCCCGGTGGGCCGCCGGCCCTGGGGCCGCTTTAAGATTGGGGCCGCCCGCTTTAAGATTCATGGGGCCGCTTTAAGACGCGGCCGCTTTAAGACGCGGCCGCTATTGGGACCGCGCCTCGGCCGCGCTGTGATGGCCGCTGCAGCCCCGAAGTCTTTCCAACGTGACGTCAGCCGCTATGAGCGGCAGGACATCACATCTGGCGGGAGCGGCTGCGCGGCGCCGGCGGTGGATCATGTGACTCAGGCTCAGCAGCAAGACGGACCGTCACGGCGCCGAGAGTCCCACACCACATCCAGTAATGTGTCTGTCAGTACATACACAGACGCCAGCAGCATGATCGACGGACCAAGTCAGTAATAAAAATCAGCAGCAGTGCAATTATTGGTCCCATCCTCCGACCTCCACCAGACCACCACTGCCCCCTGGCCCCTGCTGCCCCCTGCTGATCTCACCACCCCCACTGATTCCCCCCCCCCCACCACCCCTGCCACTGATCCCCCCCACCACCCCTGCCACTGATGCCACCACCCCTGTCACTGATCCCCCCCACCACCCCTGCCACTGATGCCACCACCCCTGTCACTGATCCCACCCACCACCCCTGCCACTGATGCCACCACCCCTGTCACTGATCCCCCCCCACCACCCCTGCCACTGATGCCACCACCCCTGTCACTGATCCCCCCCACCACCCCTGCCACTGATGCCACCACCCCTGACACTGATCCCCCCCCCACCACCCCTGCCACTGATCCCACCACCACCCCTGCCACTGATCCCATCCCCCTCACCACCACCACTGCCACCGATCCCATCCCCCCACCACCCCTGCCACTGATCTCACCACCACCACTGCCAGCAATCCCATCAACCTCACCACCACCACCGATCCCACCCCCCTCACCACCACCGCTGCCCCCGACCCCACCCCCCTCATCACCACCACCGCTGCCACCGATCCCACCCCCCTCATCACCGCCACCGCTGCCACCCCCCTCATCACCACCACCGCTGCCACCCCCTCACCACCACCCCTGTTGCCACCCCCTCACCACCACCCCTGCTGCCACCGATCCCACCCCCCTCACCACCACCGCTGCCACCGATCCCACCCCCCTCACCACCACCACCGCTGCCACCGACCCCACCCCCCTCATCACCACCACCGCTGCCACCCCCTCACCACCACCCCCGCTGCCACCAATCCCACCCCCCTCATCACCATAAATATATGGAACCTATCACTGGTAACTTGGCTTTTAAAGTTGAAAATTAGAAGGTCATCATCCTGTCCTCAATTCATAGTGAGTCATTGCTCTTACAAACAGGACAGCAGATCAGACTTTTGACACATCACTGACTGCATGCTCATTCCTGGCCTGTGCCTCACTAGATAGTGAAGAAAGTATGACAACCTGGGACCTTGTTTATGGCTATTTCCATATTGCTGTCTTTACTGGTTTATTTTACAGAAGAACTGAAGCTGGAGGTTTTTGTCATCCTCTCTTTTAGCGACATGTACAGCAATTGTCCAATCAAGTCTTTCACAGAGAATTATACTTTTTTACGTGTCAAAGAATAGCGCCTACCCTTTTTTATGTTACTGTTTGTTACAAGTATATATTACACCTAAAAGGGAGGATGCACTAGAATTTTTAATGCATCTATTTATTTGAATTATTGCCACCAATTTTATCATATTTTTTTTTCTATGACCCCCTTTGGATGAGCACTTTTGTATACCATACTTTAGATGACCACTGTTGTATAGCCACCCTTTTATGACCATCTTAGTCTGATCACTGTTGAATGATCAGTTTTGTATGACCTCCTTTAGATGACCATAGTTGTATAAGCAGCTTTGTATCACCACTGTTGTATGACCAGCTTTGTATGCAGGGCTGCTGTTAGAAATCATGGGGCCCCATACAACCTTCATGACAGGGGTCCCCCCCTACACCTCCCTACCCTCCTCTACCCCCCCCCCCCACATCCCCCGAAGTGCAGCAAGAACAGCGATACTGACTTTATCCGCCTACGCCCTAAAAATGAAAAAAAAAGGTCCTCCCCTGCTTCCACCTCCTGCTGACATGGGGCCCAGAGAAATGTAATTTAAGCCCTTTCTAAGCAAGTAAAAGCGGGGGTGTGGTCTAGTAAAATCAATTTATTCATTTAGGCAGAAATGAACAATAAAGCTGCTCAGGCCCTGCTGTTTAGCCAATGAGGCTTGGGCCCAGTACAACAGGACCTTGTCAGTGGCTATGTTTGTATGACTACCCTTGTATGACCATCTTTTTTGAGCAGCACGATTCTTGATAAAATGAGAATCACGTTTTTTTGCTTAGAATAAAGATTACAGTTCTCTCAGGATTCTTGTAGTAACATCATCTTTCACATTATACAAAAAAATTGGGCTAACTTTACTGTCTAGATTTTTTTTTTAATCATTGTAGTGTATTTTTCCCCAAAAATTGCGTTTGAAAGACAGCTGCACAAAAACAGTGTGACATAAAAAAATTGCAACAACCGCATTTTATTCTCTAGGGTCTCTGCTAAAAATATATTTAAAATGCTTGGGGGTTCTAAGTAATTTTCTAGCAAAAAAAAAATACAGATTTTTACTTGTAAGCAACAAGCGCCAGAAAAAGGCTTAAGCCCCGTACACACGTACCGATTGTCGGCCGTAAATATTCGGCCGCCGACCGATCGGCCGATTGTAGGCTTGTTAGTATGATGCTTCCGACAGCCGACAGTGCATTTTCGGCCGAACAGAATCTGTCGTGCAGACTTTAAAATATTTGTTGGCTGTCACCAGAACGGCCGATTATTCGCCAGTCAGTACAGATTTCGGCCAACAGACAGCAGATTAGCAAGACTGGGCATGCTCAGAAAAGAAAAAAGACAAGGAAAGTTACCATCACATGACATCACTTCTGCAGTCGGCTGTTGTTGGTCGACAAAATTCGTGTGCAGTCTTTTGCAGTTTTCAACAGACACGACAGCCCTGGACAAAAGACGGCTGATCGTTCGGCCGACGATCAGTACGTGTGTACGGGGCTTTATATCGGAGTGCACTGCTCCTTCATTACATGCGATCGGCTGTGCGGTGCGAATTCAGCCATACAGTTTGTATTGCTAAATTCGCACTGCACCTGCAGCAAAGACGCACAGGACCCTTTTTTGCAGCCGCATCAGGATCGGATCGCACAGTGGTTCACACTTGTGCGATCCATCCTGTGTGAACTGTAAAGGCCCGTACACACGTACCGATCGTCGTCATACAAACGTCGGCGGACGAAAGATCTGCCGATTGTACGCTTGTTAGTATGGTGCCTCCGACAGCTGTCTGCGCACATTCTGCGGACAAGAGTCTTTCTTGCAAACATAAAAATTTTTGTATGCCGACACCAGAACGGACGATTGTTCGCCTGTCAGTACAGAAATCAGCCGACAGACCGCAGATTTGCAAGACTGGGCATGCTCAGAAAAGAAAAAACACAGGGAAAGTTAACCATTACATGACATCACTTCTGCAGTCAGCTGAAGTCGGCGGACAAAATTCTTGTGCTGTCTTTGCACTTTTCAACAGACATCGACATCCCGGGGAGAAAAGACGAACGTTTGTATGACGACGATCGGTACGTGTGTACGGGGCTTAAGATCGCACTGCGATATGCGATCAAACTGGGGGTGTCATTAACATTACATTGACACCCCCAGCGTATCGCATATGGCAGTGTGAACTGCCATACCATCTTTGTATGACCACCTTTGGATGAGCACATTTGTATGACCACTGTTGTATGACTACAAGGGACTACCCTTGTATGACCACCTTTGGATGACCACCTTTGGATGAGCACTTTTGTATGACTACATTTGGACTGTTGTATAGCCCCGTACACACGCACAGATTGTTGGCCAACTGATCGGCCAACTTTTGTCCAGTGTTGTTTGTTGGTTAAAATGTGCTCTAGACTTGCACTGGACTTTTGTTGGCCAACAAAAACCAACTTCAGAAGTGATGTCATGTGATGGTTAACTTTCCATGTGTTTTTTTCTTCTCTGAGCATGCCCAGTCTTGCTCATCTGATTTTTGTCTGCCGAAATCTGTACTGACTAAGGAACAATCGGCCGTTTTTTGTTGGCCAACAAAAATTTTATAGCATGCACACCAGATTTTTTTCGGCCGAAAATTCGCAGTTGGTTGTCGGAAGCATCATACTAACAAGCCTACAATCGGCAGATCGGACGTTGGCCAACAATTTACAGCCAACAATCTGTGCGTGTGTACGGGGCTTAAAGCCGATTGTCGGCCGTAAATGTTCGGCCAACGTCCGATCGGCCGATTGTCGGCTTGCTAGTATGATGCTTCCGACAACCGACTGCGACTTTTCGGCCGAACAAAATCTGGTCTGCATGCTATAAAATTTTTGTTGGCCGTCACCAGAATGGCTGATTGTTCGTCAATCAGTACAGATTTCGGCCGACAAAAATCAGATGAGCAAGACTGGGCATGCTCAGAGAAGAAAAAACACATGGAAAGTTAACCATCACATGACATCACTTCTGAAGTTGGTTGTTGTTGGCCGACATAATTTGTGTGCAGTCTTGAGCACTTTTCAACCAACGCGACAGCACTGGACAAAAGACGGCCGATCGTTCGGCCGACAATCGGTACGTGTGTACGGGGCTTTAGACTACCCTTGTATGATCACCTTTGTATGAGCACATTTCTATGACCAGCTTTGTATGACCACTGTTGTATTGCCACCTTTACACACCTGTTTAAGGTGTAAGGTGTAAAATGTAATTTTATTTATGTTACTGTTTCTCACCAGAAGATTTGAAAAAATACATTTCCCGAGCCTTTTCCTATGCAAGTGAAGGGTTAATGATAATATATACAAAGTACAAGTTCTTGTTTCCTCTAATTGTTCTAAGATGCCTTGCAGGGTATAATTGGTATGCCCCGTTAAGCTAGAACGGGCATGGCAAGAGATGAAAAATACGATTCTGACATGAGTGGTGCTTGGAGAGCTGTCTCAATAAAACTAACATTTTAGTAGTAGGAATTACACTTACCCCGAACAAGCTTCTACAGTAGTGATGTTAAAAATTCCAGATTCACCATTAATAGAGAACACTCTCCTTGTTTACATATGGATTTCAAATCAAAATTAATGAAGTGTTTATGTGACAGAAATGTGGGAGGGATTTCAAATATAATCATCATCAATCTGCGTTCAGCCAAAATAAATTTTGTGAAAAGAAAAACAAACGATTGCGCAGACAAAGTGGGCCTTGGGGGCCCTAGGCAATAATCATTGTTATTCCTTGTGCTCTTTCCTTATAGAACTGTCTGCTCACTTCTTCTACAAATAGAATAATGTTTATTTGCAGCTGAAGTTCTATTGAGTTAGTAAATTATATTTTCTTAGTTCAGAAAAAAAAAAAGGCATTTACTTTTTGTTTGGGAAATTCTTCTTCTAAGACTGATTAGGGTAGACCGCAAAAATGGGAACAGTGGAAAGTTCATATTAAATATTTGAAAGCTTAGGCTTATGAACAAGGAGTATATGTGTCAAAGTGTACCTTCATTCAACGCTGAATAGTTTTACAGGCTTCTCTCATTTACTAAAATTGTCTACTCTGATTCTCACAATGTGCATTAGAAGCTGCAGAAAGTTAGATAGAGCCCACCTCAGTTCCTGGCTGTGTGGCTGTGGTGCTCTGCAGTGATTGAGGACTCCTATCTTCTCTGCTTTACTATAGATTTGGAACAGCCAGGCTGTTAATTCATCCTGCCACTTTGGATGAATGTGGATTAAGCCTCTTATCCTTAAGATGACTTGGTGAACAAATGGTTATCTTCAGTACACCCTCCCTAGTATCCTCTCTCTCTTCCTCGACTGACACCCATCCACTGACTGTCCTACTAACAGGGGTACCCCCCCTCAGGTCAGGCCCCTTGACACGAGTCCCTGTACTCAGGGCCGGTGCAAGAATTTTTTACACCCTAGGCGAAACCATGAATATGGTAAAGGTGGCGGGGATGGAGATTTATTCAGTGCAATTCCACCTATTTCTTCAGCTTTCCTGCAGAAGTGGTAGCTGCAAATACAGTGAAGGAGTTTAAGCATGCATGGGATAGGCATAAGGCTATCCTTCATATAAGATAGGGCCAGGGACTATTCATAGGATTCAGATATATTGGGCAGACTAGATGGGCCAAATGGTTCTTATCTGCCGACACATTCTATGTTTCTATGTTTCTACACACTGCTGATTGCTGCAGCACCACCACAGACAGGGCCGATCGTAGACAGCAAAGTAGAGGAAAAGACACACTGAGCAGCTCCAGGAGCCCGCTCCTCCCAGTGGAGAGTAGGTAAGCCAGCGGCCGTGGTTGTGCCCTAGGCGGCAGTGCGCCCTAGGCTGCTGCCTAGCGGTAGCGCCGGCCCTGCCTGTACTCACGATACTGTAGTCCCAGGGTCTCCAGTGTCTCCAGTGTCTCCCTTCTCAGTTAGCTTTCCTGGACCTCAGGGTTCAGCTCCTCTCAACCGCTCCTCTAGTCCACAGGACGACCTCCTGTGACCGCATGACACCTCTATAGAGGAGGAGGCAGTCTCCCCCTCCCTTTGGAACTCTGCTCTCCAGCCAAAGACCCGCAGCACATGTGCTCCTGGCTTTTATACAGTATCCCAAATGCACCAAGGTGACCTGCCCTCTGCCAATCATCAGGACTGTATCAAAAGCCTATGCACCCATTCGTCAGGTTTCCTCCCACTGTCCAACATGCCTCCCTATTTGACCAGTGGGAAATACTCTTCATACTAAATGAATTGCATACTGAGCACAATGCAGACATCTCAAGTCTCCCGCAAGTCGAGGGAGACTCCCGCTTTCCGCCCTGAGCTCACGGACAACCGTGAGCTCAGGGCAATATCCCGGTCACAGTCAGGAAATGTTGATGCAGAGTGTCAGCGCCTGTGCAGTGAGAGTAAGAACGCCCAATGGAGCCGCTGTAGATCCGGCTCACAGGCAGAGTGATATGATCACATGCACTCTGAATGTGGGAGGAGCGGCAGAGAGGAAGCAGCGGCTTTGCTCTCTACTTCAGCCGCATCTTCCACTCCAGAGGCATTTTGGCACGCGCTGGATCATCGGCCACAACACTGACCAACTCTGACCTAACCTAAACACAGAGGCCAGCACAGACAAGAGAGCAGCACCAGTACCAGCACCAGTTACCAGTACCAGTTACCAGGGCAGCACTAGTGACCAGGCCAGTACAATACCAGCACCAGTGACCAGGCCAGTACCAGCACCAGTGACCAGCACCAGTGATCAGGCCAGTACCAGCACCAGTGACCAGTACCAGTGACCAGCACCAGTGACCAGTACCAGCACCAGTGACCAGCACCAGCACCAGTCACCAGCACCAGTGACCAGTACCAGCACCAGTGACCAGTACCAGCACCAGTGACCAGCACCAGCACCAGTGACCAGGTATACTGATTACATTTCATTTCATTATTCTCTGGTTGTGTTAAATTGGAAAGGGTGGGGTGCGGCGGCGTGCATGGGGGGTGCGGCTGCGGTGTGCGTGGGGGGGCGTCAGCGTGCATGGGGGGGGGGCACCTCCCTGAAATGACTTTGCCACCTCCCTGAAATTAGTTTTTGCAGGTTGGGATGTCTGACAATGAGCAGACCTCACAAATAGATCCTGTTCCCTGATAGGCAATATAGATTTACCTGCAGCCCCTCTGGTAAGCAGACAGGGCTCAAAACTATATTTTCTCACTAGTACCTACCTAGGAGGGTGCTACAATAGGAACTGCTAAATACCTTTTCTCATCAGCAGTATATAGCAGTCTTGTAACTTCTATCATTGTTTGGTAAAGCTTGTAGGAGGAGTTTTCATTCTCCCCTGACTGTCCTACGAGGCTGTATGACCCCTGACCCTCTGTCCGGACAGTGCTGATTGGCCCTGTGCTGATTACATGCACTCTCCCCCCCAAAAAAAAAAAAAACTCTCTAGCAATACACAGCAAACTGAGCATGTGAATAATGCCCCCAAGGCCCTGTTCTATCAGCAGATGTACAATGGAGGAAGGGGAGGTTAAGAGAAGACAGGATCAAACAGCCTTTTTACACAATGCAGAGGATTACCCCTATGTTCCACAGTGAGTATAACAAGCATGCTTTACTGCATATACAGACTGATTTTACTGTTGTGGGTTTAGTAACACTTTAAGTGAGGTTAGTGTAAAGTCTTAACATTTTTTCTTATATATTACACAACAACCTTCAACTTCAATCTTTTTACTAAGATCAGGTATGCTTCCTTCAGTTCAGTGTGCCTGTCAGAAGCTCAAATATCTGGTAACATAATGCAAAAAAAAAAATAAAAGAACATGAAGGGAAGCGTAATACTGCTTTATTTTGCTTAGAATGTAATGTGAGAACAAACTGTAGATAATAAATAAAAGGCAGGAATAGTTATGGCTGTGGCCCTGACATCAGGGGCAATTCCACTCCTAATAGTCGTGCCCCAAGTAGATTGTAAGGGATGTGCAGTCTTCTTTTTTTATGTGCTGCTAATAGACTTCTTTTTCTTTTTTCTTTCTCTCTCTACCCTAGGCCATCTTTTTTTTATTATAAGGAAGAGCCCTTAATATAACTTTCCAGTCTCTGGGAACCCCCACTAATAGCTACTTTTATCTGCAGTTTGTGGAGCCTGATGGTCAGTGTGGAAAATGATCTTTAAATTTGCGGTCAGAAGATTCCCCCCCTTATCGATAGCTGCACCTGGACAACATGGAGGAAAGAAAAGATCCCTGGGGAGGGGGGGGGGGGGGGGGGCAGGGGTTGGGTTACTAGGTGGGGCCTAAAAAACGAAATAAAAACCATCAAGCTTGCAACAAAATGGCGGCATAAAGAACACATAGTGTATCACAGTAGTGTCCTCTGCCTCCTTTCATATCAACCCCCCCCCCCCCCCCCGCTGTAGTGTCCTTGCCTCCTCCCCCAAAAGTAGTGTCTTTTACCCCTCCCAAGCAATATCCTCTTCCCCCATTCACATTACCCCCCCAAAATAGTGTCCTCTGCCCCCTCTCACATCACGTCCCCCAAAAACAGTGTTCTCTGCCTCGCTTCACATCACACCCACCAAAAACAGTGTCCTCTGCCCCTTCAAGTCAAACCTCCCCCCCCCCACTGTCGTGTCCTCTGCCCCCCCCCCCCACAGTAGTGTCCTGTACCCCCAATGCTGTGTTCTCTGCCCCCTTTACGAAAACCCCCGTAAGGTTCTCTGCCCTCTCCCCAAAAAGTAGTGTCATGTACCCCCCCAAATCAAGCAGTATCCTCTGCTCCTATTCACATCACCCTCCCCCCCAAAACAGTGTCCCCTGCCCCCTTTCACATCACACCCACCCCCCACTGTAGTGTCCTCCTACTCTCCCAAAGCAGTGTCCTCTGCCCCCCACAATGTGTCCTCTGCCCCTTTGCCCCCTGAAAGCAGTGTCCCCTGCCTCCCCATCCCCCAAAGCACTGTCCTCTGTCTATTTCTCATCATAATCCCTCCCACTGTAGCAGAGATGTATAGTAACTAAGTAGAACTACTTCACTACTGTACTTAAGTACCGAAAGGCAGTATCTGTACTTTCCTGGAGTATCATTTTTTTTCTCCTACTTCCACTTTTACTTCACTACATTTTTTGATGATTTCAATACTTCTACTCCAATATTTTTTTTTGTGCTGGATAGTTACTCGTTACTATTATAAAAATTACCACTGCCAGAACAGTAGATGGCAGGTTTCATGAAGTTCAAAAAAATGTGTATAATGTCATGTGTAAATCAGCGCATACGAAAATAAATGCTACTGTATGTATAAATAAAATGGTCTACATATCTGCTGTTAAGGGGAAAGAGAACCTCCCCCAACCAAGGAGAGTCACAAGCGTACAGAGACCTTTCTTCTGGTAAGAGGCTGATTTTGCTTCTTTCACTGGAAGTTGAGAGCACAGGTTTTGCAGTTTTGCTTCACTGGAAGAGTCTATTTGGATATTATTTTGCACTTACCTTCATCCGCCGGGTAAGGGGGAAATCCACAAGGTGGTGGGAGTCTGCACCTATTATTTGGAATAGCACCTGCTTGATTCCTGCACCTTTGAAAATATATTCATCTTGTTTTGTCACATATATATGGTATTATGGCATTATATATATATATGGACTTTTTATTGACTTTGATTTCATACACTCTTCCTTTATTTCATTATTGGAATATATTGTTGTATATCACATTGGTTTATATATGATTTTGCGCACCAATAAGCTCTGGAGAAAAAAAAAACATGCAGGGAAGAGAAGGAGGGATGCTTTAAAGGGGAAAGGGAGGGACATACTTTATCTGTTTTTGTTTACAAAAAGTTACAGCCAAAGGAATTGTGATTGTCCTTTAGGTTAATCATTTGAAATAATAAAAAACAATATGATGTTCAAACTTTTGACTTCTTTCTTTAATAACTACATAACTACATAACACAGTACTTCTACTTCTACTTTCAGTACTTGAGTAGCAAAATTTAAAAAAAAAAACTACTTGCAATATTTAAGTACAAAAAATGTTGAATACTTTAGTACTTCTACTCAAGTCACTTTTTGATAGAGCACTTGTACTTTTACTCAAGTATGGGTTTCGAGTACTTTATACAAATGTGCACTGTAGTGTCCTCTGTCCCCCCCGACAGTGTCTCCTCTGTCTCCTTCACATCCTCCCCTCACACACACACACATGCAGAGCTGTGTAGGAAGCTTATCCTACCTGCCAGCTTGTGTACAGCAGAGTGGAGATCAGGAGACAGCATAGGGCTGGGTCAAAGGTGGGAGCGGGAGCTGCTGAAGTTCATAGTAACAAGCTGGTGATTGGTTGCTAGGACCGCCTAGCAACCAATCACTAAGCAGCTGGCGCCCCCCCATCCAGCACTCTGTTGCCTCCTGCTCTCTGCTCTGCTGTTAACATAAGAGTGGCTGAGGCTGGGGGGAGGCAGAACTGAGGAGAAAGCACAAGCACCATACTAGGTGCAGCGTATATGGATTTTAATGTAGACAACAATAGTGTTACTCACAAAGGTAAAAACATCAAAAGTATTAAGCACTGCAGATCATTAGCATCACTGGTGTGGGGCGTCGGGTGGCCTCTGTAGCTGGGCACTCGGAGGGACACCGCCGGTGGATTCCTGGAGCTGTGGAACGCAGGTAGCCAATCATGACGTCACAATGCTACTGATGTTTTTACCTTTGTCAGTAACAATTTTGTCATCTACATTAAAATTAATATACACTGCACTTAATATGGCACTTGTGCTTTCTCTTTAGTTGTGCCACTAAGCTGCTTCTTTCATCAACACTGTGCTGCCACTAAAGTGAGCCTACCTATGGACTTTTTGAAGGACTTATGGACTATTTTTAGATCTTGAAAATATTTATCTATATTGATTACATTTAGAACCCCAGGCACACACCAGCACCTACATCTTTGTGCCAATACCACTTTTAATGGGGTGGTGGCACAGTCATGGCCCGATCTACTTGTCCGCTTTCCGTGGTCGACCAGTCAATCATGATCAACAGCTTGCCGACCCCGCTCTGGAGGAACCCTAGAATTCCACGATACCTTGGTTACAAAAGATGGCCCTAGAAACAGTCTACTATGTTCACGTTCCTCCCCAGGGATACAGACATTGTTTCCAGCCTGACAAAATAAGAGCTTGTACCTTCCAGGCTGCCTTCACACAGTCTCTTGCTGCAGACCAACATAGTCTGGATTCCCCAAGGTTTGAGAAAGAGAATGCGACTAGCTAGCTTCAATTTCAAAAGGACTTCCACAGAATATAAATAGTCCTAATTTGGCTAGCTTTTAGGAAACCTAGTCAAACAAAAGCAAGAGAAGAGAGCAGAGTCTTCTATGGACAATGACACTGGGGTTCTTCATAGTAAGACCTGTGAAAATTTGTAATAAACTCCTTCAAGAAAAAGTTCTGCTCATCCAATATCTGGATGCATTCCTAACTGCACAAAATATAACAGGATATTTCCATTTATATGTACCGTATTTTCCGGCGTATAAGACGACTGGGCGTATAAGACGACCCCCCTAATTTTCAAGTTAAAACATAGGTTTTGGGCTATACTCGCCGTATAAGACTACCCCCCTTCCAAAGCAAGGCAACACCATTAAAAAACATCAGATTTCTCATAGATCACCAAGGTACCTCAAGTACTGTAATACATGTAATCTCTCATAATATCCCCAAGGTACCCTAAGTATAAGTATTAATGGTAGATGTAATTTCAAGACGCTGGCTGAGCGGGAATCCTGTACCGGTATTCCATATGTACGGTAGCTTCGGCTACATACAGTATACCGCGCTGAGCCAATCACAGTGAGCGATGTATTCTATTATTGAATGCAAAGCCTGCTCGGATTGGCAGAGTCAGAGAGGCGGGCTGATGTTACTCCGCCAATCCAAGCAGGCTTTGCATTCAATAATAGAATACATCGCTCTCCCTGATTTGCTCAGTGCGGTACACTGTATGTAGCCGAAGCTACGGTACATATGGTATACCGATACAGGATTTCCACACAGCCAGCGTCTTGAGAGATTACATCTTTCGGTAATACTTATACTTAGGTTACCTTGGAGATATTATACTCGGCGTAAAGATTTTTTTGAGGTTCAAAAGTAGTCTTATACGCCAGAAAATACAGTAATAACACCAGAGGTTTTGGACCCAGGGAATATCCGATTGCCTTCAGGGGAACAGGAAGGATATTTTTTTTCCCCACTGGAGCACATTGAGTCATGCTTTAAGGTTTTTTTTTTTTTTTGCCTCCATTTTGAACCATTGTGGGTAAAAGATTTTGTTAATGGAGGTTTCAGATTTTTATTTTTCCTGTTGAATTAAGTAGATGGCCTTTTTTCAACCTAACTATGTTAAAGAATAGGTTCACCATTGGGAACATGTAACTTACATGTTTCATCCGTTTGTAGGGTGGAACATGTAACATTTACCCATTCCTGTAGCCGCTCCCTAATCCGAGTCCTCTCTATGCGAGAGCAGGTGGAGGATTTTCTCCCCATTCCTGCTGTCACTATTTAAAAACAACACAGCCGTGTAGGACTCCGCCCACACAGCCACATTATTCATGCACAGAGTTTGGTGAATGAATAAACTGCAAGTACCAACATCCTTTGTGGCTGTTATCCTCAATGAACTACTGTTGAATGCTCTAGGTCAGTGATGGCGAACCTTTTCGAGCTCGAGTGCCCAAAACTGTAACACAAAACCAACTTATCTGTTTCAAAGTGCCAGCGGGTAATTACTGGGGGTGGGAAGGTGATATATCGCCTCCCAGCCACCTGTCAACTGCCTTCTGAAAAATGGATCCACCATGGATTGCTTCTCATAAGAGCAGCAAGGGATGCTGTATATGTAAATGCACCCCAACCCAGCTACTCACCTCTGCATCCCAAACCCCCCTCTTTTCTTACTTCTACATGCCCTCCTCTGCTCACTATTGCACCCCCACAAAGCTGCTAACCTTGTAAAGAATAGCCGGTCAGTGGTGTGCGCTCTTCTTCCTCGTGTGCCCACAGAGAGGGCTCTGTGTGCCACCTGTTGCACACGTGCCATGGGTTCGTCATCACTGCTCTGGGTAGTCCATTGATTCCTCCTGTCTTTGTCAAATTGCCTGCCCGTACAATATACGAGTAGACAGCTAACACTGACAGTCTCTAGGAGTCCTGTATTGCACCTGCGATCTGTTGATCACGGGTGCAATGCTTTCCAGGCTCCTACAAAAAAAAAATTGTAAATGCACATTTTTTTATCTGCAAATAAATAAGAATTTATTATTATTTTTTTTTTTTTTAAAGTGAACTTATCCTTTAAACATAACCACTTGTTCTGATCATGGTCAATTAAATAACTCAAATAACATTTTATTCTTATGCTGAAGCACTTTTCTTACCATACAGAAACACATAAGACTTTTCAAAGTTGAGTTCTTGAGAACTTGAGCCGTAAATGTTAAATAGAACTGAAAGGCATAAGATGGGGTGCAGAGGAGATGTTTTTGACACAATAAGGTCAGAAAAGTTTAAGCCCTGTTCTTTCTTAGCAAACTTGGCATAAATATTGCAACACAATGCGGGGACTGCAAACTGTCTGACACCGAGCAGCATTTTAAAGCTTTGCGTTCATAAAATATGACTTGATGTCAGGTATATGATTTTGATAAGTTGTGCTGTGAATGAATTCCATTTTGCTGGCTGTGCCGAGCCGAGGTCTTTTGAAGAAGAAGAGTAAAACATCTTGGTTTTTGTAAGGCGCTGCTTGCCCAAGTGCACATCTGCCGGAATGTTGAGAAAGTAACAATGTATTCTGTACATTTCACCTCCCAGCAATTCTTCTCTTCTCCTTTCTGACAAAAGCTGAGCCAGAAATCCCTCAATAAAGGATTTGTAGGACCTGTGCTTCAGGCAACGGGTCTTATATCACTGAAAAGATTTTGCACATCTCTTATATCTGGTCGACAGTGTGCTGAAATTTGTACTATGGGATGAAACTCAAAGGAGCAGAGAAACTTGAGCTGTCCTTGGTGTGAACTGGTGTAATAGTATCAGACATCTAGTACAGTATAGACAACTGGCCTGAAGTCAAAGTCATCCCTACAAGTCCTAGGATCAGCACAGGTTTATTCATGATACCACACCTTGTTACCTTTAATTTCATGTATACTGATATTGCAGATAGGAATAAAAGGTGAAAGGTAGGTTTTCTAGCAGGTGATTTTTCCACAAAACTGCCATAGCTCTCACCCCCAGAGGGGCGGCTGGAAATAAATCAGATCTTCCTTACCTGTTTAGAGTCTGCCTGGCCCAGATACCATTTCCAAAGTACACTAAAAAACACAGGCTTAAGCCCCGTACACACGCAACGATTATCGGCCGACCGATCGTCCGTCTTTTGTCCAGAGTTGTGTTTTGTTGGTTGGAATGTGCCTAGACTGCACACGAATTTTCTCTCGCAACAAAATTCTACTTCAGAATTGATGCCATGTGTTGGTTTGCTTTCTTTGTGTTCTTTCTTCACTGAGCATGCCCAGACTTGCTCATCAGAGCTTTCCCTGTCGAAATCTGTACTGACTGCACGAAAATGTGGCCGTTGTGTTGACGGCCAACAAAAATTTTATAGTCTGCAGTCTGCACACCAGATTTTTTTCGGCCGAAAAGTCGGAGTCGGTTGTCGGAAGCATCATACTAACAAGCCGAAAATCGGCAGATCGGTCGTCGGACGAAAATTCCCTGCCAATTTTCGACGCGTATGTACGGGGCTTTAGTCTAGGGATGTGAAACATTTTTGCAGTACTTGAACAGGAGAGAGGGATAAGGGTGCAGGATACTCCACAAACACAAGCAGGTATAGGGGGGCAGATTCTCAAGCAAAGTCCTTCAAAAGCAGCCTTAAATATTGCTAAGCCTGAAAGCACAGGCACACCTGAAGGTCTATGCAAGGGTCCTTCTCAAAATGTCCAGCCAGCTTCCCTTTGACATTCTTCAGTGAGCAGGGGTCCTTCTCCAGTCTTGTTTTATAAGGTAGTGTCCTCCAGCAGATGTCTTTCAGGCCCTCAGCCAAACACATGCTGAGGCCTAACAACAACAGACCTTCAGTAGCACAGGCTGCCTTGCAGGGGCTGAAGTCCCAGGAGAAAAGAGTTCTAAACAAGTATTCCCAAACAGTTATCTTCTCCTCGGCCACCTTCTGGGCACCCCCTCCTAGGGATTGGCTGAAGTTATATAAATATTTATAAAATCTGATCCTCCTACTCTATTTCTGGAATCTTCTTCCAGAGTCATATAGGAACATACCACCAGGCTTAGGGAGACAAAACATGACCCAGAAAATAAATTGCTGTTCTACTCTGTACAGAAGAGCCAAAAACTAAATTTATCAAGCCTATGGAAAGGTGCTACATCAAATAAGCTCTTATATATACATTTGCTAGATGCAGAAACACAACTACTAGCTTAAAATCCTAGACACAACTAATGATGGGCAAATATGCCTGGGTTTGATTCACCAAGAGTTCGACAACTCATGTTCAAAATTTGGCAAATCCAGCAGTAGAAGAATATAAAAGTGTTTGTTAAAGTTCAGGGTTTTTTACCTTCATGCATTCTGTGGATGAAAATAAAAAACCTTCTCTGTACAGCAGCCTCCGCCCCCCCCCCCCCCAATACTTACCTGAGCCCTATCACCCATCGCAATCCAGCAATTTGCACGACAGCCTCAGCTCTCCAGGGACTCTGGGAGAGAAAGGAGAGACTCAGGAGAGAGAGGAGGCGTGGTCGAGCCGTGGCTCTGTGTGTGAATGAACAGAGAAGTGGCTTGGTAGTGAGCCTGCTCGGGTGCCCCCAGAGTAAGTTGCTTGCTCTGTTGGCACTCAGAAGCAGGGAGATGTCTGGAGCACCAGCGGGGGATCCAAGAAAAGGAGGATCAAGGCTGCTCTGTGCAAAACCAACTGCACAAAGCAGGTTTCTTATTTAAAAAAAAAAAAAAAACAACAAGCCTTTAATATCACTTTAAATACCAAGGCTAGGGCCAAATTTACTAGAGACAAACAGCATAGGCTGGGGCTTTACTACAGGAATTTAGATACTGCAGTGGATACAGCAATGTAAATTTGCCTGCAGCAAAGTTTTAATCAGGGGTGTATTTGATGAATGTAAGTGATACAATTTCAGGGGATTTAGGTGCACCCCATTTTTGCAGATGCTCAGCAACTAGTGACTGCTCCACTTTAAGCCCCCAAAACTCAAATGACCCTATCAACATAAAAAAACAAAAACAAAAAAAAAAAACATAAAAATGAGAATCACAAAATACCACCTCTAAAACAAAAGCCCACCTTTTTATAAAAATAACTTGCAGAAAACAAAAAAGCAGTGTAATCTAAAAGGCCCTACCGACATACAGTAAAAGCCAATATACCCCCAACAGAAATGAATAACCCAAAATACCAACCCCTGAAACAAAAGCCCATTTTTTAAGGGGAGCCTTGCAAAAAAAAGTTTGCTATAGACTGGACAGCAACTAAAAGTGACTGCTGACTTCAAATCAAGCACAAAAGAAAACAAAAGATAAAAAGTCTCCAATAATAAAAACAAAAGAAAATAAAACCAATATAGGGGTTGTCCAAAGAGCTAGCAATCAGTACAGTTTCCTAACTGACCCCAATTTTTCCCTATACAGTTTGTCAGTTTACTCTATCCTTTCCCTACAACAGCTTCCAATTCACTGACACTATGGCTGCTCTGCTTCCCTATTTATAGTAAGGGGTTTAACCAAAAGCCTCCTTATTGGCTCTTCTAAGTCTGCCAACCATAGTTCCAAGTCCATGCAGTGTAATTTGGGTTAAAAAAAATTTCCTGGATGAATCTCCATATAACTTCACCAGGACCACATATCTTGAACCAAAGGTAGTAGTGAACCCTAGCCTCATCACCAGACAAAACATCAGATTCAGTCAGATGCTTCTGTGATTTGGTTAACTATATCTTTTCACTCAAGGCATTAGGCAGACCAAATGCAATTTTTGATGCCAGTGTGTACAAGACCATGTATAGTGGGTCATATATTTGAAATATTACATATGATTCCTGTAATGGCGTTACAGGAAAACTCTACTTACAAAACGTATTAGCTCAAACTGAGACATACTCCACCACAACGTCGCTTATCCATGTCTTTATGGACCTTGCTTTGTGCACTGGTCGAAATCATTTGGCAGAAGGGGGATTATGGTGTGGGGTTGTTTTCAAGGGTTGGGCTTGGCCCCTTAGTTCCAGTGAAGGGAACTCTTAAGCGTCAGCATACCAAGACATTTTGGAAAATTTCATGCTCCCAACTTTAAGGGAACAGTTTGGGGATGGCACCACATGACTGCGCAGCAGTGCAGAACGCAAGGTCCATAAAGACATGGATGAGCAAGTTTGGGGTGGAGGAACTTGACTGGCCTGCACAGAGTCCTGACCTCAACCCGATAGAACACCTTTGGGATGAATTAGAGCTGCAAGCCGAGCCTTCTCGCCCAACAGCAGTGCTTGACCTCACAAATGCACTTCTGGAAGAATGGTCAAACATTCCCATAGACACACTCCTAAACCTTGTGGACAGCCTTCCCAGAATAGTTGAAGCTGTTATAGCTGCAAAGGGTGGGCCAACTCAATATTGAACCCTACGGACTAAGACTGAGATGTCATTAAAGTTCATGTTGGTGTAAAGGCAGGCGTCCCAATACTTTTGCTAATACAGTGTACATGCTTAACTAAATGAATCAGAGAAGTGACTCATCCAACCTCCCCTCTCCCTGTTAATTTCATACAGGCTGTGTGGAAAGTCTAATAATGTGAATGAAAAGGTAAATATAATGAGCTGCGCAAGTGGGCAAATCCACAAAAAGAAAACTAGTGGAAAAATGCTTCAAGCACACTAAGTGATATCAACCTTTGTAAAAGACAATTAAACCAAACTGTGCTGCTCTAAACAAAATTGAGGCGTATAAATATAATTTAAAAAAGAGGATAAAACTTGTGAGAAAAAACAAAAATGTCCTTCTGTATTATAAAGTCCTTATGATGAATTTGTATCTCAACTGTGAAACATTATGAATAAGAGTGTTAAAGTAAACCATCACCATAAATAGATCTATGGAGGCTTACCAGAGATCCATGACCTCCTAACCTTTA
Organism: Pelophylax lessonae; assembly: GCF_965119305.1. Taxonomy (NCBI): domain Eukaryota; kingdom Metazoa; phylum Chordata; class Amphibia; order Anura; family Ranidae; genus Pelophylax; species Pelophylax lessonae. The sequence continues at coordinate 640,100,803 of NC_138770.1, read as the reverse complement.
TTAATCAATTATATACAGTGTTATTGGTCAGTGTATACAAACCTATGTGCATACAACTAAAAAAATAAATATGTATTATACAATAAAGTGCAAAAATAAAGTCTACATTTATCACAATTCCACAAAAATTGCAGTAGTGCAGATATCTCCAACAAATTCAGGCTCTATGCACTTGATACAATGTCCATATGGTCACTATTTCAGGGGCGTAGAGCCTGAATTTGTTGGAGATATCTGCACTTTATGTGTTAGAATATAAACAGACATCTGGAGGTATAAATTTTTTTTTCATTATACTTTTTAGTATATTTAATGCTGATGCTTTTTTATTTTTGTGATAAATGTTTTTATATAAATTCATGTGCAAATTGTATGCTTTCAGTGTTCTTCTTTTGTATGTTTTGGTATTTGCTGCTACCCCTTTTTTGGGTCATGTGACCCTTGGGGGTTGACCATGTGATTTAGTCTACACTATTTAAGCTGTTTTGTATCATTTATTTGTTAGTCATGATTTAGGCCTGATGGCCGAAACGTGTTGGCTCTTTTTGACTGTTGCTCACATGCTACAATAAAACAATGTTTTAGCCGAATTCCATAGCACCAGCATTCTACTTTTTTGCATGGATCACATGGAAGTTTACAGAGACTTCACAGACTGAGTGCTGTATTCTTGAGGCTCACCAGGCATTGTACAGCAGGTAGTAGCTCTGATGCAGTGCTGGAACAAGGTAATCCAGAGCCCAGGGTGAACATGCCAAATTGCGCCCCCTCCCCCAAGATGTATGAGCATTATGTGTCACCAAAAATCTCCCACAAAAACACTGAGCACTAATCTGCATGCCTACCCCCTAAGCATTAATTCCCCCCTGTACAAATCCACCCCCCCTGCTGAAATCCCCCCTCTCAGCACAAATCTTTGCCCCCCCAGCTCAAATGCTCATACCCCCTAAAAAATGTACGCCTCCTAGCACAAATCCCCTAAAATTTCCCCTACCAATACACACCTCCCACCCACTTTAACCCCCCCCCCTCCCAGCACATATTCCCTCCAAATCCTCCACCTAGCACAAATCTTCTTCCTCCATCCCCCTAAATCACCACTCTTAGCCCCCCAATTTCCTCTCCTAGAACAATAGTTACCCCCTGCAGCCCCCCAAATTCCCCCTTTCAACACTAATCCCCTCCCCCCAATCTCCTCAAGGTGCCCCCTCCCCACCTCATATAATACCACAGTGCCCAGGGCAGCCGTCCCTTCTGACCACCCCTTGTCACAGCCCTGCTCTGATGCACCTGTTTCAGTTATCATAAAAGCACACCCACAGATGTCTGATGAGCCTTCCAATGGAGGGGACTCCTAAGGCTTCTGGACTAAGCTCCTTGGACACTAAACATCCAGGCAATTGTTGTTAAAAGAAAAAAGCAGAAAGGAGACACACGCTCCACATAGTGTAAACCAGCTTACAAAATTTAACAAAAAATAAAATTGCACTTTCAACAAAGTTAAAACACAGCACTGTTAAATATCATCCAAAAGCTAGCTCCAAACTGTGATGATGTCATGTATGTGGCTCCGTCCTGACACGTTTCATCAGAAATTACGTACTCAAAGGAACTTTCTCCTTTGGAAACATCTTTTTTGACGATACGCATCAGGGTGGGATTAGGCCATAACCTTTAAAAATGTAAAATAAAGTATATAGTTTAATTTTTAAAGAAAACCTGCATCCTGACTCATTCTAAGATATTCGATTTGATTACCCAGTCCACTCCCATGTATTATTATTGGCCCTACACTTCAATGGGAGGCCTTACTGGGCAATCAAAATGCAAAGAAACCAGGGGGTGGTCTGACCTTCAATGTTTTCAAGATTTGTCAAAATTGCTTAGGATTCAGGGCATCCCTGGTGTAGGAGCAATCTTATAAAGGTTGGTGCATGCACCACTTAGTACATGTTTGCTCTAAAGCTTTTACAAAGGGCTTAGTAATAGGAATTTACTGAATCTTAAAGCGGAGTTCCGGCCTCGGGGGTCAAATTTAGATAAAAATACCCCCGGGACAGTCAGGGCTAGTACATTCCACAATGGATAGCCTCTGAACTGTCCCAGGTCGCACTTACCTGTAAGAAGAAATACTTACCTTGAAAAGTTCTTCTCCAGCGCTGCCATCTCAGGTGTGGGCAGCTGAAGCCAGCGCGTCCTCTTCTGCGGCCTCTTCGGTGACATCGGAGTTCCACAATGCACTGCACCGGCCCCGCTCGTCACTTCTGGTGCAAGCGCAGCATCCCTGCACAGAAGCTGTTTAGCAGGGAATGCTGTGCCTGAACCAGAAGTGACGAGCGGGGCCGGTGCAGGCGCACTGATTCCTGGGAGCGATGACGTTCAGCTCCCAGGAGTCATCGCAAGCCGGAAGTGACGGTGCGGGCCGCGGCTGCTGAGGGAGGAAGTGGAAGGAAGGTGAGTATATTTTCTTCAATATCAAGGTAAGTGACCAAAAAAAAAAAATAATAATTGGGAGCATCCATTTCTTTTTCAGGTGGCCCTTAGCAAGCAGATGGCCCAAAATCGATTTTTTCGATTTTGAGGCCAGAACTCCTCTTTAATTATATTGGGCAACTACGTGGCATTCTGAATTGTAGTTCTTCATGATAAATCAGAGAAAAAACCCTTAGGTTATCCTCCTTTCTAGGCAAAATTCATTCTGTTCTATTGGTCAGATTTTCAGCCATATCAGATCAGCACAGTAAAGACCATGCATGGTAGATCTTAAGGTCTATCTTACTTCAGTGTTGTTAATAGGTAAATGTGGAGGTTAGGAATTACATTAAATTTATATCTAGATAGTGTGATGTTTAGGTGGTGTGGTAGATGGTATTGATATTGTGGTGTGATATTCTCAAGGTGGTGTCCAACTTTATGTCCGTTCCTGGCCAGGGCAACAGGTATATTTTAATACCTGTTCAGTACATTCAGCTTACCAAGTAAAAAATAATCACAGAAAGTATTACCATGAAAGCTTTCATAAAGGCTCATTTTTTGGCAAAAGAACAAAACTGAAGAAGTCATGAGCGTGTTATCTCTGTAAGATCATAGTTAATTGTATGCTCTTAATCTCCAGCTGCAAAGCCTGGCCTAAGGAAATTAAAATTCCTGACTGTGTTGTAGCCTGCAGGCTTCTAGTCAATTTCCTGGCATAACCCGTCTCGTTTTCTTTTTACAATAAGGAGTCAATTTAGCAATCGTGAAACAATATATCTCAGTTTTGTATCTATAAATGGAACTTACTTTAGCTCAGTCTGGTTCTTTTCCCTGTAAAACACGTAAATATTAATTTAGGGAGGTAAGAAACCCAGAGTAAACTATGCCTGACTATTATGAATTGTTGAATGGTCTGCCAAAGTCAAATCGACTGAAGATAATACAGATTACATACTGACATTGAACTTGGGTGCAAAAAGTATCAACCACTTTGGCTTTCATGCCTAAATTACACTGGAGAGATACAAGTTAGCTGATGAACAGTTGGTAATTTCTGTACAAATCTACTAAATTAAGCATTTATACATACTGGCTTTGACCTTGTTTGGTTACGGCTGTTGTTCCAAAAAGGACTAACGTAAAATATGAGCCAAGACTTATCGCTGAATATGCAAAAAAATGTTGTGAGAAACTATTGAATGAACCTAACTGATACTTCCAAATTTGGAATACGAAAAGGGAAAAAAGACATCTAGATTAGGAGATGAGTTCAGGTTTTACAGCTACCAGGGGTTGCAACAAATCCCCTGGTAGTTTGCAAATCAAAACCTTTAGCTAAAAACTGTGCATAGTTAATGGCTGTATCAGTTGTAAATATTTTTTAACTGTTTCATGACAAATTTCCCCATACATGTGTAATACTATCTCTCACTCACAAGTGGTTTAGTTAGCTCTTGATGTTGTGTATTTAAAGATGGCTGCCACATATCCAATTGACCATGTGGTTGTGGGGGGAAGTGCAACCATGTGTTGCTGACCTCACTCACAAAATGACCTGTGAGTGGTCAAGAGGAATGATTACATCCTGTGGGTTGTCTCTGGTCTACTCGTTGGGAGGTATGCTCACATCCTCAGGTGCCAAGAATGATGTGAAGTGGCAGGTGGCTCAGTGGCTGACAAAATGCAACAGGAAAGCGTGGCTGCACTCCACACAGGGATTTTGCTCCCGGTGCTATCATCACTACATTCCATTGATTAAGATGGATATCTTATAGCCATCATTGGAACAACGTATATCCTTATGACGCACACTGGCGTTGACCTCTCTATCATTTGAGGGTCAACACTCTCTGGTAAGCGGTTTACCTTATATCCACGTGGTGCTTGGCGATACGTTTCCATTTCATTCACTGGTGTATGGAGAAAACCTTTTTGTTCGCCCTTGTTATGGACTTTTTATATGGACTACGATCAAGCTAGAGACGGCGTGAGCACCACGAGGAGAGGCTGTTGGTAGTATCGGTTGTGACCGGGCTCCTTCTTTGGCAATTCAATTTCCCTTCTAGTATATGCTGCAAAGCGGGGGACGCACTGGATGATTCCTTTGCAATAAACGGATATTGGTCTACCAATCTGTGCTTGGCGGCTAACAAGGGTCAAACCGTTGGAGCCATATGTGACACGTTTTCATATGAATCGGATATCTTACTCTGACCTAGAGGATGTCTGCTCGATAGACAAGGTTACAGGAATCGTCTAAGGAAGCGACTGAGCGAAACGCGTCGCAATTCCACATTTACCACTATTGAACCCCATATCTGTATGAATTGGTATCATGATTTTTTCATGATTTGTCAGATATTATATATGGACTGCCTTAGATCTTAGAGGGTTTGGGGCTCCAGTGGTTAACCCATACTGTCTTTTGCACATGTATTTATTATGTTAATTGAACACATGTTCATTGATACACTTTTGTACGTCTATGTAAAATAAATGATCTATATTTTTAGAGAATTGTTGTATTTATTTCCATCAGGATCAATACTCACTATTAGCCTTTAAAGTCCCAACCTGTTTGAGAGGCTGAGAGACCCCAGTATATTGTGGGATTCCCTCATCCCTCTATTTTCTTTCTTTAAATACGATCACTACTGCACTCTAATTTATTCACATTGGCACTGCCCTTTTCTTTATATGTGATCTCTGGTATACAGGACTATAAAAAGAGTCCATAGCATGAGGAATAGTCCATTTTTTGGAGCTGTGGAAAGACCAAGCATTCAGCCAGGATTTCTTATTGTCCTGTTCCTCCAGCTATCCAGTGTAAGCTGTTGACATTCAACTGCCAGAGCTAAGTATTATTTGATATTTTGGGATATTGGGGAAAAGGAGTGTATGTTAAAGTCGTAGTATTTTGTGTAATGTTTATGGTAACTTTTATGTGTAAGAAAATGTATGTATTTTGATGTCCAGTAAAGTTTTGTTTTATGCTTTTTATCAAAACTGCTCTTGGTGTGTCTGTTCATTTTAAATATTCACTAGATATTTGCGTGGCTGTCCAGTATACCTGCAATTTCAATATGTTGTGCTGCAACAATTAAGAGCTGATCTGCTCAAGTGTATGCAGTCTTTTGCTTTTGTATACATTTTGTTGTTTCCCACTGTTATTAGATGAATATTTATAATCTAATAACAGCCTTATATTTTCCACATTTTTTAAAATAACCAAAATGAGAAACAACCTGTAAAGCAGTGAATAATCCTTGTCTCTGGTAAGCTGAGGCACAAGAGCCAATAATTTGAAGGAATGCACAACCAAGCCCCTCCTTTCTATAACAGGGTGAGCTCACAGCAGCCATATTGTCATGTAGTTTTGAAACTGTTTGTAAGAGCTGATCATTTTGTGCAATTCATTTTTTTATCTATTTTTTATTCTTTAAATATTTTTAATTGTGGCATGTGACATGCCCCCTACGGCTGTGCTTGTTTAATAGCTACAAACGGACAAAATTGAAAAAAATTTGCCACCGGAAAATCTGAGCAAGATTTGCAAACCTGTTTATGAATCAAACCCAGGAAGATTTGTGCTTCCCTATTTTCGATCAGAACTGGGCCCTCTTTTAATGTGTTCCTCACGCCTGTCCGTTTTCATCCGATCCCATCTGATCCGATCCTCCAGACGGATGGAAAATAGGGTCACTCACCATCCTTCTGGATTTGGTGGACAGGATCAGATCAGGTAGCGGCAGGTATCAGTTAACATGTCACTTGCTGACATCCGCTGCTCCGTAAGGGTGTATGGAGTATCTGATCAGGTCCGCCTGAAAAACTGATAGGTGGACCTGATTGGAAAGCCCGGGTGAAAGGGCCCTTATGCATAACATAGAGGTGGGCACAGCAGGACACATCCTCACATATCACCAATTCAATTTTGCACTCAGTTTTCCCACTCTTGGAAAAGTGGAAGGGCTGTAGTCATGTTTGATACCTCCTAGATTCCCCTATATGAGGTTTCCCTTGAAAACACCTGTGTTGAGGGCAAAAGAAGGGTACCACTGAAGATCTGACCTGGGAGCTTTAAAAGAAGAAGAAAAAAACTGTCATAATGGAAACACAAATCTATAAACCAGCTTCAAAGTTGGATGTGTTCCCTGAGAAGATGATACATTTTATCTCGGATCCTTTCTGCTTTCTTGCAGCCCTCTGGCACATCCTTTTAAACTGAGCCAGCCAGCTTCTGGTAGACATGACATTGAAGAGTTATGCTACCTGCAGGCTGTGTCTTTGTGTGTTTAACTTTATTTTGGTTAAATTACCCAGGAGCAAGGATTTACAAGCAATAATTCGCCCTAATAAACTGCTGTGTAACAGCTTTTACAACCATTTTGCTTTCATCTCATAGTCATTACAAGAAGGTTATTTTACCAAGGTGATATTTAACATTGCTAACAAATTATTATCATAAATACAGCTGATAAGAAATTACAGTTTTCATAACAGATTTACAAGGTAAAAATTGCACATCGCTTATTTGCAGGGTTAGTCCTAATTCATCTATAGTTTACCTTTGCTTGTTGATTGAAAATGTGGGTTTCAATCCTACAAATGCATTATATGAAAGGTTGGACTGTAATACCATTTTTTTCCTGTAGGAGTTGCTGCACAAAAAAAAAAAAAAAAAGGTCAAGGAAGAATATATACTGTATACCAAGGTGGCATGTTTAAAGAACCTACTTATAACCAGTAGGTTATAAAGCTAAAAACATTTTACTATGGATATGTGATATTTTAGTAGATGTAAACCTTAAGGCTGCATTCACACCTGAGTGTTGCATTTTTGACAGTTTTTTCAGTTTTTTTTTTGGGGGGGGGGGGGGAGGGGGTTATTTGTATAAGCATGTTTGCTTATAAAGCGTTTTTGAGCTTTGGCTGTTTTTTACTAGCCAATAGAGAAAAATATCATACATTTCATTATTTGTTGCTATGTTTTCAGCTTTTTCATCCGCTTTTATTTATTACTTAATAATTATTATAATTTAAAAAAAATGTTTTTTTTACTTTTTTTAAGGGGTTACGGGTTAAAGGTTATGGTTAAGGTTAGGGGTTAATTAATTAATTTATTTATTATTATTTATTTACTTTTAATTAATTTATATATTTTGTTAGGTTAGGATTAGGGGTAATAATAGGGTTAGAAGTTAGGATTAGGGTTACAGGTTAATATTAGGGTTAGGGTGAGGTGTTGAAATAAGGGTTATTATTAGGTTATTAGGTTTAGAGGTTGGGGTTAGGGTTATTTTATTTATTTATTTTTATAATTTATTTCTCTTTTCTATTTTTTATTTTTTTCACGTTGATTAGTAATTAATATTACTATTTATTTTTATCTAATTATTGCATTTGAGCAGACTTTCAGAAACGTGTGACAACATGCACCAAAAGGCTCAAAACCATTCTAATCAAACATTTCAATGCGTTTTTATGGAACAAAAAACCCGATTCGAGCTACAAAAAAGCTTCAGAACTTTTTCGAGCTTCAGGCGTCTGGCTTCAGGTGACTTGTAGTGGAGATGTGAACCGTCTTCATAGAGAATAATTGATTTTTTATCTTCTCCAGCATCTTGGAGCTTCAAGCTACAACACGCCAAGATGTGAATGGGGCCTACCTGGATGACATTTAGTTTACTAAAGCTGTGTTTATCATAAACAATTGCCATTGCATTTTTTCACATAAAATACTGTTGGGGCATCATCCTGCCCAGAAAAGGAGCAGGTTGATTTAGGCTGCATTCACACTTGAGCGTATCGTTTTTGCGCGTTTTTTTACCGCGACTTTACCACGTTTTTGCGCGTTTGTATTTGGTGATTTGCAGGCATTTTTGAGCTTTGGCGTTTTTTTTATTAGCCAATAGGAAAAATCATCATCTGTTACATCATTTGTTGCTATGTTTTAATATTTTCTCATTTGCTTCGGTGGTGAATTTTCTTCTTCCTGTGTCAGTTCTCTTTTGCTGTGTTGTGTTGTGTATCGTGCTCTGCAAGGATGAGTGCTCCATTGCTTCCGTTTTCGTCACTGGTCTTAATTAAACACTTCCTGTGAGTCGCCTATGGAGATTTTTAAGTACCGTAGTTTGTCGCCATTCCATTGGTGTGCGCAATTTTAAATCATAACGTGTTAGGTATCTATTTACTCGGCGTGACATCATCTTTTACAATATACAAAATTATTGGGCTAACTTTACTGTTTAGTATTTTTTAAACGTGGCAAAATGTATTTTTTTTTAAAAATGGCATTTGAAAGACGGCTGCGCAGATACCGCGTGACAAAAAATATTGCAACAATGGCCATTACATTCTCCAGAGTCTTTGCAAAAAAAATAAATAAATATATATATATATATATATATATATATATAATGTTTGGGGGTTCTACGTAATTTTCTAGCTAAAAATATTGATTTAAACTTGTAAACAACAAGTGTCAGAAATGGGCTCGGTCTGGAAGTGGTTAAAAGAGAATATTTGCTATATTTACCTATAGGGGCCTGTCAGGGTAAGCTGTATGGGGTACAAAGATTAATAAAAGCAGCCTGCATGCTAAACTCAGTTCAAACATGCAATCAGATAAATACCATGCAGTGACATTTCTAAACATATGCAGAATGATTGCTAAACTTACTTTTGTCATCTTTCACATTTGCATCAAAAGCATTCCAGTCTGTTAAAACCTGCTGGTCAATATTGTCCCAGGCCCTCCTCTTCTTGCACCAAAGCACCAAGTCGCGCGACAAAACGAGCAAAAATTTGTTCAAATCACGCGTTTCAATGTTCTTCTATGGAAGTAAAAACGCTCCAAATATGCCCAAATATGCCCAATTTAAGCTACAAGAAAAGCTCCAGAACTTTTTTGAGCTTCATGCTTCAAGCTTCAGGCGACTTGGAGTGGAGATGTGAACCATCTCCATATAGAATCATTGACTATTTCTCCTCCAGCGTTTTGTACCTTCGAGCTTCAAAAAAGGGAGAAAGAAAGAAGGATGGAGGGAGGGAAAGAGTGAGAGAGACGGAAAGAAAGAGGGAGGGAGGGAGAGAGAGAGGGAAATAAGGAGGGAGGGAGGGAGGGAGGGAGAGAGAGAGAGAGGGAAATAAAGAGGGATTGAGGGAGGGAGAGAGAGAAATAAGGAGGGATGAAGGGAGGGAGGGAGAGAGGGAAAGAAGGAGGGATGGAGGGAGGGAGGGAGAGAGAGAGAGGGAAAGAAAGAGGGAAGGACGGAGGGAGGGAGGGAGGGAGGGAGGGAGGGAGGGAGGGAGAGAGAGAGAGAGAGAGGGAAAGAAAGAGTGAGGGAGGGAGAGAGAGTGTAATGTTCCGGTACCTTTGGTACCCTAAATTACTCTTTTCACAAGTGTATGCGCCCCACCATTCTCTTTTGGAAAGGTGCGCATACACCTTTAAGACTGAAGCTGTCATCACTCAGCGCCGGACTAGATAGCTATTTAAAGCGCCAGTTCTCACTCACATGTGTTTGTTCAAACACCCTTACCTGGATGCTAACTTGGCTTGAAGCTTTCGTGCTTGCAAGCATACCTCGCTGACGGAAACCTCGCTGCGCTGATCCCTGCATCCCGCTTCCGGATCATCCGCTCCTCCTGAACCAACCTTCGGCTGTATTGCTATTAGTGCTAAGTACCCCGCAGGGGAACCCTCTATAAACTAATACTAAGCTTACACTATCTAGCTCTGCATAGTAAAGACTATTTATCACATCTGCATATCTAGATTGCTAGCTCTTAAGACTACTGCTACTTATTCCTGCACTGGGTTGATCACTCTTGTATGTCCACCTGCTACTCTGTCATCTGCTACCATACATGATTGCTAAACCTACCTGCATCCATCTGCTTACCTTCAAGTGTCTGTCACCTACCACCTCCACTCAACCTGTCTCTTAAATCTTCATCACTGTGTTACTACATACATAAAGTCACTCTAGGAACCAGCTTGTTGAGTGTGTGTATTTACTAGCTGAATTAAGACCTTCCACACATGATGAGTCATTGAGGTTGGGAATGGTATCTCAGCATCTCTCTTACATGACTACTGAAGTGGAATATTTCTGCAGCTGAAAATCCACATCATACATGAAACGCAGGAGCGTTACAGATTGAACGAACCTACAAATGGATTAAGCAGAAATAACCACTCAGGTGACACAATTAAAACAGCAAGTAACTGCGTTAATACACGCACTTGCTGAATTAAAAGAAGACAATCAGGCTCTGTCGCAGCAGGTAATTAGACTGACACAACTTACCTCTGCTCAGTCCCCTGAACCCAAGATAAATCCCCCTTTGGTATTTACAGGCGATCGCAAAAAGTTTTGCGAATTTAAAAACGCATGTGAGTTACTTTTTTTGCTAAAACCTCGTACCTACCTTACTGATCACATTAAGGTTTGTACTATTATTTCTTACCTAACAGGCGATCCTCGAGCCTGGGCAGACTCTCTTTTTGAGAAAAGCGACCAGCTTCTCAACTCTTATGCCTTGTTCCTAGCAGAACTCACTAGCCTATATGATGATCCCAATAGGCAGAGTACTGCCGATCTTCAATTAAGATCCTTGAAACAAGGAAGGAGGCCTGTAGAAGACTTTGTCGCGGAATTCAAGAGATGGACCCTTGATTCAGAATGGAATGATGCATCTCTGAAAACCCAATTTAGGCTTGGCCTATCAGAAGCCGTTAAGGACGAACTCGCCCGAGCGGATCTACCAAAAACCCTGGATGCATTAATACAACTCAGTATTACCATAGATAGAAGACTACGAGAAAGAAAGGCTGAGAAAATGGGAATGCCATTATCCGTTTCCTCTCGGATTCCGGCCGTTAACCCCGTTCCTATGGAGGTAGGAACCATACGCCCACCGCTATCAACTATGAAAAAAGCCAAAAGACGATATGAAAATCTCTGCTTGTACTGTGCATCCCCGGATCACAAGATAAATGTCTGTCCCCTAGTCAACAAAAGGAAGGGTGAGTGTTCACATGTCCTCCTAGGGGGATTGACAACTTCATTCACTAGCCCTTACATTTTTGTTTGTTTGACATTACAGTGGGACCAGAACAGGATTACTACTAAGGCCATGATTGACACAGGATCTTGTGGAAATTATATTGATATATGTTTTGCTGCTTCAAATAAAATTCCTATTATTTCTAAACTTAAACCTGTCTCAGTAAGTCTTATTACCGGTGTTCCGTTATCCTCTGGTCCAATCACCGATCAGACACAAGCACTTCTAGTCACTATTAACGAGTCTCATAGGGAGACTACTACCTTCGATTTAATACCTTCACCCCACTTTCCCATTGTGTTGGGACTTCCCTGGTTACACACACACCAACCAACCATAGATTGGAAGGAACGGTCCTTGGCCTTCCTCTCTTGCTATTGCGAGGATACGTGTAACCTCCCGTCTTCCGGGAAGATTCTGTCTATGGTGACAGATGAGATTGCACCACTATGTTATCAGGATCTTTCTGAGGTTTTTCTTGAGAAAAATGCTCAAGCATTACCTCCTCATCGAGACTATGATTGTAGCATTGATCTACTCCCAAATAGCAAATTGCCGTTCGGTCATGTTTATCCTCTTTCACAGGATGAACTTTCCCATCTCAAAACCTATTTGGATGAGAATTTGGAAAAAGGTTTTATTAGACCTTCCACTTCTTCCACAGCAGCAGAACTCTTTTTTGTTCGCAATAAGGACTCAAGTCTCAGACCTATCATCGACTACAGGAAATTGAATGCTATCACAATAAAAGATCGCTATCCTCTACCGCTTATCCCTGAGCTCATTGAGCAGGTGCGGGGAGCTACCTATTTTTCAAAATTGGACCTGAAAGGAGCATACAATCTCATTCGAATCCGTGATGGAGACGAGTGGAAGACTGCATTCAGAACCAGATACGGATTGTTCGAATATCTTGTGATGCCATTCGGGCTATGCAACGCCCCTGCAGTTTTCCAACGATTTATAAACTATATTTTTAAAGACTTACTAGATGTCTGTGTTGTGGTATATCTGGACGATATACTTATATATTCACGATCCCTGTCTGAACACATAAGACATGTAAGACTTGTACTATCGAGATTGCTTGCACATAACCTTTATGTGAAACTGAAGAAATGCTTGTTTCATAAAGACGAGGTACTCTTTCTAGGCTACATCATATCCAAAACAGGAATCGAGATGGACATGAGTAAAATATCCTGCATTCAGGATTGGCCTACACCAACCACACGCAAGGCGCTACAGCGATTCCTGGGATTTTCAAATTTCTACAGGAAGTTCATTAAAAACTTTTCTGCTATTGTGAGACCCCTCACACAGCTCACTAGCATAAAAAAACCATTCAAATGGTCAGAAGAAGCCAATAAAGCTTTTCACTTGTTAAAGACAAGGTTTACTTCCGCTCCCATATTACGCCATCCAGACCCATCCCTCCAATACATTCTGGAGGTAGATGCGTCAAACATGGCAGTAGGAGCAATACTCTCCCAACGACCAACCCACACTTCACCACTTCATCCAGTCGCCTTTTTTTCTAAATCCCTAAGCAGTCCCGAGATAAATTACCCCGTGGGTGAAAAGGAACTGCTTGCTATAAAATTGGCTCTAGAGAATTGGCGACATTTACTCAAAGGCACCCAATTACCAATAATTATATACACGGACCATAAAAATCTCCAATATCTTCAGACTAACAAAACTCTCTCGCACCAACAGGTACGATGGTCACTATTCTTTCTAAGGTTTAACTTCCTAGTGACTTACACACCTGCAGATAAAAACAAAAAGGCGGATGCACTATCACGACTAACTGAAGAAAACTACTTTGAAATCCCTTCCGTTCCTATAATACCTCACAAACGCATTATTGGAGTTGTCCGTTCCTTGAAGGAAGAGGTTTTGCATGGTATAAGTTTGGATTCACCCCCACCACAACTAAATACTGATGCAGAAGGCTTCCTCTACTACAACGACAAACTTTACATACCACCTAGCCTACGCACCAAGATCTTGGAACTATCTCATGATGTGCCTATGGCAGGACATATGGGTATGACAAAGACTCTTAATTTGATTTCCCGGCAATTCTGGTGGCCTGACATGAAAACATCTATACAAAAATTCGTCTCTTCATGCAATGTCTGTGCCAGGTCCAAAATTGACACTACGAGACCATCCGGTCTACTATGCAGTCTACCAATACCCCAAACTCCATGGGAAGTTTTGTCCTTGGACTTCATCGTAGAATTGCCTCTTTCCAAAGGATTTAATACCATCTTGGTGTCAGTGGACCATCTGACAAAGATGGCACATTTCATTGCTATTCGCAGACTACCTTCGTCCAAACAAACGGCAGAACTCCTGATGAAACATGTCTTTAGATTACATGGTATCCCAAAAACTCTTCTGTCTGACCGTGGATCCCAATTTATTTCTAAGTTCTGGCAAGAACTATGTCACATACTACGGATCGAGCGGAAGCTCACTTCTCCTTACCATCCGCAGACCAACGGACAGACTGAAAGAGTCAACCAATGCATCGAGCAGTATTTACGTTGTTACACTTCTTACCAACAGGATGATTGGGTGGATCTTCTCCCTCTGGCAGAATTTGCCTACAACAACGCAACCCACAGTACAACCAAGCAGAGTCCGTTCTACTTGAACTATGGGTTTCATCCCTCTATTCTTCCACCACGCATCCTTCCTTCAAACAACCCAGTAGCCTCAGACTATCTTACCCAAATAAAGGATTCTCTGGGTTTATTAAATACTACCATTGCACACGCTCACAGTCAACAAAAGAAGTACTATGATCTTCGCAGAAGACCTTCTCCACAGTACACTATCGGGGACCTCGTTTGGCTCTCAACAAAAAATTTAAGACTGAAGATCCCTAGCTTGGACCTCTGTTCTTGGGACCTTTCCCAATCAAAAAACTTATTGGAAAAGCTGCAGTACAGCAGTACAGCTTACATTGCCAATAGACCTAAAAATCCATCCCATTTTCCATGTGTCGCTACTGAAGCCCCATGTTCCGGACCAAGGAATAAGGCCTAATATTCCACCTCCGCCTCCTGTACAAGTTGAAGGTAGAGAAGAATACGAGATAAAAGAGATTCTGGATTCTCGTATCTACAGAAGAAGACTTCAGTACTTGGTTAGATGGAAGAACTATGGGCCCCAAGACGACACCTGGCTAAACACCTCTGAAATACATGCCCCTAGATTAATCCGCAATTTTCATGCGAGATACCCAGACAAACCAGCTCCAGAGGTCTTCAGGAGCCGGCCTTAAGGGGGGGGGTATTGTAATGTTCCGGTACCTTTGGTACCCTAAATTACTCTTTTCACAAGTGTATGCGCCCCACCATTCTCTTTTGGAAAGGTGCGCATACACCTTTAAGACTGAAGCTGTCATCACTCAGCGCCGGACTAGATGGCTATTTAAAGCGCCGGTTCTCACTCACATGTGTTCGTTCAAACACCCTTACCTGGATGCTAACTTGGCTTGAAGCTTTCGTGCTTGCAAGCATACCTCGCTGACGGAACCTCGCTGCGCTGATCCCTGCATCCCGCTTCCGGATCATCCGCTCCTCCTGAACCAACCTTCGGCTGTATTGCTATTAGTGCTAAGTACCCCGCAGGGGAACCCTCTATAAACTTATACTAAGCTTACACTATCTAGCTCTGCATAGTAAAGACTATTTATCACATCTGCATATCTAGATTGCTAGCTCTTAAGACTACTGCTACTTATTCCTGCACTGGGTTGATCACTCTTGTATGTCCACCTGCTACTCTGTCATCTGCTACCATACATGATTGCTAAACCTACCTGCATCCATCTGCTACTGTCTTACCTTCAAGTATCTGTCACCTACCACCTCCACTCAACCTGTCTCTTAAATCTTCATCACTGTGTTACTACATACATAAAGTCACTCTAGGAACCAGCTTGTTGAGTGTGTGTATTTACTAGCTGAATTAAGACCTTCCACACATGATGAGTCATTGAGGTTGGGAATGGTATCTCAGCATCTCTCTTACATGACTACTGAAGTGGAATATTTCTGCAGCTGAAAATCCACACCATACATGAAACGCAGGAGCGTTACAGAGAGAGAGAGAGACAGAGAGGAAAAGAAAGAGGGGTGGAGGGAGGGAGAGAGGGAAAGAAGGAGGGATGGAGGGAGGGAGGGAGAGAGAGGCAAAGAAAGAGGGATGAATGGAGGGATGGATGGAGGGAGGGAGGGAGAGAGAGGGAAAGAAAGAGGGAAGGATGGAGGGAGGGTGGGAGAGGGAGAGGTAAAGAAAGAGGGATGGAGGGAGGGGGAAAGAGAGAGAAAGGGAGAGAGAGGGGGGGATGAAGGGAGGGAGAAAGAGAGAGTGAGGGAAAGAAAGAGGGATGAAGGGAGAGAGGGAGTGAGAGAGGGAAAGAAAGAGGGATGGAGGGTGGGAGAGAGAGCGAGAGAAAGAAAGAGCGATGGAGGAAGGGAGAGAGAGGGAAAGGAAGAAGGATGGAGGGCGGGAGAGAGAGAGGGAAAAGGTGAAAGGGAAAGAAAGAGGGATGGAGGGAGGGAGAGAGAGAGAGAGAGCGAGAGAAAGAAAGAGTAATGGAGGAAGGGAGAGAGAGGGAAAGAAAGAGGGATGGAGGGCGGGAGAGAGAGAGGGAAAAGGCGAAAGGGAAAGAAAGAGGGATGGAGGGAGGGAGAGAGAGAGAGAGAGAGAGAAAGAGAGGGAAAGAAAGAGGGATGGAGAGAGAGAGGGACGAAAGAGGCAGGGAGGAAGGAAGGCACTTTTAGCAGTTTTATACATGTTGGAGCATAGCACACTTCTCCTTCCTCACCTCCATTTACAGTTGCAGAGCAGCTCCATGCCACTTCACAGGAAGCCTGCTGGAAGTAATGGGCAATGCACCCATTGGCTGACAGGCAAGGGAAGGTGGTGCAGCCTGCCTCCTGCTACCTCCTCAGCCAATAGGTAGCTGAGTCTCAACGGAACCAGCTTCCTATGGGGCAAAACGTCAGTGACAACCAGGAAGCAAAGTCTGCCTGCAGTGCAGAACTTATACCCAGCTCGTGCAGGACAGGGAGAGCTGAGTGCTGCGACCTTTTAATAGGAGAATCGGACCAGCCCGATCTCCGGCTTGCAACGGTTCAGCGAACTTGTAAAATGTGAGTAACAGGTTCGAAAAAACTGGCATGAACCGGCCTAATCCCACCACTGACTATTTTATTTATTTTGTATTTGTTATTATTTAATAACTTTTATGTTTTTTTTTGTACTGAGAGGGACCCCTTTTGTCTGGCTGCAACGGATAAAAAATAGTCAATTTTTGGTCCCTTCCTGTATATTGGCAGCCCATTTTATAAAATAGGCTTTTCTAGCGCAACACACATTAATGTGTGACACACTGCATATTAACACAATGCATGTTAATGAAATGCACAGGAACTGAGAAATTTGAATCCAGCCTAAATATTTTTAGAAAAGCACCACTTTGACATTCCAGTGTTGCAGAGTGGGGGGAAGAGTAAACAGAAATGTAATAATGAGAATATTATCAGATCCTACTGTCAGTTAATTATCTTTGTTGGGGCGGAGTAGCATGGAATTCCTTGCTACCTAATACTACTAGATTTTTATATTGGAAGATAATCATCAGTTGTGAAAAAAGAAAAATGGTTTAATGTTTCTAGCTTGAGATTATGCTGGAAAATATTATAGCTGTGAGGCCATGGAAAGCCCGGTTCAGCCAAAAAGCCAGCTGTGTGCTCCTGCAGCCAACAAGTGTTAACGCATTTTTGAATTTGACACAATCTGTTAAAGGTGTTAAAGTTGAAAAATGGTCATTGTCAAGTTCAGCTTGAAGTAAGAAAAAAGGTTAACACTGAGAAAACAAGATGGCATCGCAATGTCTTTCGATTACTTCTTTCTTTTCCTTAAATTTTATTAAAATTTTCAAAAAAGTGGAAGATTACAAGCACCTAAAAAAGTAAAAAAAAAAAAAAAAAAGTGAAACATATTTTAAATCATTTTAATTTAGAATTAAACACTTTCACATATATTGCCACTAAAATCTATATTAAAAACTAAAATTAACACTCATACAAAAATCTATTGAACTATTTTTTTATGAGTTATATATTATACCATTTATATGTTATACATTTTTTACCGCTTACATGGGGAAGTGTAAAACTATATTTGTTCATCCATAATGTACAGTGAGGAGAAAAAGTATTTGATCCCCTGCTGATTTTGTACGTTTTCCCACTGACAAAGAAATGATCAGTGATAATTTATAATAATTTATTTAAATGATAATTTTAATGGTAGGTTTATTTTAACAGTGAGAGACAGAATAACAACAAAAATATCCAGAAAAACACATTTCAAAAAATGTATAAATTGATTTGCAATTTAAAGAGTGAAATCAGTATATGAATGCCAATCAATCAGCAAATTTCTGGCTCCCAGGGAGCCGAGATTAGAAGCACTCTCTTAAAGGTAGTGCTCCTAATCTCAGCTTGTTACCTGTATAAAATACACCTGTCCACAGAAGCAATCAATCAGATTGCAATCTCTCCACCAAGACTTAAGAGCTGTCCAAATATGTCAGGGACAAGATTGTAATGCAAAAGGTATCTCAGGTCAAAAGTAGTAATTAGTTGCCATCATCCCATCATTTTTTCTCCTCTAAATTGAGTTTTTGAAGGCAATTAATGGACAAAAAGAAATATTATATAATATTTCTTTTTGTCCGTTGATTGCCTTCAAAATCCCAATTTAGAGGAGAGAAAATTATGTTTATTTCTAAGGGACAAGATTGTAGACTTACACAAGGCTGGGGTGGGCTACAAGACCATTGCCAAGCAGCTTGGTGAGAGGGTGTCAACAGTTATTGTGATTATTCGCAAATGAAAGAAACACAAAATAACTGTCAATCTCCTTCAATCTGGAGCTCCATGCAAGATCTCAACTCATGGAGCTTCAATGATCATATGAATGGTGGAGAATTGGCACAGAACTATATGGGAGAAGCTTGCCAATAATCTCAAGGCAGCTGAGACCATAGTCACCAAGAAAACATTTGGTAACACACTACGGCGTTAAGGACTGAAACCCTACAGCGCCCGCAAGGTCCCCCTGCTCAAGAAAGCACATGTACAGGACCATCTGAAATTTGCTAAAGAACATCTGAATGATTCAGAGGCGAACTGGGGGAAAGTGTTGTGGGCAGATGAGACCAAGAAATTGAGCTCTTTGGCATCAACTCAACTCGCAGTGCTTGGAGGAGGAGGAATGCTGCCTATGACCCCGAGAACACTATCACCACCATCAAACATGGAGGTGGAAACATTATGCTTTGGGGGGTGTTTTTCTGCTAAGGGGAGAGGATAAGTTCACTGCATCAAATGGACGGTGGACGGGGCCATGTACTGTCAAATCTTGGGTGAGAACCTCAGCCAGGGCATTGCAAATGGGTCGTGGATGGGTATACCAGCATGACAATGACCAAAAACACACAGACAAGGCAACAGAGAAGTGTCTCAAGAAGAAGCACATTAAGGTCCTTTAGTGGCCTAGCCAGTCTCCAGACCCTAATCCCACAGAAAATACTTTGAGGCAGCTAAAGGTTTCGAGTTACCAAACCTCAGCCTCGAAACCTTGTCTTGGAGAGGATCTGCAAAGAATAATGGGACAAAATCCCTCTTGAGATGTGTGCAAACCTGGTGGCCAAATACAAGAAATGTCTGACCTCTGTAATTGCCAACAAGGGTTTTGCCACCAAGTACTAAGTGATGTTTTGCGAAATACTTACATGTATTTCACTCATTAAATGAAAATCGATTTATAACAATTTTTAAATGCATTTTTCTGGATATTTTTGTTGTTATTCTGTGTCTTACTGGTAAAATAAACCTACCATTAAAATATATACTATGGAAAATATAGACTGATTATTTCTTTGTCAGTGGCCAATGTATTTCTTCTGACCTCATTTCTTGACAGGTTATACTAAAACCTAGGGCAGAATATTTTTTTAAACACCCACACTCTTTTTTTTTAAGTATAAGGTTTTATTTATCTTTCCAATAGGAAAGTACATGCACAAGATACAAATAGAGAAAAGGGCCACCACCACATGGTGGTCCCAGAGACTGTCTCCATAATGTATGTCTAACCCTCACACTCCTCTTAGGGTAAAACTATTTTCAGTAGTAATCATGGCATTAAAGCAGCAATAAGCACAAAAACCAAAAATATAATATATTTCAGCTCACCAATTCCTAGATGTGGTGGTTGCATTTGTTTTTTTAAATTTGCTTTCCCTTTATTTTCACCTGTTGGTCTGGTCAGTAAATCTGCTATTTTTCAGCATTCTTTAACAAAACAAGCATCAAGAGTTGCCAGCGAAAGCAGTAAGAGCATTGAGGCAAACCATTTAAAACTGACATGATGAGTGAGCTTACTGAAGACTCACGAAACGCGTCGAGTTACTACAATATATGAGTGCAACCCATATTTTTATCGATATTGTTATTCATGTGTATTGTTGATGCTATTATGCCGCATGCCCATTGCGTTGTTATTTTATTGTTGTTATCATTCATATGCAACTACATCATTAAAATTTGTCATATTTTTTTACCATCTTTGTACTATGGTCACTAAATGTATATACCTCATTTAAAGTCCCACCCCAAGGGCACCATTTTTCTTTTTTCAGTATGAACCGGGATGGAGGTATTTACATGGAACCATGTGAGACCATTTCTTTTGCTTACTTTTAATAGTACCCGGGTGGAAGACACCCATGCCCGTTTTCGGTCCCACACGGTCCCATTGTGACATACACAGGCCTATGGCTGCATACAACTTACAATTTTTACCCTATTTTATTCATACAACCCACGGGTTGGTTGTGCGCCCTCTGGTGGTGGCTGTGTATCTCTCCTGGGAGCTGTGATATACGAACAGGATGTTTAGTCTCCCTGGCTGCCCCCTCCCCTTCGGGGGCCGGGCCACCTGTATATCAGCGCCATGTCCTTCCCCCCCAACGTACAAGCACCGTTGCAGGTGCACGTATGGTTTGGTGGGTGAAATCTATCTGAGGCTGCGGTTGCCAGCACAAGCTGACTTCTACCGCTGGACAGCATGGATGCACTGGTTGCACCCCTGCCTCCACCATCCTCCACATGGCGTTCTAGGACTAGAGCCAGGTGCCTATGCGGTGTGTTTTCAGGTGAGGTTTCCTTCCACTATCTCTTTTGCTGCCATTTCGTTTTCTTTCCTTCTTTGGGTCCTTTCATGATGTTTCACCTCCCCTGCATCCCTTTAGTTTTTTCACCCTTTCTGAGGCTCATCCTTCCTGGTCTTTCTCACCCACTCCCAAGTGGATTCACTAATCACCATATGTTTTAATCATCACTCATCACTATTTATTTTGGGTTTCTCATACATTATTTTTATTTTTTCCACCCTGGTCCCCCTTCTTTCACCACACCCCATTCACTTTTTTTGTATCACCAAGTGGATATAGTATCTTACCCTTCAAATCTAATTTTGAACTGCATACAATACAATCTATAATTCTAGAGGCAACTGGTCCCTGCTTCATACAATATTTGCTTGGACTGACTCATTATGCAGTTTATTATACTTATCTTGATCCT
Source organism: Pelophylax lessonae (assembly GCF_965119305.1). Classification (NCBI taxonomy): domain Eukaryota; kingdom Metazoa; phylum Chordata; class Amphibia; order Anura; family Ranidae; genus Pelophylax; species Pelophylax lessonae. Next base: position 640,079,567 of record NC_138770.1, on the reverse strand, counting down.
TCTATATTTCTAGAGGCAACTGGTCCCTGCTTCATACAATATTTGCTTGGACTGACTCATTATGCAGTTTATTATACTATTTTATTATACAATTATACTTATCCTGATCCCTTGGATATCACTTAGTGATACAAACAATGTAATTATATACTCCATTGAGATACATATTCATTTATTTTCAGCCCATACTTTGCCATCAAGCAGAAGCTTCATTCTCCACAATCTTGATTCCTCACCTGTCTCCCCAACGTGTTCGCCATTGGTTCATGTCCTGTCAGCTCCCGGGTTAGACCATGGCAGCCCCCGCATCGTGAGAGCACGCATTCACCATCTATCTTTGGGTCATGTGTGAGTGTGATCTTTTTCATTTCTGTTCATGTACAGATGTTACAATATCACACTCCTCAATCATATATAGTAACATGTTGTTTACTGTCTCATTCATTTTTAGACAATTTATCTCATATATACTCCTGATGAGTGAGCTTACTGAAGACTCACGAAACGCGTCGAGTTACTACAATATATGAGTGCAACCCATATTTTTATCGATATTGTTATTCATGTGTATTGTTGATGCTATTATGCCGCATGCCCATTGCGTTGTTATTTTATTGTTGTTATCATTCATATGCAACTACATCATTAAAATTTGTCATATTTTTTTACCATCTTTGTACTATGGTCACTAAATGTATATACCTCATTTAAAGTCCCACCTCAAGGGCACCCTTTTTCTTTTTTCTTTAAAACTGACATGGGGGCTTACAATGATCTGCTTTTACTCATTTCTTTATCCCAAATAAAAAAAAAAAACTTTTGCAACTGCTTAAAAAAGTATTAGGTAGAGTTACATCATCCAATTCTGCAAGTACATCTATGAAAACCATTGGGTGCTCGCTCCTAGCATTTGAGGAGCAAAAACCAATGGCTTATGCTCCCTAACAACAAGGCAGGATGTGGGGACTGCTATCGGGAAGATTTTCCCAGGATTCCAGGATTGCCCAAATGGCCTACAGGTATCACAATAAATTTAATGAACATTTTACAAAGCTGCAGAGCTTATAATACTTACTGAGGCCCCTTGACTGCAAATGTTATTCTCACAAAAAAGGAGACCTTAGCCTTTCACTCCTGGAGCTGAAGGCAATATTCAGATGACTGAACACCCCAGGTATGGGGGCTTTAGGTGCAGATATTGGTGCAAATATCCGCAGCTAGAGATAGTTACATTTGTACCAGAAGGTGTTTACTTTATAAATTAATTGCCAGCTTTGTAGCTTTTATGTTTCTAAAGCTGTACTTAGAATTAAAACATTACTAGTTGACACAATATAGTGCTAAGTCATATTTTACAAGGTTGTCATGAATACTTGACATGAAAGTCAATATATATTTTATATATGTATATATGATAAAAAAAATATACTTGGCTATGAAATCCCTATAATGCACTGAAGTTTTTCTATGAGCTCCTAATATATGGTTTGTTTCTATAACCACAGCTCTACCAGTGCCCATTAAGCTTCGTAGTGTTTTCTTACGTCTGGCAAGGTATAGCCCTCAATTAATAACCTAGTATACCACACTGTAAAACAAACCAATATATTAATGGCCAACATCTTAAGGCTTTTGATTAATCGTTTCTGTGTGTCCAAATACACCATATTACTGTTCATTCAAAACAGACTTTAAAGAATGTTTCAGAACATAAGTAGCTGGCAGAGGTAGATTTAGTGATACTATATTTCCTGTCGTTACTACCACATGATCTACACACTCAGAACTCAGGGTTTAGATGTCAAATCCGGACCAGTTTTTCTCTATGTCAATCTTTATGAACATGTTTGCTAATTATATAATTTTAAAGCTACTAAAGAGCATCTAACTCATTCATTCTATATTTATTAATCTAGTAGGCTAAGAATAAGTTAAGAAAGCCCTTTTTATCTCCTTTCTTCAACTTCCCGAGGAGCATTAATCCACAAATACTATTGATTTATGGAATGTAACTCGTTAGAAAAATAGAATCACGTGGTAGTTTAGGCCAGTGTTTCTCAACCAGGTGCCATGGCACCCTGTGTTACTGTTTGGGTTCAACAGGGGTGCCACAAGCATGGGACCCAGTTGTATTAGCATCACGAGTTGCCATGGTGAGGGTGGGCTGGCCTCTAGCATAATAACATTCAATGGCATTCTAGGGCCACAAGCATCAGACCCAGTTTGCCCTGTATTAACAAACATCCCGAGTTGCCATGGTGAGGGTGGGCTGGCCTCTAGCATAATAACATTTAATGGCATTCTAGGGCCACAAGCACGAGACCCAGTTTGCCCTGTATTAGCATCATGAGTTGCCATGGTGAGGGTGGGCTGCCCTCTAGCATAATAACACTCAATGGCATTCTAGGGTCACAACTCTTGGCATCATTTGCTGCTACGGTGTTTGTGGCTGGTCCGTCTGCACAATGGCAACAAATTATGCTGATGCAGGGCAAGTGATTTGCAGGCCTGCTACAGGCATTTAGAAGTGGACGAAAGTCCACCTCCTCCAGACTTGCTCTATCTTCAACTCCTGGAGCCAAAAGATAGGGCTCTGATGTGAAGAGGGTTCTGAGTGATCGAGGAGAACTCTAGGATGATGGAACTTTGTCATGGAGGGATTTTGATTTGAAGCTCTGATATATAGGGAGGTCTCGGTTGGGATGAATAGACTGACAGGATGGGGGGACTCTGACAAGATGGGCGGGACTTTGACAAGAAGCCAGGCTTCTGATGTTAATTTCATCAAGGCGGTTGTGTGCATCATCCCAGACTCAGGTTTTCCATTGATGAGTAACATTTACATTTTTTCATTTTAGACTGGGGTGCCTTGAGATTTTGCATAATTTTAAAGGATTCCACCACTGCTACATACTCAAAACAGGGCCACTGTTTGAGAGGCGAGAGTCTAACACACATACTAGCTTGGTGTTACCGCAGTTCACTACTTCACCAGGTGCAATCCAGCACTGCACTCCACCAATCTAACCCAGGTGCCAGGCACCAGCTTGTTTGCAATGGAATATCACTGGGATGCAATAAAAGTTGTGTCTTCATTCAGTAGCCTGCAGGAACAACTGATGCATTGTATGCTAAGATAGAGTGTTTCTTGAAGAATGCCCTACGTAATTTAGTTCCTCCTGGCTATTGAATAAAAACACAACTTTTATTCCATCCTGGTTTGTGCAGTATTTCTTGGAATCCAGCCTGATGTCAAGGGTTATATGGACTGGAATTGATTTAGTAGGGAGTCTCCACATATCATGCTAGTGGATATAAGTCTGTCATACACTTGGCTACAAACATTCAGGGAAAGGTGGCAGGGTGTTTTATTTAATTTCTAAAAGTAGTTTTGAAAAATGAAAAAAAAAATTGCAAACCACATTCATTTTATCATCCCCTCCAAAGTATATTGATAAAAATGTACTTCTTACACATTGGAGCTTTTGTACAGCTTAACAGGACAGCAGATAAAAAGAGCCATATTATTTGGAGTTTAAACACAGCAAACTAGGACCACAGCATACTAATTTAACATCAGTGTACGAATGGATCAGTTTAAGCATCTATTTTGCTATGTGCATGTACATCTGTGCCAGTGGCATAACAATAGCCATAGCATCTTACATGGCTGCTATGGGCCTTGGCGGTATGTAGGGCAGGTGCCCGACTAAGCTTCATGCAGCCTTTACATGCAACCGGTCCCAGCTCAATCATACAGGTTGCAGGGCATCACAGATTGCTCAGCCTACACCTATACTGTCAAGTACACAGATGATGGCCTGAAGAATAGACTTCCCTACCTCCTGGCCCTGACCTGGTTAACCCCCTCTTCCCCGGAAGTATTCGCACACTTGGTCCACATGTCAGCTTCAAGGACCCGGACAGCCAGGTTTGCATCAGGTATTGGCTGTGTTAAGCACTTCACTCCATGTGATTATAACACAGAGGCTGCTTGATGCAGTCAAACTTCCTTACTGGAACAGTTCAACGAATAACACATAACAGTGCAAATACTGGCTTTAGCATTTCCCAAATAACGGCATGAGGTAAAGGTGTTCAGGAATTCTTTTTGCTTTGCTCAGATGTTACCTTATTTACTCTCCATCCTCTGGCTACACATTCTTACAGCTGCTCATATCTTCGGAAGAGGCAAACAAAGGGAAACACCAACCGCCTCTTTTTCAGCTTTACTTCAAGCTACTCTCCCTGATGACAGTAAATGGTTTTTCCCCACCCCCACCCCCACCCCTGAAGGAGAGAGCTCAAACGCCCTCAGCAGGCCTTCCTTCTCTGTCTGACTCCCATTTAGTGATGCCTCAAGCACAAGCGACCCCCACCTTATATAGGGATACCCAAAAAGTACTCTACCAGGAGGATGAGCAACCCTTAAGGTGACCTTTACCTACCTCTACCTGTCTACAGGTAAAAAGGACTCCATTAGGGAGGCTTTTGAGCAAAGTAAACCCTGTACTCTCTGTGACCTTTCCAGTCCAGAAGAGCAGGCACACATCAGCAGCATAGAAAGAGTCTTCAGGATTGTAACGACAGTCAAACATCCCTCTTTGCAGGCTCTGCAGTAAGAACATTTTTTAAAGTATCTTAGCAGTATAGATTTGCTGCCCTCAGAGTTTCTGGTCATCCCAGCCAGCACTGAAATTAACCCTGTATGCCTAATGCAGTCTTTCTCAGATTGTACAAATCTCAGTGTGCCTCCTCAGATAATAACAAACAAGACAGCTGAGGTTTATAGCGCTGCAAAAAAAGCCACAGATTTAGGAAGTTTGTATTGGGTTATAGAGGAACATTAATAATCATGTGACTGGTAAGCTATTAAAGAGTGTGGTTAGCAGAAAATTAGGGTTAAATGTTAATTCCCTTCATTGCTGTCCCACTGTTCCCAGACAACTTATATACATAGCACTGATTCCTAGTAGTGAATTGACTATGCAGATGGCTTTCCTGCTACCTGTCTCCAATATAGACATACTTTATTGTAGTGTACAGACCCCTGGAGGGTCCCGCTGTGTTGTCCCAAGTTCTATTCCTGAGTGGGCACATGCAGCCAGGCATACGGTAACTTCCCAATCTTTCTACACAAAAACCAGGCAGGAAAAGTATTTCTTTAGATTTATTGCTTGAAGAACTGAGGTAGGGTATGGGTGAGCTTTGGAATACTACAAATTTAGTGCAAACATAATGGAGGTCACTCTCTGACTATGGCTGTCTCTTCGGGGCGAAACCCCTCCTGAGGCTAGTGATGAGTGAACTACAGCTCAGGGGACTCCAATTGAAGAGCAAACCTGAGCCAACAAATCTGGAGCAGTCTCTTCAAGTTACCCAAGGAAGTGTCTAGGATGTCTTTCGGGCTTCAATGCTTTCCTGCAGTATCAGACAGCTTCAGTACTGTGAGTGTCCACGTCAAAACGTCTGGGACTTCCTTCAGACTGCAAAATTTAGACATGGATCTCTCAGCTCTCTTACAGCTCGGACCCCTATGGTCTCCTACAAACTTCAGATAAGTGACCCAGAGGGCCACCACCCGGACAAGGACTCTGCTGTTCTAGGTCCCAGCCTATTTATTCACATCCCAGCCCCCTACTGGTCATTCTTCCTACCAGGGATTGGCTGAGGCTGTATGAATATGCAAGATGAGGTTCTGCCTCTTCCAACCCACTAAATTCTGTAACTGAGTGGAACCCAGGGGGAAGCAGTCGAACCTGCAACCAGAAGAACTCAGAACAGTCAAAAGCAATCTAACTTCGCTTCACTGGCCAGGGGGAGTCAAAAACTAAAGTTACCTCAATACTACTAACAACCTAACTAGGAGCCTTTTACATTATGTTAATATCAATGATAATATTACATCCTCACCAACATTTCAGCTCCAGTGGAAAAATTTGGTGTTAATCACCAAAACAACCTGTGCTAAAGGATAATAAAAATAAATATAATGATGATTGATAATATATTATTGGTGCATGTGAACAATAATATATGTGTGGAAAAAAAGGGGGTTCCAACAGTAAGCTGCAATGTAAAACGTAAAAAACGTGAATGCAACTTATAAGGGGGGTTTGGCGCTCGACCAAATCACATACATAAAATAAATAAATTAAATAAATACAGTGGGTACGGAAAGAATTCAGACCCCCTTAAATTTTTCACTCTTTGTTATATTGCAGCCATTTGCTAAAATCATTTAAGTTCATTCTTCTTCCTCATGAATGTACACATAGCACCCCATACTGACAGAAAAACACAGAATTGTTGACATTGTTGCAGATTTATTAAAAAAGAAAAACTGAAATATCACATGGTCCTAAGTATTCAGACCCTTTGCTCAGTATTTAGTAGAAGCCCACTTTTGATCTAATACAGCCAGGAGTCTTTTTGGGAAAGATGCAACAAGTCTTTCACACCTGGATTTGGGGATCCTCTGCCATTCCTCCTTGCAGATCCTCTCCAGTTCTGTCAGGTTGGATGGTAAACGTTGGTGGACAGCCATTTTTAGGTCTCTCCAGAGATGCTCAATTGGGTTTAAGTCAGGGCTCTGGCTGGGCCATTCAAGAACAGTCACGGAGTTGTTGTGAAGCCACTCCTTCGTTATTTTAGCTGTGTGCTTAGGGTCATTGTCTTGTTGGAAGGTAAACCTTCGGCCCAGTCTGAGGTCCAGAGCACTCTGGAGAAGGTTTTTGTCCAGGATATCCCTGTACTTGGCCGCATTCATCTTTCCCTCAATTGCAACCAGTCGTCCTGTCCCTGCAGCTTAAAAACACCCCCACAGCATGATGCTGCCACCACCATGCTTCACTGTTGGGACTGTATTGGACAGGTGATGAGCAGTGCCTGGTTTTCTCCACACATACCGCTTAGAATTAAGGCCAAAAAGTTCTATTTTGGTCTCATCAGACCAGAGAATCTTATTTCTCACCATCTTGGAGTCCTTCAGGTGTTTTTTAGCAAACTCCATGCGGGCTTTCATGTGTCTTACACTGAGGAGAGGCTTCCGTCGGGCCACTCTGCCATAAAGCCCCAACTGGTGGAGGGCTGCAGTGATGGTTGACTTTCTACAACTTTCTCCCATCTCCTGACTGCATCTCTGGAGCTCAGCCACAGTGATCTTTGGGTTCTTCTTTACCTCTCTCACCAAGGCTCTTCTCCCCCGATAGCTCAGTTTGGCCGGACGGCCAGCTCTAGGAAGGGTTCTGGTCCATAATCCTCAAATGTCTTCCATTTGAGGATTATGGAGGCCACTGTGCTCTTAGGAACCTTAAGTGCAGCAGAAATCTTTTTGTAACCTTGGCCAGATCTGTGCCTTGCCACAATTCTGTCTCTGAGCTCTTCAGGCAGTTCCTTTGACCTCATGATTCTCATTTGCTCTGACATGCATTGTGATCTGGAAGGTCTTATATAGACAGGTGTGTGGCTTTCCTAATCAAGTCCAATCAGTATAATCAAACACAGCTGGACTCAAATGAAGGTGTAGAACCATCTCAAGGATGATCAGAAGAAATGGAAAGCACCTGAGTTAAATATATGAGTGTCACAGCAAAGGGTCTGAATACTTAGGACCATGTGATATTTCAGTTTTTCTTTTTTAATAAATCTGCAACAATGTCAACAATTCTGTGTTTTTCTGTCAGTATGGGGTGCTATGTGTACATTCATGAGGAAGAAGAATTAACTTAAATGATTTTAGCAAATGGCTGCAATATAACAAAGAGTGAAAAATTTAAGGGGTCTGAATACTTTCCGTACCCACTGTATATACAGTATAAGTGCTAATTTGAATTACATTTTAATTAAACTTAAATTTCAATTATATTTAAAATTGTAATTTATAAACCATACAAAGTAAAAATCCGTGCAAGAGGTGAAATAGTGCATATATGTTAAACTATTAAAGTCTCTCTCTAGTGCAAAAGAGCCAGTGAGAGATATCTCAATCTCAAGGCAGCTGGTGAGTATCCTGAAGCTTGATAGTAGAGATACACTTCCCTTTCACCTCCACTCCTTCACCCAGTGAGTGCAAAAATGGTTGCAGTGATCTCTCTCCACCGATCAAAATGGGACGATAATCCATAAATATCCTTCCATATTTAAATATACACAGTGGATTTTTAAATGGGTCACTCTCCCTTTAAATATGAGTTATTATTCACGTGTTTTAATATACTGGAACCGAAGATATGTAGAGAAAAGAAAGAGAGGCTCTCATGGCATAGTATCAAACAGTGGACAATTTATTAAATTAAAATTGCACTTACTACAGTCATTTTTTAATAAGCCATTATCCAGGAGATTGCCGTTTTCAGGCGATGGAGACACTGAGGGGCCCTGTTCAGACCCCCCCTCCCCCCCATTTACCCGAGTGTCCTGTCTAAACCCGGCCTCTAATTATGCTGGGACCACTCACTTGTTGCCCTCTGATTATTGTAATGAATGCCTTATTAACCCCTTCACACCTAAGGGTAAAACAAATCTTAATGCCTAAGCACAATTTTGCAACTTTGACATGTGTTAGTAAAACCTTACATATCATCACAACTACTTTGTACACACAGGTGAATTATACCTTGTTTTTTTTCAGGACAAATTGGGCTTTCATTTCGTGGTAAATGGTTATGAATATCTCCTGATTTTTTTATCATCAAAAGAAAACTGGCCCAAAATAGTAAAAAAAAAATATATTTTTTTTTTATATGTAGCTGTATATTTCTTGTTACTACTATAACCTACCACCAAAAAAACAACCCAAAATAAACTTTCCTGCTCCTGACAATCGCAGTGATACCACATATGTGTATGTTTTTTGCTGTACCTGTAGTACAGCCAACAAACAATAGTGCACATTTTGTTTTTGTTTTTTTGGTCCTACCTCTGACACTGACATTAACTGACACTGATAGTAATTGTAACCAAGATCGGACTACCAAATAATATATATATATAACAGGGCTTTTTTTCTCGGAGAATAGGTGTAGCAACTCTTCCCTTCCGAGTCACCCCTCAACTCCGCCCCCTACCCTCCTCCGAGCAACGTCTCTTGGTTCCACCTCTAACCCACCTCCCAGTACCACCCCTTTTAGAGAATACAGAGCCAAGTATAATTTTGTGGTGTTAAGTATTTTGTATGGAATTTTTAAATGATAACAAGAAAGGCAGTAAAATAGATCTAGCAACAATGGACACCCCAGTGATAATAGATCCACCCCCAATAACAATGGACACCCAGCAGCTAGCATCAATAGACCCTCCAGCAGGCAGCAACATTAGTATTGTCCCCACACAGTAGACCCCTTCCAGCAACAATTGACCCCCTGCAACATAAGACCCACAATCAGGAACACTATATCCCCCAGCAGCAACAATAGATCCCTCAGCGACAATAGATCCCTCAGCGACAATAGACCCCCAGCAAAAATAGATCTCCTCCAGCAACAATAGATTCCCCAGCAGCCAGCATCAATAGACCCTCTAGCAGCCAGCAACAAAGACCCTTCCCTCAACAGTAGATTCCTCTTAGCAACTTTTGAGCCCCCCCCAGCAATACAAGACCCATCCCTAGCAACAATAGATCCCCTACGAGCAACAGAAGACCTCCCCAGCAACAATGGACCCCCTTCCACCGCAAAAATAGATCTCCTCCAGCAACAATAAATCCACAAGCAGCCAGCTTCAATAGACCCTCCAGCATACCCCTGCACCCCTTGCCATTACATACATTCAGTTTTGGAGGTGCCGGAACTGCGTTCCCCCACGTTCCTGCTGAAAAAAGGCCCTGTAATATATATATATATATATATATGCTTATCGTTATTGTTGGAGTTGTTTCTGTGCCCCTTTAAGACTGCTTTCAGAAGTGATCGGCCTCTCACAGGAAGCCGAAGAACAGGATTGTGGGAGATAGTGTTCTGGACAGATAGCAGATCATTATCTGGATTGCTGGGGGGACTATTTTCCCAAGGAGCAGTGGGGGAGTGGAGGACAATGGGAGAGGGTATAAACCTATCTGCTCCACAGCTTGAATGCTCTCTTGCTTTCGGGACCCAGCGAGTGCACATCAGCCTGCTGTGTGTTAAGGACTGGCTGTAGCTGCGGCCTAGTGCACAAGGCCTGACCTGCCCGCGGAACCCAGCCTCAACAGAGCGGATGCTGATAGCTATATTCTGGATGCTGTCACAGTATAGCTGAAGAGGAAGAGGGTGGAGGTTGGCTGGACATCCTGAAAAGGCAGAGCGCGGCCTGTTCCCAGACACCAGAGCGTGGGAGAGCACATCACCTATCTTACAGGGCCTACACGGACGGAAATCCAAGGGAGAGGGTGCCTGGGTCGGGTTCTGTCCCCAAGTATAAGCTTTTCATCTACACACTGACTGCAGACACAACAATATACATCACTCCCTATGGGATTACAAATTAACAAATGATCCTCCTGCTATTTTATAATTACCCTGGAAAGTCTTTAAGAGCTCCAACTGCCGGTGAAGATATAGCAAGGCCTTGCTAAAGGAGGGGCATTGATGTATACTACTTCTTAAAGGGAACACTCTCTACTTTGCTGAAATATTGCTAGTTAGGACATTAACAGTACGAAAATAGTCCAGAGTTCTTCTTTAATTTGAGTATTGCAGCATTATCATAGAAATCATCAATTACCATTTTAGATCATAGAGTGTTGTTTCAACATTGTTCTTTGATATTGCAATTCCTTGTACGTGTTGTTTTGCGTCAGTCCTGCTGAAACCTGCTAGTTAAGGTGGAATTCAGCTGACTGACATAATTATATCTGTTTCTTAACTAAGTAAAAGGGCAAAACTCATTTATATTGTGTCAATGTGTTCTTAAACGTATATTTACAATGTCAGAACCTAGAGTGTCAGGTGGGCTGGACAATTCACAGGGTCATAGGAGTGCTGAGGAACACCCATCAACCAGCAACCCCCATGGGGGTAGTGCTTCATAATGAAAAAAAACAAAAAATGGCCTACAATATACTGATCCTGACCTTTGACTCTGACCTTGATCTTTGACCCTGACCTTGACCCAAACACTAACCCTGGCACTGACCTAGATCAACCCTTGATCAGGGTATTTATTCTTTATTTTTTATTTTATTTTTTAATATTTATTTGTTTATTTATTTTTTTACACACACTTTTTTTTTCTTTCTGCAAGGAGACAAAGCTACAGTGTTTGTTTCCACTCTATTCGCAGAGAGAGAACCACAGGGGTGGGCTTCACAGTGACTAATCCCTATAGTAGCCAATGAGAGGCCGCCACAGAGATCAGATAACCCAGAATTTTGGAGTTCTGGGTCCCAGTCGTTAGGGACTCTCGGTCAGTGGCGGCTGGTGCTCAAAATTTTTGGGGGGGCGCAAAAAGAAAAATGTAATAGGTATTGCTTCGCGTCAAAAAACGCAGTAAAAAATTGCGTGACTTTGAAGTCATGGTATAGGCATGGCACAGGTGATGGTATAGGCATGGCATAGGTGATGGTACAGGCATGGCACAAGTGATGGTACAGGAGATGGTATAGGCATGGCACAGATATGGTATAGGCATTTCACGGGTCATGGTACAGGAGATGGTATATGCCCCCTTTCAATGCAGTGACCAGCGTACATGCCCCCTTTCAATGCAGAGACCAGTGTACATGCCCCCTTTCAATGCAGAGACCAGTGTACATGCCCCCTTTCAATGCAGAGACCAGTGTACATGCCCCCTTTCAATGCAGAGACCAGCGTACATGCCCCCTTTCAATGCAGAGACCAGTGTACATGCCCCCTTTCAATGCAGAGACCAGCGTACATGCCCCCTTTCAATGCAGAGACCAGTGTACATGCCCCCTTTCAATGCAGAGACCAGTGTACATGCCCCCTTCAATGCAGAGTTCAGCGCGCGTGCCCCCTTCAATGCAATGAACATTGTGCTGTGCCCCCTTCAATGCAATGAACACTGTGCTATGCCCCCTTCAATGCAATAAACACTGTGCTGTGCCCCCCCAATGCAGAGTTCAGCGTGCATGCCCCCTTCAATGCAACTGTGCTGTGCCCCCTTCAATGCAATGAACAATGTGCTGTGCCCCCTTCAATGCAATGAACAATGTGCTGTGCCCCCTTCAATGCAATAAACACTGTGCTGTGCCCCCTTCAATGCAATAAACACTGTGCTGTGCCCCCTTCAATGCAATAAACACTGTGCTGTGCCCCCTTCAATGCAATGAACACTGTGCTGTGCCCCCACAATGCAGAGTTAGCGTGCATGCCCCCTTCAATGCAACTGTGCTGTGCCCCCTTCAATGCAATGAACAATGTGCTGTGCTCCCTTCAATGCAACTGTGCTGTGCCCCCTTCAATGCAATGAACAATGTGCTGTGCCCCCTTCAATGCAATAAACACTGTGCTGTGCCCCCTTCAATGCAATGAACACTGTGCTGTGCCCCCACAATGCAGAGTTCAGCATGTGTGCCCCCTTCAATGCAACTGTGCTGTGCCCCCTTCAATGCAATAAACACTGTGCTGTGCCCCCTTCAATGCAATAAACACTGTGCTGTGCCCCCTTCAATGCAATGAACACTGTGCTGTGCCCCAACAATGCAGAGTTCAGCGTGCATGCCCCCTTCAATGCAATAAACACTGTGCTGTGCCCCCTTCAATGCAATAAACACTGTGCTGTGCCCCCTTCAATGCAATAAACACTGTTCTGTGCCCCCTTCAATGCAATTAACACTGTGATATGCCCCCTTCAATGCAATAAACACTGTTCTGTGCCCCCTTCAATGCAATGAACACTGTGCTGTGCCCCAACAATGCAGAGTTCAGCGTGCATGCCCCCTTCAATGCAATAAACACTGTGCTGTGCCCCCTTCAATGCAATAAACACTGTGCTGTGCCCCCTTCAATGCAATAAACACTGTTCTGTGCCCCCCTTCAATGCAATTAACACTGTGATATGCCCCCTTCAATGCAATAAACACTGTGCTGTGCCCCCTTCAATGCAATAAACACTGTGCTGTGCCCCCTTCAATGCAATGAACACTGTGCTAAGCCCCCTTCAATGCAATAAACACTGTGCTGTGCCCCCTTCAATGCAATAAACACTGTGCTATGCCCCCTTCAATGCAATAAACACTGTGCTGTGCCCCCTTCAATGCAATAAACACTGTGCTGTGCCCCCACAATGCAGAGTTCAGCGTGCATGCCCCCTTCAATGCAACTGTGCTGTGCCCCCTTCAATGCAATAAACACTGTGCTGTGCCCCCTTCAATGCAATAAACACTGTGCTGTGCCCCCTTCAATGCAATGAACACTGTGCTGTGCCCCCACAATGCAGAATTCAGAGTGCATGCCCCCTTCAATGCAACTGTGCTGTGCCCCCTTCAATGCAACTGTGCTGTGCCCCCTTCAATGCAATGAACAATGTGCTGTGCCCCCTTCAATGCAATAAACACTGTGCTGTGCCCCCTTCAATGCAATAAACACTGTTCTGTGCCCCCACAATGCAGAGTTCAGCGTGCGTGCCCCCTTCAATGCAACTGTTCCGTGCCCCCATCAATGCAGAGTTAAGCGTGCGAGCCCCTTTCAATGCAGAGCGCCACAGCATTGTTCCCAATCACTGCAGAGCGCCACAGCATTGTCCCCAATCACTGCAGAGCGCCACAGCATTGTCCCCAATCACTGCAGAGCGCCACAGCATTGTCCCCAATGATTGCAGAGTGCGCCACAGCATTGTACCCCAATCACTGCAGAGTGCCACAGCATTGTCCCCCAATGATTGCAGAGCGCCACAGCATTGTCCCCCAATGGTTGCAGAGCGCCACAGCATTGTCCCCCAATGATTGCAGAGCGCCACAGCATTGTCCCCCAATGGTTGCAGAGCGCCACAGCATTGTACCCCAATGATTGCAGAGCGCCACAGCATTGTCCCCCAATGATTGCAGAGTGCCCACAGCATTGTCCCCCATTTATTGCAGAGTGCCACAGCATTGTCCCCCAATTATTGCAGAGCGCCACAGCATTGTCCCCCAATGATTGCAGAGCGCCACAGCATTGTCCCCCAATGATTGCAGAGCGCCACAGCATTGTCCCCCAATTATTGCAGAGCGCCACAGCATTGTCCCCCAATGATTGCAGAGCGCCACAGCATTGTCCCCCAATGATTGCAGAGCGCCACAACATTGTCCCCCAATTATTGCAGAGCGCCCACAGCATTGTCCCCCAATTATTGCAGAGCGCCACAGCATTGTCCCCCAATGATTGCAAAGTGCCCACAGCATTGTCCCCCAGTTATTGCAAAGCGCCACAGCATTGTCCCCCAATGATTGCAGAGCGCCACAGCATTGTCCCCCAATTATTGCAGAGCGCCACAGCATTGTACCCCAATGATTGCAGAGCGCCACAGCTTTGTCCCCCAATGATTGCAGAGTGCCAGCATTGTCCCCCAATTATTGCAGAGTGCCACAGCATTGTCCCCCAATGATTGCAGAGCGCCACAGCATTGTCCCCCAATTATTGCAGAGCACCCACAGCATTGTCCCCCAATTATTGCAGAGCGCCACAGCATTGTCCCCCAATGATTGCAGAGTGCCCACAGCACGGTCCCCCAATTATTGCAGAGCGCCACAGCATTGTACCCCAATGATTGCAGAGCACCACAGCATTGTCCCCCAATTATTGCAGAGCGCCACAGCATTGTCTACCAATGATTGCAGAGTGCCAGCATTGTCCACAATTATTGCAGAGTGCCACAGCTTTGTCCCCCAATGATTGCAGAGCGCCAGCATTGTCCCCCAATGATTGCAGAGTGCCAGCATTGTCCCCCAATGATTGCAGAGTGCCACAGCTTTGTCCCCCAATGATTGCAGAGTGCCAGCATTGTCCCCCAATGATTGCAGAGTGCCAGCATTGTACCCCAATGATTGCAGAGCGCCAGCATTGTACCCCAATGATTGCAGAGCGCCACAGCTCACTTACCGGTGGTGATCGAGTCTTCTCTTCCAGTCCAGATGACCTCCACTCCTCTGGAGACGCTGCGCGGCTGCGGCCTGGTGAGGTGACTGCCTGGTCGGGTCGTCCGTCTCTCTGAAGCCGATTCCGGTGTCCGGTCTGCTCTCCGAGTCTCCGCTGAGTCCGCTCCGCTCTGCTGTGCCCGTCCGTCCACCGCACTGACTCGTGACTGACGTACGCGACGTCAGCGGGGTCACGGGTCAGCATCGGATGTCCTGGATGATGATTGGTCCAGGCTGGAGACTGGACCAATCACAGCCAGGACATTCCGAAAGTGGGGGTTTCCTAGCGCTGTACCCTGCGCCCAGGTTACGCCCCAGAAGGCAGCCAATCGGCGCCTCTTCTGGGTCGTAAACCCCACCCCCCCACAGCCTCCACATAGGCCGGCGAACACAATTTTTTTTTTTAAAACTTTATCGATTTTTTTGTAGTTTTTTTTTTTTTTTAATTTTTTTTTCTTTTCTTTTTTTAGGGGGGGGGGGGCGGCGCCCTGGCGCCCCCTATGCACAGGCCGCCACTGCTCTCGGTAGGACCCTGCTTTCTGCTGGGAGCACGCTATGCCGCGCACTCCTAGAACAAAGAGAGAAATGCAAAGCCCAGTGCAGTCGGGCGGCATATTTGTGTTACATCAGCATCAAGGGGTTAAGTTATTGAACATGCACAGGAACATGATATCAAGGTCTAAAATGCAGGACTGCCCCAGAAAACCCAAAACTGTGAGCATCTATG
Source organism: Pelophylax lessonae (assembly GCF_965119305.1). NCBI lineage: Eukaryota > Metazoa > Chordata > Amphibia > Anura > Ranidae > Pelophylax > Pelophylax lessonae. The sequence continues at coordinate 640,063,788 of NC_138770.1, read as the reverse complement.
GTATTGTCATAGCAAATTTTTCTATGGGGCCCTATAATCTGCAGTTATTCCTTTGATCTGCATACTCATGCAAGCTCACAATGCAAGTGTGCTACAGCGATTTATCCATTTATTTAATTTCTCTTAGTAAATTAGGTCCATTGCATCTAAAGGTATAAATCAGATAGCTATTCATTTGTAATTACTAGTGAATGTTACTTTTTTTTTTATCTTTTCTGTCGCTACAAATCTTTATACACAAGCTGTATTTGACGTACATGTTAGATGTCTCTGTAGAAGCATCACTTACGAAAGTTCTTGGCATGTCACTGGCACAACGTAAAGAAAGTCTTCGCTCGGCTTTGTTGACAGTCACATTTCCCTGCTTGTGATATGTGCCACAATGAAGAGAAGTGTCCAAATACATACCTAGACAGTGTTAAATCCAAAAATCACCTTAAGAAGGCACAGAGTGCTCGGGGCCGATGTCAGACGAAAGATTCCTTCACATTACTGTCATGTCAAGCTGACGCTTTGGGTAGACTTATTGAAAGATGAGGATTTAAAAGGAAAGGTGTCACACAAGTGGAAAAAGGAAAAACAAGCCTGGGAGACAAAGATGATATATGAACTGTCAGAAAATTCTTCAAAAGGGCCTAAACATTAACGCTTTTTATGACTTGCCCCATTGAAGGGATTAATGATTAAGTTTTAATCACCCTCTTTCAACAAGCCCATCTTGTCAGCAGCACCGCAGATGTGTCTTGCCATGTCAAAGTACATATTTTTAGCATCACACTTTAAACAATAGTTTTTTTTAAAACAAAGGTGTGTAGAATTATTTTAACAAATTCTCTAGTATGGCCTTAGTATGGCCCCTGGTTAAATTTTAAATGCATATCTTATATTGGTAGTAGATGTATGACATTTTGGGGGTTTTACTCCCCATATTGTTAAAGAAGGCAGGCCATTCTGATGTACAGGCGGGTATGAAGTGATATAGTACATGCCATACCTGTCAAGGATAATACTCTACTACTTAAAGCATAACAATGGGCTGCATTTCAGTTCTTTTAAATGGTCCCCAGGGAGGTTTCAAAATTAAAAAATAAGCACAGGCTGCAATACTTTTTCTTGATGGTGCTGTCCCGCATAGTAATGCCAGTAGATGCCCTCAGTCTTTTGGGTTGAAAGCTGGAAGAGAACCGGTGACCTGTGAATGTAGGGTTTCATGGACCTGCCCCATAGGGGATGTCACTATGGCGCTCTGCACTTACAGGACTTGATTTAATAAAGGCAAAAAGGCTGTTCATTTTGCAAGTTAAGTTACACCAGCCACTGGTTTGAGATAATAAAAAGGCAACAGTAACTCAAATAACCACTCGTTACAACCAAGGTATGCAGAATACCATCTCCGAATGCACAACACATGGAACCCTGAAGCAGATGGGCGGCAGCAGCTGAAGACCCCACCGAGTGCCACTCCTGTCAGCTGAGAACAGGAAACTGAGGCTACAATTCACACAGTAGCTCCAATCCCAGAAGCGGACTCTTCAGTAGAAACGCGTCGGGGGGAGCCAGCCGTGCTGCTACAGGTTCCAGATCGCACTGCAGGCGACCGCGACTTCTTCTGAGCATTTTTCTGCCAACCTCAAAGGATGTTTATAAGTGTTTTTACCATTTTCTATTCAATAAACCGAGGGTAACGCACTCCCACATCAGTCCCTTCCTCTTCTTTATTGTGGCCCTCCTGCTGGCAATTCTACCTGTAGAAGCCTCCAGACCCATGAGAAGATACCGGGAAGCTCCGTCCATCCATCCATCCATCCCTCTGGATATTTTATCAAGTGTGGCCGTTTGACTGGACTCCCTGGTACCACAGCTTATGCTCCATTCTCTCTCCATTGTGGTAAGAGTCCATTCACATCTTTGGGTGTCACCTTAAGTTTTCAGTTTTTGCACCAAGTCACGTTTTACTGGATTATTGTTTTGGTAAGAGGTTAATTCACCTATCACCAATCAAGTTGGTCCGTTTTACATGCATCACCTTGGGAACACTCCCCTTCAGATGGAATAGACTCCTCATTGTTTTCTGCTTTGTTTTTTGGATTTTTTCACATATGGACAATGTTTATTGTTTTATTGTTTAATAATAGTGCACTTTTGTCATTTTCAGTTACAATTTTTTTTCACACATTCACTTCATCACAGTGCTGCTTTTACACTTTCATATTGGTTTGCGCACCTTTTTTCATTATCATTACAATTCACACAGGCTCATCAAAATTGGACAATAGAAGATTGGAAAAACATTGCCTGGTCTGATGAGTCTCAATTTCAGCAGCGACATTCAGATGATAGGGTCAGAACAACATGAAAGCATGGATCCGTCCTGCTTTGCATTAACGGTTCAGGCTAGTGGTGGTGTAATGGTCTGGGGGATATTTTCTTGGCGTGCTTTGGGCCCCTTGGTACCAATTAAGCATCGTTTAAATGCCATAGCCTACCTGAGTTTTGTAACTGACCATGTCCATCCATTTATGACTACAGAGTACCCATCTTCTGATGGCTCCTTCCAGCAGGATAATGCACTTCTAGTGCCAGAAGTGGCAACGAGTGTCCGAGCACAGTGGTCCAGGGCTGAGTGGTGCAGGAGGGGTGGGGTTTCCCATCGCTTGGTAGAAGAAAAAATGTATAAAAAAAAGGAGAGGTAAAGCCCAGGTCCAGGCCTGAATAGGAAATGGGGAGTGGTAAAGAGGGAGGTGGGCAAAAAAAAAGGGGGGTAGGAGAAGAGAATAATGAGAGAGGCAGATAAATAGAATGAGAAAGAGAAGAAAAGTATAGACAGGACTAAGTAAGGGAAGAAGAAAGTACCTGTTGCCTGGATGGCATGCTACAGCAGTCTGGGATACCCAGACTGCTCAGGGTTGGGAGAGCATAGGACCACCATGGGCTCCACACTTTGAGGAATTCGGAATGGGAGTCATGGAGAATACTGGTCATTTTCTTGTGGATCATGGGAGTAGTTAAAGTGCTCTTCCCCTCTGCAAGCCCAACTAAGGACTTCTTCCAGGCCCTAGCAATGGCGCACTTTTTGCAGCTATGAAAAGGTATGTGGCCAACTTCTGTTGATGGGGGGAGAAGCCTGGAAGGGGGCAATAGAGGAGTGCATGCCAGTGGCAGACCTGAGAATAGCCATGGTCAGGCCACCAGGCAAAGGTCTGGGGTTGGTAGCAGTGAAGACTTTCAAATCAGGTGCCAGCACTCTGCTCTCCCCTATTTCTTTACATGTCCTCTTTATTTACACTAGAAATTAGAAAGCTGGTAGGTTGCCAAGTCACTAATGGAATAAGGCAGCAAGAAAAATGTAGTAGTAATGAACCAAGGCACGAAGATGAAGGTAAGTATTAGTAAAGGGGGATGGGGGCAAAGTGACAGATTCCCTTTAACAGATGGCCACCTTGTGTCACAGTAATATATTCACAGCTGTGCTCAATCGACTCTAAACCCTGATAACCTAGGAACTCCAGAAGCAATCATCAATTGCGACTGAATTGGTACCAAACCCCTACTGATCACATTAACCTGTAAAGAGGACCCGTCATAGCTTAGCACAGGTATGGCCAGCCTGTTATTCCATTATTAAATTGTCTAGTTTTCACCCTGGGAGGTGCTGTGTGTTTATCTCAGCATTATCTGAACTGATGTATTAGTTTTGGCAGGGAGTGACTATCCTCTTGTATTTAATTACCCCAAGTCTAATTCAGAAATGCAAAATTTAGCTAATTTAACATTTTTATTAACTGCCCCTTTCAATTTGAAAGATCAGCTCCTTCCAGTGTTGACTTTACCATTTAGGTTGAGGGATCTGTCATATTTCATACACTCCTGTACCTTGTCTGCCTGAGCAGTGAAGGTTTGTCACCCATTTAGCTGGATTTCATTAAACTTTTGGCTTTGAATGTTGACTCAGGAGTCACAAAACCTGGTGGGCAGACTCTCCGTTCCCAGCTGCAAAACAGACCACAGTTTTAGGATGGAATAACATACCCAAAATAAATAATCATTATAGGTAGACTCGTTTTTCTTGAAACGCTTGTACTGTATTGTGACCTCATACCTGATTTCTTCATCTTTAACAAGCTGTCAGAATTCAATGCAAATAACATATTTTTATCTAGCTATCAGTTTTTTTTCTTTCTTTTTTGCAAGATGAAAAAAAAAAAAACACGCTTGGAAGAGCTTTGTTGATTCAACAGCAATGTTTCACTGATGTTTCCTCAAGTACTAATATGGACATGGCTACTAAAGTACTTCTCATAGTACTGTATAGCGATTTTTTTTTTTTTTTTTAAATAACAAAATTGTTGCATGCAATTCCACACTGAACTGATGTTTGTTGCATCATATCAGCTATTGATAAGCAGATCAGACTTGCACTGAATTGAAACGCCACTAATAGAGATGAGCTTCAGGTTTCACCCAAACTCAAGTCATTTGCAGTTCAGGGAAAGCGTACACATGAACAGACGATAAGATGGGCAAGTAAATGGTCACAGATGATCGCGGCCACTCTGCAGCGCGGACCGCGAGAAGTGACAGCGTGGCTTCTCCAACCGACACGTTTCCCCTAAGAAGGAGTCCAATCCCAGTGGTCGCCTTCTTAGGGGAAACGCGTCGGGCGGAGAAGGCTCGCTGTCACTTCTCACGGTCCGCACTGCAGAGCGGCCGCGATCATCTGTAACCATTTACTCGCCCATCTTATCGTCTGTTCATGTAAGTGTTCTACCTTTTTTGCATTAAACTTATCATTGAGATAATGCATTATTGCCTGCTCCTTACTTTCTTATGTGGGGACTATCACTGTGAATGAGATACACCGGGAGTGACCCATAGAGGACGTTTTTATCCATACTGATACGGAGCTGCAGTAGGACTGTTCAGAAGGAGACAACTTGGATATCAGAGATACTGGTGGTTGCTGGCAATATTTCCAATACCTGACCTGTAATAATTTACATCTGGTAAGAGTTTCATCCTCACTATCTTACCAGGTGAAAGATTCGGTTGTGGGAAGACTTCTTGCTGCACTACACCAGCCCTTGCAAGTTATAAAGTGTATACTATCTTGTTAGCTGGTATGGGTACCATCACCATTCCCACTTTTCAAGTGGTGTTGTGGAGGGCACAAAAGTCTGTGAACCATTATTGCACTTTCTCATTTGCACTTTATCATCAAGAAGTTTCATGTACACGTGTTTATGGCCTCTTGGGACTTGAATATTATATGCGTGTTTTCACACACACAGTGCACTTTTGTTGTGAATTTTATGTATTTATCTTTATATTTTCTTCTTTTATTTTATTTTTAAATAATTTATAACCTTTGATGTTTTTTTGAGCATCACTTTTCAATTTTCGATCACATTTTTGATGATTTTGATTATATATACTATCAAGCGCACTCATATACCTTTTTCCATACACTCACTCCACTCAGGTTGGAGTTTCAGTTGCTGCTGATAGGACACTCACCAGTTTGCGCACCTTCATTTTTTTTCTATACAGGGTACCTGCCTGAATAATATAGGTGAATTATTAGGCAAGGTAGAGGATAAAATACTTTTTTCAATGTTGGCCCTTATTTTCTAAAATATCCCTAAATCTGATTGAATTAGCCATTTTATTCAATGTAGTTCAACCCAGTCTCCTCGATCTCCTATTTTTTTAATTAGAGGAAATTACTTTCAACTGCTTTAAATGATTTATAGAATTTATTTTTGATACTGCATGATAAGAAAAAGAAAAGTCAACCTAATATTAAGTTGATTAACCAGTGATTTTTGTCTGATCCGGAATATTTTTTTTCACAGACTATTTTTTGTTATATTTATTTTTAAGATAAGCATTTTAGAAAAGATTAGTATCTGAAAAATATTTAATACTCAGTTTGAATAGATAGTCTTGATTTGTATTTGATATTTGGGAGAAGGCATCCAATGATGACCTTGATATTGCTGTTCGGAAGTGACCTGCCTGGTTTTCATGCTGTGAAGGAAATGCCACATATTCATCAGCCTGGAGATAAAAGTCCCATATGTAATATGGGATAGATCAGATTGCATATAATGTAACAGACAAATGTCCTTGATCAATCGTTTCTCTCTCCAAGGGGATAATTGAGCTACCTCTGCCATTCTTTATTAAACATGACTTAACCTTGTACAACGATAATGTTTATAAAATATATTACTTATATAAATCTGTTGGATCATTTCTGTAATGGGATATTTTTACAAAATTGATTGGCCAAGTAGTTCTGCTGAAAAGGAAAGTGTTACCATACATATGGAGAAGTCGTTATAGACAAGCGCATTGCTATAGCTACTGCGGATGTGCAACTGCTATAGGGCCCAGCAGCACAGGGGCCAACAGCCCTCCTATTCTTATTGAATATTGATTTGTCGGGTCCATACCATTGGGTGAAACTCCTGCAATAAAATTGGGAATAACTTTAACTTCATTTTTATTTTTTCAATATTAAAAGTAGGGGAGATAATCAGTACAGATATGTATAGCTACTCTTTCAGTCAAAAGACTCAAAATCAAACTCCGGTGTCAATAAGGATATGTATTTATGGCCAATAAAAGTCCAACCTTAGCCAAAATTATTTACTTAAAAGAGAACTCCAGGAATTACAGCGCTTTGAAAAAATCTGCTGGCTTATAAGGAGCTAAAGTGACACTAAGGCACCTTACACACGATACTCCTGTTAGAGCATCTACGTTTTCTGGCGTAATTGTAATGCGCGCATTTTCGCGCATTTGCGCGCATTTTCGCGCTTGCGCGAATTTGCGTAAATGCGTGCAAATGCGCGTAATTGCGCGCAAATTTATTCTAGCGTTCTGGATATTCAATTGACATTTTGGGTCATTTTAGCGCATTCGCGCGTTTGTGCGCGTTTTTGCGCGCATCAGGCGCAAATTACTGACCAAAAATGCAGATTTTTCTATTTTGTTCTTACTGAAGAAAACGCGGCGCTCATTTACGCAGCTGTGTGCATAGGCACATTAAGAATGAATGGGCTCTATTTTAGCTCAGAAAAAAAAAACGCTGTACTGAGCATTTTTAAGCTGCAGTGTGCAAGAGGCCTAAATGATATCCTTATTTTTCAAAATTATTTATAATTAATAATTTCTTACTGTGTTTTTCTTCCTCTATGTAATGTCCTGTGTGAGCTACCAAACCTCTTCTTTTTGACTTCATGTCCATTTGTTTGGAACAAGCAATGAGCGTTAGTTGTGGTCATGTGCACTGCTCTATTCCCACTACAAATCCCATATAACAGTGCGGATTAGTGCAGCATAAAAAAAAAAAAAATTAGAGATTTGGAGGAGGTTGAGAGCAACTGACAGAATTTTTTTAAGTTAAGAATATGTACTTGAATTGAATATTGATCAATCCTGATCGGATGCTCCATGCACCCCTATGGAGCGGTGGATGTCACCAGTGACATGTCTGGTGACACCCGGTGCTATCCGATCCGATCCTGTTTTTTGAAATGCAGAGGGATGGAAACCCTATCTTCCATCTGTCTGGAGGATCGGATCAGATAGGATTGGATGATTTTCATCCGATCTCCCATAGAGGAGAGCAGGGATCTGACAGGCCGTCTCAGCACAGTGAGCGGAGACGGACCTGTCATCCGCCTGCTCAGCGGGGATCAGCGGATAGATCCCTGCTGAGCAAAACAGAGTCCGACGAGTGGAAAGCCCGTGTGAATGGACCCTTAATGTTTTTTTTTCAATGCTCACTCTGCAGTTATCTGCATCACGTCTGCTGTGTTTCCTGTGCAACTGTTACAATGTTAATGTGGATCTGAAGAGTTCATTGGCTAGATTTAACTGCCAATTTTCAACAGATCCACATAAAAGGGGCTCTTCTATACCAAAAGAGAGAGGTACTGGAAATACTGACAAGATGAGGGCTGTTATGCTGGTGGATGGCGACCCAAGTTGGGGTGGGGGGGGGCACTCAATGCTCCCTGGGGGACTGCGAGCCTGAGGACTGTTAACTACCAATCTTGGATTTACTGCCCTTAAGGATCTTGGCCAAACATGGACTTTATGGACTTTGTGATACCTCAGGTGGGTTATTTGCCAATCATGGACTCTACCTCTAATGGACACTAAGGACTCTCTGCTGTTATTCAGGTTTAATTACCTTAAGGGCAATAAAGCACCTTGCACAGGAATTCATGTGAGAAGCTACATAAAAAGAACAAATCCTGCGTGCTGCTTTTCTTCAGGAAAGGTATTGTTAACTGTCTAACGCTTGGTCTGAAGTTTCTTTTTAAGTGGTGTATTGCATGGCGCATCCAAAGAACAGGGCTTGTTGCATGGGGACTGTAAGTTAGAGTAGATACAGTATATTATAGTCCAGCATGGAGTTTGCTGTTTAGAGCAGGTTATAGTTCCGTTGCGAGGGACAATCCTATATGTGTTATTACCCCCATGCAGCCAACCAGCCAGGGAAAAGGTGACTCTGGCAGTGAAGGCGTGTTGTGCTTGTCCCCTTCCCTAGCAGCTGGTTGCTCACATTTTGGGAATTGCACCCATGCCACAGAGTTACTAGGGACCTAGCCTGGGATTCACCTGAGAGATGTAGAGGGGGGCCTGAGAGAGAGAGAGAGTAAGCACATAGCTACAGAGTGAGGTTCATTTCCTATATCCACTGGTAACTGTGGGCATGTCACTGAGAGTGAGGTGGCAGGTATTGCTGGGTTGGTGGGTGCCAGTGCAGGCTTTGCAGCACCAGTTCCCCAATGCTGCACCCCTGGAAGTTGGTGTTCTCTAACTGAGGTAATGTTTGAAGTGCTTAGTGTAACAATCAGTCAGTTAGCCATAGGTTATTGAAGGTTAACTGTGTTCATTGTAGCCCACATCTAAGTCTGGAGTTATGCCTTATTGCTGAATTTTGCATGAAAGCAAGATGACAACCTAGGCCAGGGGTCTTCTAGCTTTTTAAACGAAGGGACAGTTTATTCTCCTTCAAATCTAAGGGGGGCCAGACTGTGGCCAGTGGGAGTAGAAAATGTCCTGGTGTCACTGGAAGTAATTGGTGTCAGTTGAAAGAATAGTGCCCCATCATTGGTGTCAGTGGGAGGAATAGTGCTCCGTTGTCAGTGTCAATGGCAGGAACTTTGCCCCACTGGGACTGACATTGGGGGGAATAATGCCCCAAGGGCCAGATAATAGCAAGTAAAGGGCTTCATCCAGACCCCGGACCACAGTTTGGAGACCACTTAACGAGGCAATTGGTGAGTGTAGTTCTAGTGTTCCCCAATAGGGTGCTTAAGCCCCACCCACACACGGGGAAGATTGCCGTGGAGGAAAGAGGAATTTATTGGCTTCCATACCAAAAATTTGGACATACACAGACTGAGTGACAACACAAAAGAATGTAGCTGACCAACAGGGCACAAAATCAGATATACTGTATAATTTACATCTTAAGATCTTTCCACTTTAACCGCTTTACCACTGCTTACTGTGCTGCTACTGCAGCACAGTGGCTCGTTATCGTCTGGCGACGTAGGTCTACGTCACCAGACATTCCCCTCTCTCGGCGGCGCGCGCACGCCGCCGGAGGCTCGCTCCCGCTGTTTTCAGTCACAGCGGGAGTCGGGCCAGGGGAGGAGCGGCGGCGATCGCTGCTGCTCTTCCCCGATCGTCGGGGAATCTAGTTTGGAGACGTTTACACAGGCGGGCGGATCTCCTAAGTGACAGGCAGAGTCAGATTTCAGGGTTCAGCATAGCTGAACCCTGGATCTGTCCTTGTGTCACTCAGTCACCTCCCCCCCCCACACGTTAGTAAGCACCAGGCATACATTAACCCCTCCCTCTCCAATAAAATTAACCCCTTCCCTGCCAGTGTCATTTTTACAGTAACAGTGCATATTTATAGCACTGATTACTGTAGTAATGTCACTGGTACCCCCAAAAGTGTCAAAAATGTCAGTCAAGGGTCCGATCTGTCCGCCGCAATGTCGCAGTCCCGCAAAAAAAATCGCAGATCGCCGTCATTACGCGTTAAAAAAAAAACACCAAAAATGACAGAAATCTTTCCCTTTGTTAGTAAACGCAATAACTTTTGCGCAAACCAATCAAAATACGCTTATTGTGATTTTTTTACCAAACATAGGTAGCAGAAAACAAATAGGCCAAAAATTTAAAAAATAATTGGTTTTTACATTTTTTTGGGGGGGAATTTCATATAAAAAAATGTTAAAAATATTGTTATTTTTTCAAAATAAACGCTCTTTTTTTGTTTATAGCGCAAAAAGTAAAAATCGCACAGGTGATCAAATATCACCAAAAGAAAGCTCTGTTTGTGGGAAAAAAAGGACGTAAATTTCGTTTGGGTACGGCGTCGCACGACCGCACAATTGTCAGTTAAAGTTGCACAGCGCCGAATCACAAAAAGTGGCCCAGACGTAAGACAGCAAAATGCTCTGGTGGTAAAGTGGTTAAAAAAAAGACACAAATGATTGAAGTTCTGTATTTATTGAGTTCTTTAAATCTGTTGAATTTTAGAGATTTTTTAGAGATTACTCTAACTTCCTTTTACAAGACAGGAAGTCAAGGAGACCCTTCAACAACAAAACAGGCAGATTTATTTATATATATATATATATATATATATATATATATATATATATATATATATATATATATATTGTTTAAGTTAACCACTTCAGCTCCGGAAGGTTTTACCCCTTTTTTAACAAGGCCATTTTTTTCAATTTAGCACTGCACTACTTTAACTGGTAATTGCACGGTCATGCAATGCTGTACCCGAGCTACAACAAAATTTACATAATTTTTTCACACAAATAGAGCTTTCTTTTGGTGGTAGTTCATTACCACTGGGTTCCTAATTTTTGGCAATAAAAACGAAAAAAGACCAAAAAGTTTGAAAATACCTAATATTTTTTACTTTCTGCTATAAAACATATAAAATAAGAAAAATTAAAAAAAATCTAATTTCTTCATAAATTTTGGCCAAAATGTATTTTACTACATTTCTTTCATAAAAAAAAAAATCCCAATAAGCATGTATTGATTGGTTTGTGTGAAACTTTAAGCGTCTACAACCTATAGCATATATATACTGGGATTTTTTTTTATACTACTAATGGCAGTGATCAGCAACTTATAATGGGACTGTGGCGGGCAATCTGACCCTAACTAATACTGAGGGGAACTAACTGCCAGTGACATCACCAGTGATACAGTAATACAGTGATCAATGCTAATAATATACACTGTACTAATGACACTGGCTTAGAAGGGGTTAACATCTAGGGCGATCAAGGGGTTAAATGTCTGCCTAACTATGTGTAATGTGTGTAAAGTTGTACAAAAGATCTCTAAGTTTCTCATCTCTGCTTTGCAGGGGATGAGAAGCAGAAAGATTGTTTTTTCTGTACAGAGCCCTGTGTTGATTGTCAACACAGAGCTCTGGGTTGTGACTGTACACAGCCAATCAGCAGGTCCCAGCCATGCTGGCCAGGGGGCGCACATTGCTTTGTCTACACTGTCCGCCCGTCCTCAGTACATGGAAGGTAGTCGGGAAGGGATTAGTTAAGCAGGCCCTTAGAGCCCCTGGGGTGTTTCTTATTGTTGCCTGTGTTCCTGTTGCAGATTTTTCCTAACGTCTTGTCTGGTAAAATGTTGTGTCCAGTTCAGGAAGTAAGAAAAATCTCCCTCTAACAGAGTCCAGGAACTCATTAAAACCTCAGAAGTTCTTTCCCTCCCCCACTCTTCATGAAGTGAGCACGCTCTCAGCACAGAAAGCTTGGCTGCCCATGGAAGCATACAGGGCCAGATTAACGTAGGGGCTATTGGAGCTGCAGCTCCAGGCCCCTACCTTTATATAGGCCCCAGGTTGGCCATATTCACTGTTACCGCTCTTCTGTCACTTGTAAACACAGAAGTCTGGCTTCTATGCTCGCTTCCCCAGGCAGCACCCTCAGAACCTCCCCACACAGCACGAAGGCCGGACAAGGAGGGACAGTTGCCGATGCATGGATGTGTTTATGGGCTTCAGAGACAGCATCCCATGTGGAATTAGGCATGCATGGCTGCACCCTTCCTCCTCTGGGTGCATGCCAAGGCACGGCCCTTAAGGCCCTTCAAAATCCTCAGCACCAAGCCCATGATGCTCTTAATCCGGCCCTGGAAGCATATGAGTGGCATGTTGGCGTTAAAGCCCTCCTACACATATGTGTTACGTGGACAGGAAGAGGTTAAAAAGAAAAATTGTGTGATTTTTAGATCAAATTAAGTTTCAACTCACATTTTTTCTTTTTTTTTTCTTTCATGAACAGGTTCTATAATTTCAGGAGGCAATAAATAAGCTTCCAACCTTTCTTCAGCTGAATAAAATGACAAATAGTCATGTCTAGAGTTCTGCACATTTATTACCGCCTTTAGAATTAATTGATTTATATTTTAATTCTCTCCATCTGTTGAATACAATAATTACTCAAGATAAGGAACAAAAATAATAACCTTGCTACCTTAGGCACATTAAAATTTATCCCAGATATAATGTGGAATATATAGATGTTTTCTTACCCTTATACATTTCTCTGTTATCTCCCCGTATTCATCAAACTGACAAAAATTACTTCCACAAGTCCAGTGCTATATGAATTCTAACATCATTTATTTTTCACCTAAAGTAATAGCACAATTAGCTTTTTTTCATATCATACGAAGTTATATTGTGCAAGAAAAAGTATCTAACAGGTAAAAGAGGTTTGAAAAGCCCCATTTAGCTTTTAGGCCTCATGCACACGGGGCGTTTGAAAAAAACGAGCTGCAAGGCAAAGAAGCTGTAAAAATTCCCTGTGTACATGAAGCATAAAGCTGAATTCCAGGAATTCAGCTACTTTGTAAAAACTGCAGGCATACCATGAGCTAAGTCTAAGGAGGTACCTGCCACCTCATAGACTTATCTCTATTATTTATTTATTTAGTTTTTAATCAATACGTTTTTTACTGGGCATAAGAAATTAACAGTTTACAATATCACATTGACTATAACGTGAATGTTACAAACTTTGTGTAAACTTCAATCTTAAACATTTTATCACAAATTCATGCTTAAGAGGCTTAAATATAGCCTTGGAGATTCTCAATCAAATAAAGACAGTAAGAATCATATTAGCAGGGTTAGTTCTTTGAAGTAACAGCATTTAACTTTTATATCTATATTGGTCATTGCAAAATGTTTTATAAACCAACATAAGTCGACTAAACAGAGTGTGAAAAAAATAAAAGAATAAACACGATTTACAAGGAAAAAAAAGAAAAAAAAAAAAAAGTCAGGTGACTTGTTATTCAGCTCAATTGTAGATATTCAACTCTTCATCAGAGTAGTAAAATCTGATGAGTATTTGAATGCGACCCAGACTTTCCAAGTTTTTTTAAATTTTTCAGTAGTGTCAGACTTATCTCTGTTATTCATATCGGACAGGTGTATTATCCTCCAGGACGATAACACCCGAAACTCCAACGCTACTCCCTTTTGTATCAGTTCCCTCAAGAGCGGTGCCCCTGGAACTGTTTTGCCCGCCCCTTCCCTCCTTCTGCCCATTCACAGAAGCCTTTGTATTATGTGAACTCATTCACAAATACAAAGGCTTCTGTGAATGGACAGGGGAGGGGCTGGCATAGTTGCTCCGTGTGCTTCTCTCCTTTCACAACCAGAGTTTATTCTGTGGGAGTGCAATAAACCTGTCAAAGACCAGGTGGCTCCTTAGATCCTAAGACACTGGCATACCTCTGTTTGCGTGCAATCACGCTGCTCCTGCATCTTCTAGGACCAGTGCCCTGGCACACCCGTTTAGTTGTTCCTTCTACCCCACTAGACCTGGAGTTTTATAGTCCTAGGTGTTCCAATCCTCAGATATTGACACAGTCCAGTTGCATTTTAAACGCTTTACTCAACAACTTAATTCCTGTGCAACTCTTGTAGTCACAGTCACTTCACAGTACAGGTAGCAATAGCTCGACTCACTAAGCAGAAGTCTGAGGTGCAGAACACTTTCCCTCCATTACATGACTTCCTGCGTAGTTCCACAAGTGTAGAACACTTAAAAAATTCACGGAACCGTTGCAGCCTCTTAAATGAACCTCACTAATGGCACTTTTCCACTGCAAGTACCGGCTAGTACCGGCTCGGCTCTACTGATTTTCCACTGCGGTACCGCATGGTATAGTGTCGGAACGGTTCGGTACGGTACGGTATAGGTTTGCTTTTCCACTAAAGTAGTACTAAAGTTAAGTGGGTGGGATAACAACGGGGTGGGTGTGATTCTCTGACCAATCAGTGGCTAGTAGTGACTGCATGCAAAGGATTGTGGGATATGGTACCAGTTTGGTACCTGTTGGAACCACAATCGAGTAGGTACTGTTTTTTCAGAGCCGTACCGTACCGTTCGGTTCCATGCAGGGGAAAAGCAAACCTATACCGTACCGTACCGAACCGTTCCGACCCTATACCATGCGGTACCGCAGTGGAAAAGCACAAAAGCGTGCCGAGCCAGTACGGTTCTATGCAGTGGAAAAGCGCCATTAGAGTGTCCCTTCCTCACACATGAAGTGCTCCTCCTTAGGCCCCAAGACCATCCTAAACCAGGCCATAGGACCGCCTAGGTGAGGGTCGGGATGGAGCAAGGTTTCTCTTTGTCCCCAGTGTGTCCTCCACTGACCTCCCTGGCAGTTCAGCCCTGCAGAGGGCCATTTCTCTCTCCTCCAGCACAGCACTAAGGGCCAGTTCACGCCACATGCAGTACAGTGCATTTTTTTTTTTTTCATCAAAAACACATGGAAGGTAGGTTATATGGTTTCTATAGGCATAGTTCACACCAGTGCTGTCAGTTCCAGTGTGTTACAGTTCCAGGGAAAAAAGTAGAATATGCTGCATTTTTCCTGCACTGGACTGTACTGGAACGCTGTAAAACGCATAAAAATGCACTGGAACGCACTGGAATTCACCTAAATACACCAAAAACGCACTAGAACACACATGTCCTTATTTAAGGTTAAGGGCCAGTTCACACCATGGAAACACAGTCTGGATGTCTTCTGGATGCATTTTTTAGCATGTGCATGTTTTTGATGCATTCCAGTGCGTTTTTGATACGCTCCTGTGCGTTTTTGATGCGTTCCTGTGCATTTACGCCCCCACTTTTTTCTTCAACCTAAATAAGGACATGTGTGTTCCAGTGCAGTTTTGGTGCGTTTAAGTGCATTCTGGTGCATTTTGATCTTCATGTTCCAATACAGTTTAGTGTAGAAAAAATGCAGCATGTTTGACTTTTTTTTTTCTGGAACTGTAACCCACTGGTGTGAAATATGTCATTGAGAACCATATAATCTATTTTACATATATTTTTGATGTAGAAAAAAATACACTGGACTGCATGTGGTGTGAACTGGCCCTAAGAAAAAAGAGGGGGAAAAATGTGCTGATCAAAAACGCACCAAAAATGCATCAAAAACACACCAAAAACAGAAAGCAAAAGCAGAAAAGCATCTAGAATGCATCTGGACTGCATTTCTATGGTGTGAACTGGCCTTAAATCTTGCTGATCAGGGGTGTTTAGCTCCCCTACCCCCAAGAACCCTGGGTCCCACCCACAGCTGGGATATAAAACTCCCTCTTAGTGCATCACTAATGGAGGGGTAACAGTTAAAGGGGCTAAACTGAAGGCCACCAAGAGTACAGCTCATCCACAGGAATAAGTATGGCTGCGGCAGTTGCACCTGTCTGGGATCTTTTCAGTTCGAAGGCTGTGGAGCACTGGACGGGGGAGGGAGGCATGCAGTGAAGGTAACTGGATGAGGGGAGCAAGATATTTGACCAAGCAGACTAAATGTACAGTTGCCCTTTAAAATGCCTTACAACTAATGCATGCTGACCTAAAAAGTGCCTAGGGTAACACTAATGCTTGGCTTATAGTGGCTGCAAATACCTTAGTATGGTGTACAAACATTTATTATTATGACCCATCGCCCCATCAATATTGGCCCCTACTGTGTATGTATATGAGTTAGGGACCTTAGATTGTAAGCTCCTTGAGGGCAGGGACTGGTGTGAATGTACAATGCATATGTAAAGTGCTGTGTAAATTGACAGCGCTATATAAGTACCTGAAATAATAATAATAATAATAATAATAATAATATGATCAATATGTATCAAATTGCATAGAAAGTGAACTGCCCTTTTAATAATGTATATTAATATTAATAATAATAATAATAATAACAATAATAATAATAAAATATAATACAATAATATAATAAATTATAATGAAACAAAATTATGGTTTTCAACTAAGAAATATCTGTGGGTCATTCTGGAAAGACATCAGTCTTTTCTTATTGATTATATGTAGAGTTTGTGCTAAATGTTAGCGAACCGATTTTAGGTACCGATTGATTATGCAAAGAATGAGTGTCTAAATCAAAATTGTGATATTGATAATCAGTTGACGGCAAAGGGAATATCTGTGTGTCGAGTCTCTTGATTCAATTGATGTATCTTGATTTTCTTAAATAATTAAATTCAGGAGAAATAGCTATTTTGTGGTTTCTCATATTTTATATTAAAATCGATTACAAATCATAACATGAATGCTGGGCATAAGTCATCAAATCGATTGAGGGTATCTGTCACCAGGATAAGAGTGCAAAGACAGCAGAGCATCCATTTTGCTGTCCAGATCAATGTTACAATGGAGTACAAATATTTGGCAATGGCCCTTCTGAATAGTTATTAATGTCCACGACCATGCAGCTTTCTGCTGAAGAGCTAGAGGTTTTAATAAAAGGAGAACAACTGCAGTTTTCTACTGGTGGTTATTCACCAATGGCAACATGAATTTGAAATACAACATTTGGTGAAAATTTGGTGGCGATCGACTGTTCAGTAAAAGTGATCCAGGTTGCTCTATAGCTGCCGGGACAGATCCCCCATGGGTGGGATTTATATATTGGATGCTCATACATTCCTTTACCCCTTAGATCACAGCACTGTGAAGCTCCCCGGTCTAACTAACTGAACCAACTACGGTCATGCCACAGTATGCATCTAGCACAAACGACCATCCATAACTAGTGGGACTCACCTGACCCCCCCCCCCCTGGATGGCGACCTGTAAGGTAGGTGGGAATGGGCATACTTACCTACCATTTTTATCTGATAGATCTAGAAATTTGGATCCATTTCTTTTGTACCCTTGCTGATTCAGATGTTCTCCTGGACCGTGGGCTCTTCTCTCTGTGGTGACCTTGTATGGTGTAGAGTGTGGCCAACAATCAGGATTATAGCTTTTACTTATGCGGTTTTGTTAGTCTACACCTCCAATCGGTCAGTATCAATATATTATGTGTAAAGACCTGAATGTAATATTATATATTGTATGTACCTTGAATCTCTGACTGAATTATGTCTTTTTCATACAATAGAATAATTGTAACTTATAGTTCAATACCCCTGATGAAAGAAGTAAAATCTTGAATTTCAGAAACGCGTTGGGTGGTTGTTCCTGTTATCCACAGTTACAATGGATTATGTTTGTACAACTTAGCTCTTTATCCCATTGTTTTTATTGTTTGTATATTGTGAATTTTACACAGATATTTGTAATAAAATGTATACCTTTCAAAGTGACTCTCGATCTATGACCTAAAAAATCCCTCCCGTGGGGGATCTGTACAGATATTCTCGTATTTAGGGATGTGGGCACCATTTCCGCACTCCTGCAGGCACCTGGCAATTTTCTCTATAGCTGCCTGATCACGTTTACAGTAGTGATAAGAGCCTACACCTCGCCTCCATCATCACCCACCATGGTTCCTGGATTTTCCTGTTCCTCTGGGTAGTCAAGGACCATGATAAATTGCCACAATAATGAAAGCACAATAAAAGGGAAGAACATAGTCATCAGCTCCCTGATCTCATCGGTGAGTGATAAAACAAGAAGGGACAAGCATTTCATCACTTCCAGGTTCAGATGTGTCATTCCCTGGCTGCTATAGCCAGTGAAGCAGCTAATCAAGCACATGGTGTGCTTAATTAGCTGCAGTGGAGAGCAGGGGAAACATTGAGGGTCTAACAAATTATTAACCCATTTGTGATAGAAATGAAGTAAAAATAGTAAAACAAATTATAAATAAATAAAAATAATAATAAAAAAAATGTAAAAGCACCCCTGCCCCATGCATACATGAAAAAAATTGAAGCCCATGCATAGAGGAGTATGTAAACAGTGATTGCACCACACGTGTAAGGTATCTTAGAGAACATCAGAGTCAGTGCAATAATTCTAGGTCCGTAATTCACTCTAAATTGATAACCTGTAAATTCTTTTAAAGTGTCATCTATGAAACTTTTGGGTATCAGGTTTTCAGCATTTCACATGAGCAAGCAGTTTTGAGTCTTGACATGCGTATCTATGTACTCAATAATGCAACCCTATCTTTTTTTTTTTGTTTGTTTTTAAAACTGATATTTTTTTGTGTGCACTAAAACTATTTTTTTTTTGCATTTTTTTCCTGAAAATATGCATTTGATAAACAGCCGCGCAAATATCATGATGATCTAAATGAACCCCTTGTCGTTTTTCCATGCTCTCATTTATTTTATTTAGAAGATCAGCCTCACCATATAAATTCTGTGCATATAAGATGGATTTTTCCCTCTGTGTGAATGCATGCTTTGATCACAATCGAAATTCCAGTTAACATTTTCTTTCCTTCTAAATACCCTAATCATTAAAATATGCTAATCAGCCTAGCATCAGCAATGTAAGCATCATCTAATTAAGCCCGGCAAAGTGTTTGTTATTATGTTACTAACTGGCTATGACAGAGGAGGAATTTCTATTCCCTTTTAATCAAGATATGAAAGTATTTTTATTTGAAAGGAGCATGCTGTGACATCTGAAAGAGACACAGCCAAAGATCAGACCTGTTACAGAATCACCAGCAAATTCCCCATAATACTACACCCAGTACTCCACATATTTATTACATTATAGCAAGGGTTATTCTCGTATACTTGTGTTCCATACAGTCTTCATTTCATGTAGTTAAAAGTTATAACAACAAAAAAAATTTTTTTTTTTTTTTGTAAAATCTTGCCATTCAATCACCCATTGGCTCCCCTTATCTTCTATGGTGAAATCTTCTTTCTAGTTCCTATAGCCAGTACACTGGACACACCACACACCATAGCCAGTACACTGGACACAACACACACCATAGCCAGTACACTGGACACAACACACACCATAGCCAGTACACTGGACACAACGCACACCATAGCCAGTACACTGGACACAGCACACACCATAGCCAGTACACTGGACACAACACACACCATAGCCAATACACTGGACACAACACACACCAAAGCCAGTACACTGGTCACAATACACACCATAGACAGTACACTGGATACAGCACACACCATAGCCAGTGCACTCGACACAACACACACCATAGCCAGTACACTGGACACAGCACACACCATAGCCAGTACATTGGACACAGCACACACCATAGCCAGTACCCTGGACACAACACACACCATAGCCAGTACAATGGACAAAGCACACGCCATGGCCAGTACACTGGACACAACACACACCATAGCCAATACACTGGACACAACACACACCAAAGCCAGTACACTGGTCACAATACACACCATAGACAGTACACTGGATACAGCACACACCATAGCCAGTGCACTCGACACAACACACACCATAGCCAGTACACTGGACACAGCACACACCGTAGCCAGTACATTGGACACAGCACACACCATAGCCAGTACACTGGACACAGCACACACCGTAGCCAGTACATTGGACACAACACACACCATAGCCAGTACAATGGACAAAGCACACGCCATGGCCAGTACACTGGACACAGCACACACCATAGCCAGTACAATGGACAAAACACATACCATAGCCAGTACACTGGACACAAAACACACCCTAGCCAGTACACTAGACACAACACACCATAGCCAGTACACTGGACACAACACACACCATAGCCAGTACACTGGACATAGCAAACACCATAACCAGTACACTGGACAAAGCACACCATAGCCAGTACACTGGACACAACACACACCACAAGCAGTACACTGGGCACAGCACACACCATAGCCAGTACACTGGACACAACACACACCATAGGCAGTACACTGGACACAACACACACCATAGCCAGTACACTGGACACAACAAACACCATAGGCAGTACACTGGGCACAGCACACACCATAGCCAGTACACTGGACACAACATACACCATAGCCAGTACACTGGACACACCAAACACCATAGCCAGTACACTGGACACAGCACACACCATAGACAGTACACTTGACACAACACACACCATAGCCAGTACACTGGACACAGCACACACCATGGCCAGTACACTCGACACAACACACACCATAGCCAGTACACTGGACACAACACATACCATAGCCAGTACACTGGACACAACACATACCATAGCCAGTACACTTGACACAGCACACACCATAGCCAGTACACTGGACACAGCACACACCATAGCCAGTACACTGGACCCAGCACACACCATAGCTAGTACACTGGACACAGCACACACCATAGCCAGTACGCTGGACACAGCACACACCATAGCCAGTACACTGGGCACAACATACACCATAGCCAGTACACTGGACACAACACACACCATAGCCAGTACACTGGACACAGCACACACCATAGCCATTACACTGGACACAGCACACAGCATAGCCAGTACACTGGACACAGCACACACCATAGCCAGTACACTGGACACAACACACACCATAGCCAGTACACTGGACACAACACACACCATAGCCAGTACACTGGACACAACACATACCATAGCCAGTACACTGGACACAACACATACCATAGCCATACACTTGACACAGCACACGCCATAGCCAGTACGCTGGACACAACACACACCATAGCCAGTACACTGGACACAACACATACCATAGCCAGTACACTGGACACAACACATACCATAGCCATACACTTGACACAGCACACACCATAGCCAGTACGCTGGACACAACACACACCATAGCCAGTACACTGGACACAACACATACCATAGCCATTACACTGGACACAACACACACCATAGCCATTACACTGGACACAGCACACACCATAGCCAGTACGCTGGACACAGCACACACCATAGCCATTACACTGGACACAGCACACACCACAGCCAGTACACTGGACACAGCACACACCATAGCCAGTACACTGGACACAGCACACACCATAGCCAATGCAACTTCTAACAACATAGTAGCACTGTACTACTCTGGGGAAGTGATACAGGTTTTTTTTTTTACTTTTTACACATTTGAATGGCTTATACTAGTGATTATCACTGATATAACCATCCATTTTTACTGAATAAAAATTTTTCATTCAGTGTTTATTATTGTGATTAGCTGTGATTGGCCACAGCTTTTGCATCCAATGCCATGTGATCTGCTGTGATTGGTCACAGCGATCACAGTGTACTAACAGCAGGCCAGTACACTATCCAGTCATCAGCCATGTCCGATAGACACAGCCGGTGACAGATCAGGCTGGAGCTCGGCCCGTTCTGGGAGGATATCATAGGATGCCCACCTGGAATGACAAATGTGGTTAAGGTCCCTAACTCACATTCCTACATACTAGGGCCAATTTAGACACAAGCCAAGTAACCTACCAGCATGTCTCTGGAGTGTGAGAGGAAACTGGAGTACCTAGAGGAAAAACAACCAGGCACAGGGAGAACATGCAACCACCATGCAGATAGTGCTGTTGTTGAGATTCAAACCAACAACCCTAGTGCTGCTAGATTAATGTGTGTGCAAGAAACTGGCCTATATGCATGTAATTTGCATTGTGTACAAAATAAATCAATTGTGATCACCAGTGAAGCTTGATCAAGAAAAGATTTTGGGCAGTAAGAAACTACAGAGAAATTAAAGAATGCAAGTTCCTCTCCGGTGGTAAGTGTCAAACCAGGGAATATGGGCTTTTAAAAAAAAACACCGTGCAAAGTGCTGAGATTAGTTTTTGACTTTATTGCATTTTGTGGCTTCATGGAACATTTTGATAGTGCTAATGTTCATTTCTGCTAGAAACTGGATTTATTTAGTAGACAAATAGGATTTTACATGAAGGTGACTACTTCACTTAAAATAATGTTTCCCTCGACTGTCAACATGTCCTCCTTTACTTGAGCAGCTGTTTATTTTGCAGAGTTGCTTTCATTAAGCTTTTGTATGCTGGTGTGTACTGTATCTGTAAGAAGTTACCTTTCTAGCTTCCAAACCAAATCTGAATTGGCAAGTCCGTCCAAACCGCTAAACTTATAACTGTTTTTAAAAGCGGAAAAGTAAAAACAGAACGCCTATTGGCAAATCGTTAGTCAGGAGACAGAGGTACTGTGTGTCGTGACATCAGAACGCTCCCTGACCCAGAACTATCACTTAGCTTCAGATGATTGCTCTGTGCTGCTGCCAGCACCCTATAACAGATACAATACATGGGGTCTTATGTGGTTGCCCATACAGAGTGCAGATTTACAACCTGTGATCTGTTTAAAGCTCAACAGAGCTTGCAGTTAAAATAAGCTAAATACATTCCAGGTGTGCAATATCTTAGAGTTTCTTTTCTTTGCAAAGCAGCTAGAGCCTGGGTAGAACAGCCTGTCTCCTGCCCTTATGCTGTAGAGTGTGACCCTTGCTCTTTGCATGGAAGCAGTGGTCTCTCTACAGAGGTCAGACATGACCCCTGATGAGTCAGAGCTATAGTTCTGCAATCAGCAAAGCCCATGCTGCACGCGGATTAGAGAACTTTAATTTAGCGGGGGGCATGTCAAACCTCTACAGAGAGTCTACTGCGTCCACAGAGAACTAGGGTCTTCTCTTTATCATGCTGACAGGAGGCAGGCTTTTCTACTCAGACTTTGGCTACTTTCTAGGAAAAGAGAACTGTAAAGACTTTGAACACCTTATGTTTTGATGTACTGTACCTGTAATGTATTTAGCTGATTTGAATTGAAGGTTTAGTTGGGCTTTAACGCAATTTACTTTTACTGTATACTGCTGACCTAATGTTCTTCCAGCATGTGGGACAAAATACTACAAATCAGAAATAACTAACCTACCTGTATCAAAGGGCCAGTCCTTTCATTATTGGCTTACAGTCAGGCCCGGACTGGGACAAAAAATAGGCCCGGGCATTTTAGACTGAGCAGCCTTTTTTTTTTTTTATTATTATTTAAACCAAATAACAAATAATGACAGCTACCAGTTTCTCAATGTTTTTTAGCTCTATTTAGCCTGCTACAGTCACTGCTCTCTGATTGCTAGAGGTTACTGCACATTTTTAGCACTAACCCAATAGTGGCTGGGAAGGGGGGAGGTGTAATCAGTGGCAGTACTGGGTGGGGGGTGAATTAAGTGGCAGTGCTGGGGAGGGGGTGTGAATTGAGTGGCAGTGTTGGGGAGGGGGTGTGTGAATTGAGTGGCAGTGCTGGGGGGGATGTAATCAGTGGCAGTGCTGGGGGGATGGAGTCAGTGGCAGTACTGGGGGGGGGTGTAACGAATGTCGGGGGGGGATTGGATGTGATCAGTGTGGAGGGAGGATGGAATAAATGGCAGTGTGGGGGGATAGGATGAGTGACAGTACGAGAGGAGGGTGAGATGACTGGTAGTGCTGGTGGGTTGTTGGGATGAGTGGCAGTGCTGAGGGGGATTAGATCAGTGGCAGTACTGGGGGGATGGAATTAGTGGCAGTTTTGGGGGGGGGGTGGAATTAATGGCAGTGCTGGGGGGGATTGGATGGGATCAGTGGCAGTGTGGAGGGATGGTGGGATCAGTGGCAGTGCAGGGGAGGATAGGATGAGTGACAATATGTGGAAGGTGGAATCAGTGGCTGTGCGGGGGGAACAGATGAGTGGCAGTGCTTGGGGGAATTGAATGGGATCAGTGGCAGTGCTTGGGGAGTGGGATGAGTGGCAGCGTGGAGGGAGGGGATGGGATGAGTGGCAGCGTGGAGGGAGGGGATGGGAGGAGTGGCAGCATGGAGGGAGGGGATGGGAGGAGTGGCAGCATGGAGGGAGGGAATGGGAAGAGTGGCAGCTTGGAAGGAGGGGATGGGAAGAGTGGCAGCTTGGAAGAAGGGGATGGGAAGAGTGGCAGCTTGGAAGGAGGGGATGGGAAGAGTGGCAGCATGGAGGGAGGGGATGGGAGGAGTGGCAGCATGGAGGGAGGGGATGGGAGGAGTGGCAGCATGGAGAGAGGGGATGGGAAGAGTGGCAGCGTGGAGGGAGGGGATGGGAGGAGTGGCAGCATGGAGGGAGGGAATGGGAAGAGTGGCAGCTTGGAAGGAGGGGATGGGAAGAGTGGCAGCTTGGAAGGAGGGGATGGGAAGAGTGGCAGCTTGGAAGGAGGGGATGGGAAGAGTGGCAGCATGGAAGGAGGGGATGGGAAGAGTGGCAGCATGGAGGGAGGGGCTGGGAAGAGTGGCAGCATGGAGGGAGGGGATGGGAAGAGTGGCAGCATGGAGGGAGGGGATGGGAAGAGTGGAAGCATGGAGGGAGGGTATGGGAAGAGTGGCAGCATGGAGGGAGGGGATGGGAAAAGTGGCAGCATGGAGGGAGGGAGGGGATGGGAAGAGTGGAAGCATGGAGGGAGGGAGGGGATGGGAAGAGTGGAAGCATGGAGGGAGGGGGATGGGAAGAGTGGCAGCATGGAGGGAGGGGATGGGAAGAGTGGAAGCATGGAGGGAGGGGGGTGGGAAGAGTGGCAGCATGGAGGGAGGGAATGGGAAGAGTGGCAGCATGGAGGGAGGGGATGGGAAGAGTGGCAGCATGGAGGGAGGGGGATGGGAAGAGTGGCAGCATGGAGGGAGGGGGATGGGAAGAGTGGAAGCATGGAGGGAGGGAGGGGATGGGAAGAGTGGAAGCATGAAGGGAGGGGGATGGGAAGAGTGGCAGCATGGAGGGAGGGAGGGGATGGGAAGAGTGGAAGCATGGAGGGAGGGGGATGGGAAGAGTGTCAGCATGGAGGGAGGGAGGGGATGGGAAGAGTGGAAGCATGGAGGGAGGGAGGGGATGGGAAGAGTGGAAGCATGGAGGGAGGGAGGGGATGGGAAGAGTGGAAGCATGGAGGGAGGGGATGGGAAGAGTGGAAGCATGGAGGGAGGGGGATGGGAAGAGTGGCAGCATGGAGGGAGGGAATGGGAAGAGTGGCAATGTAGAGGGGGGATATAGGAGAAGTGGCAGCGTGGAGCGAGGGGATGGGAAGAGTGGCAGCGTGGAGGGAGGGGAGGCAGTGTGGAGGGAGGAAAAGGGAGTAGTGTCAGTGTGGACGGAGGGGAGGAGTGGCAGCGTGGAGGGAGGCAGCATGGAGGGAGGGAGGAAAGGGGAGGGAGGAAAGGGGAGGCATGGAGGGAGGGAGGAAAGGGGAGGGAGGGAGGAAAGGGGAGGGAGGGAGGGGAGGAGTGGCAGCATGGAGGGGATGGGATGAGTGGCCATGCTGGGTGGAGGGATGGGATCAGTGACAGTGCTGGGGGGGATCAGTGACAGTGCTGGGGGGATCAGTGACAGTGCTGGGGGGAATCGGATCAGTGACAGGGCTGGGGGGAATCTAATAAGTGACAGGGCTGGGTGGGGGAATCGGATCAGTGACAGGTCTGGGAGGGAGGGAGGGAGGGAGGGAGGGATCGGATCAGTGACAGGGCTGGGAGGGGATCGGATCAGTGACAGGGCTGGGAGGGGGGAATCGGATCAGTGACAGGTCTGGGAGGGAGGGATCGGATCAGTGACAGGGCTAGGAGGGGATCGGATCAGTGACAGGGCTAGGAGGGGATCGGATCAGTGACAGGGCTAGGAGGGGATCGGATCAGTGACAGGGCTAGGAGGGGATCGGATCAGTGACAGGGCTAGGAGGCAGGGGGGAATCAGATCAGTGACAGGACTGGGAGGGAGGGAGGGATCGGATCAGTAACAGGTCTGGGAGGGAGGGAGGGATCGGATCAGTAACAGGTCTGGGAGGGAGGGATCGGATCAGTGACAGGTCTGGGAGGGAGGGATGGAGGGATCGGATCAGTGACAGGGCTGGGAATCGGATCAGTGACAGGGCTGGGGATCGGATCAGTGACAGGGCTGGGGATCGGATCAGTGACAGGGCTGGGAATCGGATCAGTGACAGGGCTGGGAATCGGATCAGTGACAGGGCTGGGAATCGGATCAGTGACAGGGCTGGGAATCGGATCAGTGATAGGGCTGGGGATCGGATCAGTGACAGGGCTGGGGATCGGATCAGTGACAGGGCTGGGATTTGGATCAGTGACAGGGCTGGGGATCGGATCAGTGACAGGGCTGGGAATCGGATCAGTGACAGGGCTGGGAATCGGATCAGTGACAGGGCTGGGGATCGGATCAGTGACAGGGCTGGGGATTGGATCAGTGACAGGGCTGGGAGGAAGGGATCAGATCAGTGACAGGGCTGGGGATCGGATCAGTGACAAGGCTGGGGGGGTTTGGATCAGTGACAGGGCTGGGGGGGGGTCAGTGGCATTGCTGAGGGGGGGGGTGGTCAGTGGCAGTGCTGAGGGGGGGTGGTCAGTGGCAGTGCTGAGGGGGGGGGTGGTCAGTGGCAGTGCTGAGGGGGGGGGGTGGTCAGTGGCAGTGCTGTGGGGTGGGGGTTAGTAGCAGTGCTGAGGGGGGGTGGTCAATGGCAGTGCTGAGGGGGGGTGGTCAGTGGCAGTGCTGTGGGGTGGGGGTCAGTGGCAGTGCTGAGGGGGGGGGGGGTGGTCAGTGGCAGTGCTGAGGGGGGGTGGTCAGTGGCAGTGCTGAGGGGGGGGTGGTCAGTGGCAGTGCTGAGGGGGGGTGGTCAGTGGCAGTGCTGAGGGGGGGGGTGGTCAGTGGCAGTGCTGAGGGGGGGGGGTGGTCAGTGGCAGTGCTGAGGGGGGGGGTGGTCAGTGGCAGTGCTGAGGGGGGGTGGTCAGTGGCAGTGCTGAGGGGGGGGTGGTCAGTGGCAGTGCTGAGGGGGGGTGGTCAGTGGCAGTGCTGAGGGGGGGGTCAGTGGCAGTGCTGAGGGGGGGGGTGGTCAGTGGCAGTGCTGAGGGGGGGTGGTCAGTGGCAGTGCTGAGGGGGGGTGGTCAGTGGCAGTGCTGAGGGGGGGGGTGGTCAGTGGCAGTGCTGAGGGGGGGTGGTCAGTGGCAGTGCTGAGGGGGGGGGTGGTCAGTGGCAGTGCTGAGGGGGGGTGGTCAGTGGCAGTGCTGAGGGGGGGGGGTGGTCAGTGGCAGTGCTGAGGGGGGGGGGTGGTCAGTGGCAGTGCTGAGGGGGGGTGGTCAGTGGCAGTGCTGAGGGGGGTGGTCATTTGCAGTGCTGAGGGGGGTGGGTGGTCAGTGGCAGTGCTGTGGGGTGGGGCTTAGTGGCAGTGCTGAGGGGGGGGGTGGTCAGTGGCAGTGCTGAGGGGGGGGGCGTCACTTCACTTACCTTGCAGGGCAGGCCTTGGGTGGTGCGGCGCTGGTGCTGCAGTCAGTGTTCCTTCCCGCTTCCCGAGCCGACATCAAGCAGAACTCAGAAGGGGTCCCCTCTAGCTCCACCCCCTTCAGTCATGAGTCACATGACCCCTCGTATCCAATTGCACGGTCCGCCCCTCCTGAGCTGCCTAAAGAAGGCTGGATGGCTGCGGACTCTGCGGAGCCGGCTGCAGTGAGCAGTGAGCTGGGCTCAGCATCAGCCCGGCTGCTCAGTGGGGACATACATACCCGGCCGCGGCCGGCCAGAAGAATATGCGGCCGCGGCCCTCTCTGCAGAATTGGCCGCGGAGAGGCCAGCGGCAAGCGAGCAGCTGACTCGGAGGGAGTCGGGACAGTCACAGAAGTGATATGCGCAATTCGGCGGCGGCCCACCGGGCATATGCCCGCTCTGCCCTATGGCCAGTCCGGCCCTGCTTACAGTAGATGCCATTAGTATCATTAAAATGTCTTATTGTCCCTTATGTGCTCATTATAGTACCTCCTTCCCATATACCTAATAGTTCATATTACTGACATCCATCTGAATATCATGACTTCTTGTTTGGCAAAGGCTTCAAACTTTTGTGTCAGGGATACAGCCGTGCTGGCATTTCTGCCTGTACAAGTCATGGACGCTCCTGGCTCAATTGACACAGCCCTCTGCTGGCCTGTCAGGGAAATGGCCGTAGGAGAACTGGCAACATTGCCAGTAATAGCAATGGTCGTTCCAGCCTCAATTGACACTGCCCTCTGCTGGCCTATAAAAGGTGGCCATAGGAGCAGACTCATTGCTGGATTATCTCTCAGCTTCCTGTGTTCTTTTGCTCCCTGTTTCCTGTTTGGACTTCCTGTTGTGACCCGGCTTGTTTCTGAACCATCTGATCTCCTCCTGGTGTTTGACCCTCGGCTTGCCTCTCGGACTTTGCTCTTGCTACTACCTGCCTGTTTTCCCAGTGTATGACCCCGGCTTGCCTAAGGACTCTGTTTCTGCCTGCTCACCTGTGTATGACCCCGGCTCGTCCCTGCTCTGCTACTTACCTTGCTCTTGGACTGATCACCGGTGTTTGACCCTCGGCCTGGCTTTTACTACTCTTCTAGTTGCCTGCCTTACCCAGAGTTCCTGAAATCATCTGGTGTTCACCACAGGCGACCTGTGCTACTTGGGACGCTTCACCTCCTGTACCACTTCCAGGGGTGACTCGCACTGAGCTGCAAGGGAAGCCCTCTCTGCACTTCGGCCTCCATCCAGGTTGTGACACTTTGAGTCTTATCTGAAGGAAGAAGTGAAATGAAATTAAGTTAACAGTACTAATCTGCTAGTTAGGTGGGGTAGCCTGCTGCTGAACAGTTAGCCCTTTTCAACATTAGACACCAGCTTTCTTTAGTTCAGGACTGTCTGAGGTTCCCATTCTGAACGCAGGACTATTCTTCTTGTCCAAACCCCAGGACCACCCAGTGGCCTCCCAATAAGTCCCACTAAAACCCCTTGTTCCCAAACAGAAATACAGAATTCTAACTGACCTGAGGCAGCACTAGTGGGCATGAGGATTGTGCATCACACCTTAGCCTCTTGGGAACATAGGGAACCACCAGCTTGACGGAGCTGGGTCAATCTACACCACCTTACAGAGTCCATAACCACATAGGTGTCAACTTTTCCTTATGCAGGATGCATTATCATTCAGGAGCAAAGGGATTTCTTAGATTAATGAAACTTGTACAAAATGTCCAAAACATTTTGTACAAGTTTCATTATTAAAAAGGGTCTGTTGTTTTACAGATGCCTTTCTTGAGGGTAAATACAACAAAACTCAGTTTGAAGACTCTACATACCCACACCTTGCTGGCAGTTTCAGAGGTTCCATTCCTCTGCCAAAGGAGAGCCTAACTGCTCTTCATCCCTCTCTCCCCAAGGGAGTAGCACTTCACCCTAAAGGGAGAACCCAAAATGTTTCCACTCAAATGGTGGTACCATAGTACCATATTTCTCAAAGAAAAATTCTAGGCTTTACATTTTTCCAGACAACGACCTCCAAGATTCCCTCCACGGACCTTAAATATCCAGAAGTTTGTGATAGCCAATCATGCCTGGCGACACATGTTCGGCACCCGTCTGTTAGGGGGTCCCAAACCCTGTTACATACTTACTTATTCTGGGTTAGTGATTTTGATCATTAAAGCCATTCGTTCAGCATGACAACTAGACAGCAGAGAAGGACAACAATTGCAACCTCCATACTTCTCTTAGCACAGGTATGCAATAATCTTGCCATTACTTATATGTTGACTATATTAAGGGCAATTAATGGCAATTTTTCTAGAGCTATAACTGTCCTTACAGTCAAATTCAATCCTCATGCACAGGCCTCACAGGCCTTTTCGTTCATAATGATATTAATATGTCTCTTTCTTATCTCTTATGCATTACACTTGCAGTGCTGACCTCCCTCCGTTACTTCTCTTGATGATTGACTCCATCAGTTTCTATCCAATAGTGAATTATTCGTTATTGTCAAACTGACCCTATAAAGTAAACAATAAAAAAATAGCTTATAGCAGGTATAAAATACAAGCAACTGAAAGCACTTCACAGTTTCAGCATTAATTGCTCCCCATATGCCTGAATGGTGGGCTATACTAAACCGGCAAAGCTCCAATAATTTTGCATCTCCCTAAATCCATCACTGCAAATTGCTGCTGCCTTGGCCAATACGAATATGTAGAAAGTACAATCACAAAAAGTAAGCATTAGAGCTTTGCTGATTCAGATTAGTTCAGTATTAGGTGTTTGCCCTTTTATACCTATCTTTATTTTTCTCAAGTAACAGAGACATTTTAAATTATAGCTTTTACCTAGAAGTATACTTGTCATTGTATAGTAGGGGTTCCAATTATAAAGATGACAGATAGAGTACAAAAATCACAGTTACTTTACCAAAGAGTCTGCATGACATTTGACATTGACAAGTATCCTTCATGAAATGAAAAACAATTATTCCTATTAGAAAGGGAATATGGTGATGGTTGGTGATCAATATTCATATGGTGTCTGACAAAGGTTCTCAAGGGACTGATGTTATAGAAAAGACAGCCAACCAGCAGTTCTGCTTGCAAATCTACAGATGCTAATCCATAAGAATCCTCTGTATTGGCAGAGATCAGGTGAACATGTGCCAAACCATAGCATGATTTACATTTGTATAGCAAAGGGTCATTTTTGCAGCTCTTTTATGATCATCTTTTTATATCATTCATCGGAATTACACCATTTTACTAATATATTATATTATTTTATTGATATAATTATTTTGAAATTATTTTCTAAGCATCAAGTATATAAAATGGTAATATCAATCAATCTTACATCCTCATTTACCTTTGAATGCATTTTACCTCAATCATTTATTTATATGTATATATACAGTGGGTACGGAAAGTATTCAGACCCCCTTAAATGTTTCACTCTTTGTTATGTTGCAGCCATTTCCTAAAATCATTTAAGTTCATTCTTCTTCCTCATGAATGTACACATAGCACCCCATACTGACAGAAAAACACAGAATTGTTGACATTGTTGCAGATTTATTAAAAAAGAAAAACTGAAATATCA
Source organism: Pelophylax lessonae (assembly GCF_965119305.1). Classification (NCBI taxonomy): domain Eukaryota; kingdom Metazoa; phylum Chordata; class Amphibia; order Anura; family Ranidae; genus Pelophylax; species Pelophylax lessonae. The sequence goes on along the minus strand of NC_138770.1, from coordinate 640,032,504 downwards.
CATGGTCCTAAGTATTCAGACCCTTTGCTCAGTATTTAGTAGAAGCCCCCTTTTGATCTAATACAGCCAGGAGTCTTTTTGGGAAAGATGCAACAAGTCTTTTACACCTGGATTTGGGGATCCTCTGCCATTCCTCCTTGCAGATCCTCTCCAGTTCTGTCAGGTTGGATGGTAAACGTTGGTGGACAGCCATTTTTAGGTCTCTCCAGAGATGCTCAATTGGGTTTAAGTCAGGGCTCTGGCTGGGCCATTCAAGAACAGTCACGGAGTTGTTGTGAAGCCATTTCTTCGTTATTTTAGCTGTGTGCTTAGGGTCATTGTCTTGTTGGAAGGTAAACCTTCGGCCCAGTCTGAGGTCCAGAGCACTCTGGAGAAGGTTTTTGTCCAGGGTATCCCTGTACTTGGCCGCATTCATCTTTCCCTCGATTGCAACCAGTCGTCCTGTCCCTGCAGCTGAAAAACACCCCCACAGCATGATGCTGTCACCACCATGCTTCACTGTTGGGACTGTATTGGACAGGTGATGAGCAGTGCCTGGTTTTCTCCACACATACCGCTTAGAATTAAGGCCAAAAAGTTCTATTTTGGTCTCATCAGACCAGAGAATCTTATTTCTCACCATCTTGGAGTCCTTCAGGTGTTTTTTTAGCAAACTCCATGCGGGCTTTCATGTGTCTTACACTGAGGAGAGGCTTCCGTGGGGCCACTCTGCCATAAAGCCCCGACTGGTGGAGGGCTGCAGTGATGGTTGACTTTCTACAACTTTCTCCCATCTCCTGACTGCATCTCTGGAGCTCAGCCACAGTGATCTTTGGGTTCTTCTTTACCTCTCTCACCAAGGCTCTTCTCCCTCGATAGCTCAGTTTGGCCGGACGGCCAGCTCTAGGAAGGGTTCTGGTCGTCCCAAACGTCTTCCATTTGAGGATTATGGAGGCCACTGTGCTCTTAGGAACCTTAAGTGCAGCAGAAATCTTTTTGTAACCTTGGCCAGATCTGTGCCTTGCCACAATTCTGTCTCTGAGCTCTTCAGGCAGTTCCTTTGACCTCATGATTCTCATTTGCTCTGACATGCATTGTGATCTGGAAGGTCTTATATAGACAGGTGTGTGGCTTTCCTAATCAAGTCCAATCAGTATAGTCAAACACAGCTGGACTCAAATGAAGGTGTAGAACCATCTCAATGATGATCAGAAGAAATGGATAGCACCTGAGTTAAATATATGAGTGTCACAGCAAAGGGTCTGAATACTTAGGACCATGTGATATTTCAGTTTTTCTTTTTTAATAAATCTGCAACAATGTCAACACATCTGTGTTTTTCTGTCAGTATGGGGTGCTATGTGTACATTCATGAGGAAGAAGAATGAACTTAAATGATTTTAGCAAATGGCTGCAATATAACAAAGTGTGAAAAATTTAAGGGGGTCTGAATACTTACCGTACCCACTGTATATATATATATATATATATATATATATATATATATATATATACATATATATCATAACTCTTTAACCACTTAAGCCCCAGAAGATTTTACCCCCTTCCTGACCAGGCCCTATTTTGCGATTCGGCACTGCGTGACTTTAACGGACAATTGCGCGGTCGTACGATGCTGTAACCCAATGAAATTGACGTCCTTTTTTCCCACAAACAGAGCTTTCTTTTGGTGGTATTTGATCACCTGTGCAATTTTTACTTTTTGCGCTATAAACAAAAAAAGAGCGACAATTTTGAAAAAATAACAATATTTTTCACATTTTTTTTATATGAAATTCCCCCCCAAAAAAATGTAAACATTTTTTAACATTTTAGGCCAATTTGTTTTCCGCTACATATGTTTGGTAAAAAAAAATCGCAATAAGCGTATTTTGATTGTTTTGCGCAAAAGTTATTGCGTTTGCTAACTAAGGGAAAGATTTTTGTCATTTTTATTGTTTTTTTTTTTAACGAGTAATGGCGGTGATCTGCGATTTTTTTTTTTGCGGGACTGCGACATTGCGGCGGACAGTTCGGACCCTTGACTGCCATTTTTGACCCTTTTGGGGGTACCAGTGACATTACTACAGTAATCAGTGCTATACATATTCATTGTTACTGTAAAAATGACACTGGCAGGGAAGGGGTTAACTTTATTGGTGATGCAGGGGTTAAGTGTGTCCCTAGGGGCGTGCTTCTAACTTTAAAGGGGTGTGGCTAGTGATGTAACCACAGAAACATACGATCCTACATAGCAAGATCGTATGATCTCTGCAGTTAGATCAGGGAGAATGACAGACGGCTTTGTTTACATTAGCTGCCTGCCTTTCTCCCTCTGCACCGGGAGATCGCGAGTGACCGGCAGACATCGGGTCCGCCCGGTCACACGCGTGGACATGTTAGGGAATGAGCCTCCGGTGGTGCGCGCTCGCCCGAGAGGCTCTCAGGCGAGCAACGTAGTACTACTCCACTTTGCCTGTACTGCCGCCGTAAATAGTCATGCGGCGATCGGCAAGTAGTTAATCAACACCCTGCTGATTTAATTTATAGCTCTGAGGAAACCCTCTAACTCCTAAAACGCGTTGTTTTCTTTTAAACATTTCCAATGAAAGAATGAATTCTGCACTTCTGTCTACGTTATCATTCCAAATTGGCATTCCGTTTCCTGTGCTTACTGAATTTAAAATAAATAAGCCCTAATTTTAAAGTATTGGTCTGTTTTAATAGTTTTATTGGCTAAACATCTACCCTTTAAATAGTTACATAGTTATAGTGTTAGTCTGGTTAAAAAAGACAAAAAGTCCATCTAGTTCAACCAATAAAAAGGGGAAAATAAAACAAAACAACATTTTTTTTACAATCCTATATACAAAATCTCATACCCACAGTTGATCCAGAGGAAGGCAACCCCCCCACCAAAAAAATAAAAACCCAGCAAAGCATGATCCAATATGCTCCAGCAGGGGAAAATCTTGATTCCTCAAGAGGCAATCAGATATTCCCTGGATCAACTTTATCTATAAATGCCAGTATCCAGTTATCCAGGTCTTTTTTAAAGCAATCTACTGAGCAGGACAGAACCAGCTCTTGGGGGAATCTATTCCACATTTTTTTCAGCTCTTACTATGAAGAAGTCTTTCCATATCTGGAGATTAAATCTCCTTTCCTCCAGATGTAAAGAGTGCCCCTTGTCCTCTGTGATGACCTTAAAATGAATAACTCAACACCAAGTTCAGTATATAGACCCCTTATGTATTTGTACATGTTGATCATATCCCCCCTTAATCTCCTCTTCTCAAGAGAGAATAAATTCAGTTCCTCCAATCTTTCCTCATAGCTGAGCTCCTCCATGCCTCTTATCAGTTTGGCTGCCCTTCTCTGCACTTTCTCCAGTTCCCCGATATCCTTTTTGTAAATTGGTGCCCAAAACTGAACTGCATATTCCAGATGAGGTCTCAGTATAAAATGTTTATTGACTGAGTAAGAAGTAGCTTGATACTGTAAATACAGAATCCAGGTCCATGCAGGTTATAGAGCAATTCTGGCATTTCTTGTCTATTTATATTGGGCATTTATATAGCACCAGCAGTTTCCACAATGCTTTGCATATTGTACATTGACATCAGTCCCTGCCCTTATGGAGCTTACAATCTAAGGTCCATACCACACATGTATACATACACGGACACACATGCTAGGGTCAATTTTAGACAAGGGCCAATTGACCAGCATGTTTTTGGAGTGTAGTAGGAAACCAGAGTACCTAGAGGAAACCTGCGCAAATATGCAAACTCCATTCAGACAGTGTACTGATAAGGATTTGAATGGAGGACCCCAGTTCTACAAGAGGGAAGTGCTTACCAGTGTATGTCTATCTAAATGTCCCAATGTAATAGCATTTTTCTGTGACAGGTTCTCTTTACTGAGGCATCAGTGGTCTGTTGAAACCCTGATGTCTCCACTTGCCCCCACTGAGGCTAATGGAGGGCAGATTGGGCTCCATTTGCTCCTTTCCCTGGCCACAGCATATCCTTACCTAATGCGCGTCGCTTCCAAGTTGTTAACAGCTAGGCAGGATAAGCAGATGGACATTAGGGATCGACCGATTATCGGCACCACCGATATATCGGGGGCTGATATGCACTTTCCCCGATATATTGGAATCGGCCCCTGAGGTTACCAATATTGCCGATATTTCGGGAAATTGCTGTACCGGAGTGATGCCTGCAGCTAGAGCCGGGCATCCTACCTCCATGACCACCGAAGACCCGATCAAAGCCGCATTCGGCTCTGATCGCGTCTCCATGTAAAAAACCTGGAAGTGATGTCATGACATTACTTCCGGGTACTCGGCGCCAAATTAAAAAAACTGACAACATTCAAAACAGCCAAACTTGGCGTTTTGAATGCTTTTCAATGCCAAGGAAGGGGTTGGGGTCTTTTAGACCCCCAGATCCCTCCACAAGGAGTACCTGTGAAAAAAAAAAATTTTTTTTACATGTCTGAAAATATCAGCAGATATTGGCTGATACTGATATCCGATGACCAAAATTTCAATTCTCCTTCTCAGTGTTTGTCTGTTTTACTTCAGTACAGGCACTTTTTAATAAATTTCCTTTAATATGTTGGTCCTTCCCGTAAAATGCTTGCACTATGGCTATGCAAGAAAAACTCTAGAAAGGACAAGTTCACTCACAGTAAATTGTATATCCAATATAGGTTAATCAAAAATGGAAACCACAGTTGACTTATTTCATCCATGAAAACATAAAGTTTTGTCATTAAAAATGTGTTTTTTTTTTTCATTCACAATTAAAGTTAAATAGAGAGTGTCTTATAAACAGATGTTTCCAATAGTGAGTCCGTCCCTACCGCACATGAAAGGAACATTATTTTTCGAGCAGCCTCACCCTTGGGTGTTATCAGCAGAGCATGTTCTAAACCCACCTAATGCATTGGAGGTAGCCTGGGTTTATTTTTCTTTCAATAAAATAAATGGTTTTGTAATTAAATTTCTCCACTGACGGTGCCTAATGGCTATATTGACAAGTGCTAATGTATGGCAAAAAAATGAGCCTGAAATGAAACATGCTGTTTTTC